>NC_064622.1:478313569-478616600 GCF_023898315.1 Schistocerca nitens | reverse complement strand
CCCTTGTTTCACAAACACACAGAGCACAGGGAAACCATCCATAAGCATTCGAAGCAGAAGATAAAAATCCCAGGGGAAGAAAATCCCCAAGGTCAATAATAAAGAACCGTGGAAAACGGAGCACAGCAACAAAAACAACATAGAGAAGAAAGGCAGAAGGAATTAAAACTGCACAGCAGAGGACTGTGGCTGGCTGATCACGAAAATAATAGGATGAGCCAGCCACTCTGCAACACGTTAAAACCACCAGCCTAAAAGATTAGGGTGGAGTCAAATTAAAACACAAAACGAAGTAAAAGATACAGTACACAAGAGGGTGACGCAATAAAATTAGAGGGACCTATAAAAGCCACTTGCTCGAATAAAACTTAAAACACGATCTGCCATAGAGACATCATCACCCAAAAGAGATGTTAAATCACCCAGGAGGTTAAAAGATCGCCTGATGGCGGTTAAAAGAGGACAGTCCAACAATATGTGGGCCACCGTCATATTTGCACCACAGCGACAATGTGGGGGGTCCTCTCGACGCAGCAGATGACCATGCGTCAGCCAAGAGTGGCCAAT
Source organism: Schistocerca nitens (assembly GCF_023898315.1). Classification (NCBI taxonomy): domain Eukaryota; kingdom Metazoa; phylum Arthropoda; class Insecta; order Orthoptera; family Acrididae; genus Schistocerca; species Schistocerca nitens. The sequence goes on along the minus strand of NC_064622.1, from coordinate 478,616,033 downwards.
GCGGAGCCTACACAGAACAACAGAATCCCTGCGAGAGGCCCGCAATGAGGAACCCCACACAGTCGTTGTCTCCTTGACCTGCCGCAACTTGTTGGGGGCAGACAGAGTGCGCCATTCGTCTGCCCACATCCCAAGGACCCGACGGCATAACACCGAGCGGAGATCAGTTGCCGGGAGGCCGATCTCCAACGGCAGTTTGCGGGTGGCTTCTTTAGCTAACTTGTCGGCGTGTTCGTTTCCCGCTATCCCAACGTGTCCCGGGGTCCATATGAACACCACTGAACGTCCACGCTGTTCAAGACCATGAACGGACTCCTGGATGGCAACAACAATGGGATGGCGTGGGTAGCACTGGTCAAGAGCCTGGAGACTACTGAGTGAGTCACTGCAAATGACAAAAGACTGGCCAGTGCTGGTACGAATATGCTCAAGGGCACGAAAAATGGCTGTTAGCTCTGCGGTGTAAACACTGCAGCCTTCCGGCAAGGAGCGCTGGTCTACATAGTCCGCATGAGCATAAGCGTACCCCACACGGCCATCAACCATCGAGCCATCGGTATAGAGAACCTCCGAGTCATGGAATGCGCCAAGGAGAGCAAGGAATTGGCGGCGCAAGACTGCAGGAGGAACTGAATCTTTTGGCCATCGGGAAAGTTCCAGCCGAAGCTGCGGCCGACGAAGACACCAAGGTGGTGTATGTGGGCGGACCTGAAAAGCAGATGGAAGAGGCAAAGACTCGAGTTCACTAAGGAGTGACCGAACACGGATCCCAATTGCGTGGCCTGATCGCGGCCGCCGGCGTGGAATATGGACTGCCGCATCGGCGAAAAGGAGACGGTAGTTAGGGTGACGGGGAGAACAACGGACGTGGGCAGCATAGTTGGCTAAGAGTTGTAGACGTCGAATGTGGAGCGGAGGAACCCCAGCCTCAGCAAGTAGGCTATTGACAGGACTGGTGCGGAATGCCCCTGTCGCCTGTCGAACCCCACAGTGGTGAATGGGGTCCAGCAGTTGCAACGCTGAGGGCGACGCTGAGCCATACGCCACACTCCCATAATCAAGCCGGGACAGCACAAGGGCTTTGTAGAGCTGCAGCAGCGTGTTACGGTCTGCACCCCAAGTTGTGTTGCTGAGGCAGCGGAGGGCATTCAGATGCTGCCAGCACTGACGCTTGAGCTGACGAATATGTGGAAGCCAAGTAAGCCGGGCATCGAACAGCAATCCCAGAAAACGGTAAGTGTCAACAACCCTGAGCATGGCATCCTGAAGATAGAGCTCAGGGTGGGGATGGACAGTTCGACGCCGACAAAAGTGCATAACACAAGTCTTCGCAGGGGAAAACTGAAACCCATGGGCTAGGGCCCACGCCTGCGCCTTGCGTATGGCTCCCTGCAACCGACGTTCTGCAACACCAATGGTGGAGGAGCTGAAAAAGATGCAGAAATCGTCAGCATATAACGTGGGTGAGACAGACGACCCTACTGCTGCTGCAAGGCCATTAATGGCCACAAGGAAAAGGGGCACGCTCAATACAGAGCCCTGTGGAACTCCGTTCTCCTGGATATGAAGCGAACTATGGGATGTGCCAATTAAAACGCGGAATGTCCGAACAGATAAAAAATTCTGAATAAAAATGGGGAGAGAGCCCCGGAGACCCCACCCGTGCAATGTGGCGAGAATATGGTGCCGCCACGTCGTGTCATATGCTCGGGAGAGATCGAAAAAGACGGAGACGAGGTGTTGGCGCCTGGAAAAAGCAGTGCGGATTGCAGACTCAAGAAAGACCAAAGTATCGGCGGCAGAACGGCCCTGACGGAAGCCGCTCTGGCATGGAGCCAGAAGACCCCGAGACTCGAGCAGCCAACACAGCCGACGACTCACCATACGTTCCAATAGCTTGCACAGAGTATTTGTCAAGCTGATGGGCCGAGAGCTATCTACATGAAGCGGGTCCTTACCAGGCTTCAGCACCGGAATGACGGTACTCTCCCGCCACTGCGACGGAAAGACACCATCGCCCCACATGCGGTTGAAGAGGGCAAGAACACACTGCTGACAGTCCGGGGAAAGGTGTTTGAGCATCTGATTGTGGATGCCATCCGGCCCAGAGGCTGTATCAGGGCACTGTGCCAGGGCGCTCTGGAGTTCCCACAAACTAAATGGGGCGTTATACACCTCAGGGTGGCGAGAAGCAAAGGAAAGCCGTTTGCCTTCCTCTCGGCGTTTGAGCGCGCGAAACGCGGGCGGGTAATTCCCCGACGCAGAGGCCCGAACATAGTGCTGAGCGAAATGCTCGGCGATTGCATCGGCATCGGTGGATACCGCCCCGTTGATGATAAGCCCTGCGACACCTGTAGAGTGCTGCAATCCAAAGAGGCGCCGAATCTTCATCCACACCTGGGAGGGTGAAGTACGGGAACCAATGGTGGAAACGTACCTCTCCCAGCACTCCTGTTTCCGCCTCTTGATGAGCCGCCGTGCCAGTGCACGGAGACGTTTGAAGACAATGAGGTTCTCCAAAGACGGGTGCCGCTTATGTCGCTGAAGAGCCCGTCGACGTTCTTTAATGGCGTCAGCGACCTCTGGAGACCACCAAGGCACTGACTTTCGCCGGGGGCACCCTAACGAACGAGGAATGGGACGTTCCGCAGCGGAAACAATCGCTGCAGTCAGTGTCTCAACCGCCACATCGATGGTACCATGGGGGAGAGATTCAACAGTGGCAGCAGAGGAGAACGTGTCCCAGTTTGCCTTGCTAAATGCCCATCTAGGCGAGCGTGCAAGGGAGCGACACTGTGGTAGTGAAAGGAAGATCGGAAAATGGTCACTACCACACAAGTCGTCATGGACTCTCCAGTGGACCGATGGTACAAGCCCTGGGCTGCACAACGACAGATCGATGGCCGAGAACGTGCCATGCGCCACACTGAAATGTGTGGCAGCGCCAGTGTTTAAGAGGCAGAGGTCGAGTTGGGAGATGAGATTCTCGACCTCTCTGCCTCGGCCAGTAACCTTCGTTCCACCCCACAGGGGATTGTGGGCGTTAAAATCCCCCAGGAGAAGAAAAGGCGTGGGGAGTTGGGCGACAAGTGCAGCCAAGTCGGTCAGGGAGACTGTACCACCTGGAGGGAGATAGACACTGCAGACGGTTATGTCCTGGGTAGTCCTTACACGTACAGCCACAGCTTCCAATGATGTTTGAAGGGGCACAGGAGCACTATATACAGAGGTAAGGACATACACGCAGGCACCACCTGACACACAATTGTAGGTGCTACGGTTGCAGTAATAACCCCTGTATCCACGAAGGACAGGGGTCCGCATTGCCGGGAACCAGGTTTCCTGGAGGGCAATGCAGAAAGCAGGTGTTAGGCTTAGAAGCTGTCGTAGCTCAGGGAGATGGCTAAAATAACCGCCACAATTCCACTGGAGAATCGTACAAAGCGTGTCCTGGAAGGGCATGAAGGTACAGAAAAAGCAAATTACTTCACAGAGTCACATGCTGCCACCGACTGAGTGACTGACGCCGCAACTGCCATCGTTTCTGAGACGGCGAGATCGAGGTCATCTGGGGACGCAAAGAGCTCGACCTCATCCTCAGAGGCTGAGCTGACAGGAAGCGTTGGCGCGGGAACCACTGGGTCCTTAGGCTTCTTAGAGAGCTTCCTCTTCTCTCTCTTGTCTTTGGGAGGAGGGTTGGCATGCTGGGAGGGCTTCCCTGACGCAGTATCAGGAACAGAGGAAGAGCGTGAAGCCCTTCGACCAGCAGCTGGTGGCTTCTTCAGCCACTGGCTAGTGTCTTGGGAGACACTGGGGAAGTCCTTGGAAGGGACTCCCCCAAGGGATCCCTTCCGAACGAGTGAGGCCGGAGGAGGCTGTTGCCTCCCCGGCTGAGCAGCCGGAGGAGGCGGTTGCCTCTCCAGCTGAGGAGCCGGAAGAGGCTCTTTCCTCCCCGGCTGAGCAGCCAGAGGAGGCTGGTGCCTCTCCGGCTGAGAGGTGGGGATGGATATCCCCAGTTGTTCGGGGCCCACTGCCCCCAAACCAGGTGTTTTGGGAGCAGTGCAAGAGAGTGTGGCCCCTACCAGCGGTGGGGCAGGCGTAACTGTACTGTTCTGTGGGCCAACTGAGAAGGGAGTCCTTGCAGGAACTGGTGGCGGCAGAGTTGCAGCAGCATAACTCCTCAACATAGATGTGGGGTTGAGCCGGTCTAGCTTCTTCCTTGCCTCTTGATAAGTTAAACGGTCCAGGGTCTTAATTTCTTGTATCTTCCGCTCTCTTTGGTAGACTGCACAGTCTGGCGAGCAGGGAGAATGAGGCTCCCCACAGTTAACGCAGGTGGGAGGCGGAGCACATGGAGCATTAGGATGTGAAGGTCGTCCACAATCACGGCACGTGGGGCTGGCAGTGCATCTGGAGGACATATGTCCGAACTTCCAGCACTGGAAGCATCGCATAGGGGGTGGGACATAGGGCTTGACATCGCACCGGTAGATCATGACCTTGACCTTCTCAGGCAAGCAGTCACCCTCAAAGGCCAGGATGAAGGCACCGGTAGCGACCCTATTATCCTTGGGCCCCCTAAAGACACGACGGACAAAGTGCACACCTCGTCGTGCCAGGTTCTCCCGTAGCTCGTCATCAGACTGTAGCAGAAGATCTTTATGAAAAATAATCCCCTGGACCAAATTTAAGGACTTATGGGGAGTGACATGAACGGGGATGTCACCGAGCTTCTCACAGGCGAGTAACGCTCGTGACTGTGCAGATGAAACTGCTTGTATCAAAATAGCCCCGCTCCTCATTTTGGAAACAGATGCCACTTCCCCAAACTTATCTTCAAGATGGTGAACAAAGAAGAGAGGCTTAGTCCCCAAAAACGAATCCCCATCGGTTCTGCTGCACACAAGGTATCGCGGTGAATACGGCTCCTGTCTGTCCGCAGCCCTACGTTCCTCCCATGGCGTGGCTAGGGAAGGGAACGATTTGGGGTTGTATGTCACAGCATTAAATTCAGTCTTACCGCGCTTAGAGACATTGGCGGTCGTGCGACCACCGGATTGAGACTTCACCCGCTTCATTGCGGGGCATCCGCCCCGATGCCACCCACTCCGACCAGGGGCTCTCCCCACGGGCGCCACCCAGCCACAGCAAAGGCCACCTGGCAGGATGGCCGTTGCCGGGAGTCCTGATGCCCCAGAGAGACGAGCATCGACTCCTTGGCTTACGTGGGGAGGTGTCAGCTCAGGCATCGGCAGTACGATCCCTGTGTTGTCAGGGGGCTACAACCTAGAGGGTACATGACGACCCCACCACAACGGGCTGGCTACCGTGCTGGATTTTAGGTGCCATGGGTAGTCCATAGTGATCGTGGGTGCAGATGGTGACGCACTAAGGGCGTGACGGACACAATCCATCAGGTGTGTATGCCCAAAATGACGGATGGAGGGTGCAGTGACGACGCCAACACGATCAAGAGTGCCAAGGCCTTAGGGCACAGAGGACTGATGGTGCACCACGTAAGGTGTCCTTCCCCAAAAGGCTCGTACTTCTGTGGAATTTGGAAAAATGGAGGTCAAACCCTAATGGGGACCATCACATAAAGGCCGAAACGTTTGAGACTCCTTTTAGTCGCCTCTTACGACAGGCAGGAATACCGCGGGCCTATTCTAACCCCCGAACCCGCAGGGGGTTCTACTCCTTGGCATACGTGGGGAGTTAACGGCGCAGGCATCAGTAGAGCGATCCCTGTGTTGTCAGGGGGCTACAACCAACAGGGTACATGGCGTCCCCACCACAACGGGCTGGCTACCGTGCTGGATCTTAGCTGCAAAAATGTCCAAGGTCGTCGTCGCAGTTAAAAGCAACATTGCCGAGTGCAGTGTGGTAATCGTACCGAAGAGATGGAAAACGAGCGGGACACCATTGCAACGACGAAAAAGCCGGCTAAAGGTCTAAATGCACGACGGATACAGTGCACCATGTAAGGCGCCCTTCCCCAATTGGCTCGCTCTTCGGAATAATTTAGAAAGATGGAGGTCAAACCGAGAGGGGACCATCACATAGGGCCGAAACATTTGATACTCCTTTTAGTCGCCTCTTACGACAGGCAGGAATACCGCGGGCCTATTCTAACCCCCGAACCCGCAGGGGGGAGCTCCGCTGCGAAAACGGTATATTCAGCAGGGAGGCGAATCCGGGTAACATGATCAGGGAACACCACAGAACAGCCAAGGAAATTCTCCTGTTTGGAGCCATCAGTGTAAAACGACAGTGAAACCGTGATGCACATCTAAAATGTTAAAAAAAAGTGACTGGAATGTAAAATCTGGCGTGCCATCCTTCTTAAAACGAGTCAAATCTAAAATAAGTTTGGGTCTCCGGAGGGGCCAAGGTGGAGATCTGCTCCTACCGTGACGTAAAACACGAAGACCAGACTAGACATTGGAGCGAGGCAATCCTGAGCGCGAATCCCATAGGGCTACTTCGCACGTAGCCGGTTATGAAATAACCGTGCCCGAGGAGGCTGAGCAACGGTATGGTATGCAGGTGTGTATGGTGTGGACAAAGTTTTATACGCCTGGCGTACCGTAAGTAGCCGTCGCCGCATATGAAGTGGCGGTTCGGCAGACTCAGCACAGAGACTGGGTATGGGGCTGGTCCGATAAGCACCCGTGGCCAGTCGAATCACAGCATGGTGGACAGCGTCAAGGATCTGCAAATAAGACGGCCTTGCTGACCCATATACTGTGCACCCATAGTCCAGCCGTGAACGCACAAAAGCCCAATAAAACTAAAGGAGACGCGCCCTGTCCGCTCCCCAAGACCTGTGGCTGAGGCACTTGAGGATGTTCAGTGCCTTCAGGGTTCTGGCTTTCAAGTCACGTAGGTGTGGCAGCCATGACAACCTGGAGTCAAAAATTAGGCCCAGAAACCGCACAGAGTCTCTAAAATGTAGGACAGTATCCCCCATATGCAAGGCAGGCAAAGTAAAGAGACGACGAGGACGATTAAAATGAACACAAACACACTTATCGGCAGAAAACCGAAAACCTGTCTTAGCTGCCCACTCCTCTAACCGCCGCACTGTTAGCTGCAACTGACGGCTCACGGTTGCAACACTGGAGGAGGAAGAGAAAACAGCCAAGTCGTCCACAAACAAGGAGCACTGTACTGGACTCCTCACTGTAGACGTTATTCTGTTGATGGCTATGCCAAAGAGGGTAACGCTTAAAACACTGCCCCGGGGGACACCGTTCTCTTGCTCAAAGCGATCAGACAGTGTGTTACCAACGCTGGTCCGAAAAAACCGCTGAGACAGGAAATACCGAATGAAAATGGGGAGGCGGCCACGAAAGCCCCATTGATGCAGTTGTGCAAGAATACAGTGTCTCCAAGTAGTATCATATGCCTTACTGATATCAAAGAAGATACCGATACAGTGATGCTGACGGAGGAAAGCCTGCTGAATAGCCGCCTCGAGGAGGGTCAGGTTGTCGACTGTGGACCGAAATTTTCGGAATCCACACTGAAAGCGGCTAAGGAGCTGTCTGGTCTCTAGCAGCCAGACCAGACGACGGTTAACCATCCGTTCCAGGGTCTTTCCGACACAGCTTGTCAAGGCGATACTACGATAACTACTGGGACATGTGCGCTCCTTTCCAGGTTTGAGGAGAGGGATGAGGATTGCCTCCCTCCACGAGGTGGGGAACACTCCTGTCTGCCATATCAGATTAAAACATTCGAGGAGGATTTCCTTTGACGCCGCTGGCAGATGGCGAAGCATAGGTTGGTTGGGTTGGTTGGGTTGGGGGAATAAAGGGACCAGACTGATATGGTCATCGGTCCCTTTTTCCAAGTACTAAAAACACCCACAGAGAATAAAACCGATTAGAAGAATAGAGCACAGACGACACAGAACAAGAGAAACTGAGACAAAGACCAGACAAAACAAACTAAAATCACACAGAGTGTGATTGTGGTTGGCCGACCATAGAGATAAAAAGGAAAAGCCAACCACCGAGAACACATTAAAAACTCAGCGTAAAACCGTAGGCCAATGGCCAGAATCAACACAAAAGAACAGAACAAACACTCAGAGTAAACGATAAAAACCCCCTGCCTGAATAAAACGTAAAACTAAGCCAGCCATAACAGGGTCATCGGATAAAAGGGCAGGGAGCGTATCAGGCAGCGCAAATGTCTGCCTGACCACAGCTAAAAGGGGGCAGGCCAACAAAATGTGGGCCACTGTCAAAGCCGCCCCGCAGAGACATACAGGAGGTCCTCCCGGCGCAGTAAATAACTGTGTGTCAGCCGGGAGTGGCCAATGCGGAGCCGACAAAGGACGACTGAGTCCCTGTGGTTGGCTCGCATGGATGACCGCCACACAGTCGTCGTCTCCTTAATGGCACGGAGTTTATTGTGCATGATCCGATCGTGCCATTCAGCGTCCCAAATCGCAAAAACTTTTCGGCAGAGGACTGCCCGCAAATCAGTCTCTGGGAGGCCAACATCCAGAGACGGTTGTCTCGTGGCCTCCTTCGCCAGGCGGTCAGCATGTTCTTTCCCCAGGATACCGACATGACTGGGGGTCCATACAAAGACCACAGAGCGGCCGCAACGCGCAAGAGTATGCACGGACTCATGGATAGCCAGCACCAGACGAGAACGAGGAAAACACTGGTCGAGAGCTCGTAAACCGCTCAGGGAATCGCTACAGATAACGAAGGACTCACCTGAGCAGGAGCGGATATACTCTAGGGCACGAAAGATGGCGACCAGCTCAGCAGTGTAAACGCTGCAGCCATCCTGCAAGGAACGTTGTTCGGAATGGTCCCCTAGAGTTAGCGCATACCCGACACGACCAGCAACCATCGAACCGTCGGTGTAAACAATTCCAGAGCCCTGATACGTGGCCAGGATGGAAAAAAAGCGGCGGCGGAAGGCCTCTGGAGGGACCGAGTCCTTCGAGCCCTGTGCCAAGTCGAGCCGAAGGCAAGGGCGAGGAACACACCACGGGGGTGTACGCAGAGGCGCCCGGAAAGGAGGGGGAACAGGGAAAAACCCAAGCCCGCAGAAAAGCTCTTGGACGCGGACCGCTATTGTACAACCAGAGCGGGGCCGACGTTCTGGCAGACGGACGACCGATCGAGGGAACAGGAGACGATAGTTAGGATGCCCGGGCGAGCTTAGAACATGGGCAGTATAAGCGGCCAGCAAACGTTGGCGTCGGAACCGCAGTGGAGGTACACCTGCCTCCACTAGTACGCTGTCCACAGGGCTGGTGCGGAAAGCACCAGTGGCAAGGCGTATCCCGCTGTGGAGAATTGGGTCCAGCACCCGTAACGCAGATGGGGATGCTGAGCCATAAGCCAGGCTCCCATAGTTCAGGCGGGACTGGATGAACGCCTGGTAGAGCCGTAACAGGGTAGAGCGGTCGGCGCCCCAGCGGGTGTGGCTCAAACATCGCAGAGCATTGAGATGCCGCCAATACGCCTGTTTGAGCTGCCGGATATGAGGCAGCCAAGTCAACCGGGCATCGAAAACCACCCCCAAAAACCTGTGGGTCTCCACCACAGCAAGCAGTTCGTCGGCAAGATAAAGCCGCGGCTCAGGATGGACTGTTCGGCGCCGGCAGAAATACATAACGCGGGTCTTGGCTGCCGAAAACTGAAACCCATGCGCTACAGCCCAAGACTGCGCCTTACGGATAGCGCCCTGTAGCTGACGTTCAACAGCTGCAATGCCGGTAGAGCCGTAGTAAAGGCAAAAGTCGTCAGCATACAGGGAAGCGGAGATAGAAGTTCCCACGGCCGCAGCGAGCCCGTTAATGGCTATTAAAAACAGACAGACACTTAAAACAGAACCCTGTGGCACACCATTCTCCTGGACGTGGGAGGAACTATACGAGGCCGCGACTTGCACGCGGAAGGTACGACACGACAGAAAATTGCGGATAAAAATCGGCAGAGGACCACGAAGACCCCATCCATGAAGCGTTGAGAGGATGTGATGACGCCATGTCGTACCGTACGCCTTCCACATGTCGAAAAAGACAGCGACCAGGTGCTGACGGCGGGCAAAGGCAGCACGGATGGCCGACTTCAGGCTCACCAGATTGTCGGTGGCGGAGCGGCCTTTACGGAACCCACCCTGGGACGGAGCCAGAAGGCCCCGAGACTCCAGTACCCAATTCAAGCGCCGGCTCACCAACCGTTCAAGCAAATTGCAAAGAACGTTGGTGAGGCTAATGGGACGGTAGCTGTCCACCTCCAGAGGGTTCTTTCCAGGTTTCAAAACGGGGATGACAATGCCTACCCGCCACTGCGACGGAAACTTCCCCGCGACCCAAAGACGGTTGTAAAGATCGAGAAGGCGCCGCTGGCAGTCCACTGAAAGGTGTTTCAGCATCTGACAGTGGATGCCATCTGGCCCAGGAGCGGTATCAGGGCAAGCAGCTAGGGCACTGCGAAATTCCCACTCACTAAATGGAGCATTGTAAGATTCTGGGTGGTTGGTGCGAAACGAAAGGCTCCGACGTTCCATCCGCTCTTTAATGGAGCGGAAGGCCTGGGGGTAATTCGCAGAGGCGGAACTCATAGCAAAATGCTCTGCTAAGCGATTTGCAATGACGTCGGAGTCATTACAAACTGCTCCATTCAGTGCCGGCCGCGGTGGTCTCGCGGTTCTAGGCGCGCAGTCCGGAACCGTGCGACTGCTACGGTCGCAGGTTCGAATCCTGCCCCGGGCATGGATGTGTGTGATGTCCTTAGGTTAGTTAGGTTTAAGTAGTTCTAAGTTCTAGGGGACTGATGACCAAAGCAGTTGAGTCCCATAGTGCTCAGAGCCATTTGAACCATTTTTTTGCTCCATTCAGTGAGAGCGCAGGGACGCTGGCAGGGGTCCGATAGCCGTAGACGCGTCGAATCTTGGCCCAGACCTGCGATGGAGTGACATGGAGGCCAATGGTGGATACATACCGCTCCCAACACTCCTTCTTGCCTCGGCGGATAAGGAGGCGGGCCCGCGCACGCAGCCGTTTAAAGGCGATAAGGTGGTCGATGGAGGGATGTCGCTTGTGACGCTGGAGCACCCGCCGGCGACCTTTAATCGCTTCAGCGATCTCAGGCGACCACCATGGCACAGCCTTCCGCCGAGGGGACCCAGAAGAACGGGGAATGGCAGATTCGGCGGCAGTAACGATGCCGGTGGTGACCGTTTGAACCACCGCATCAATTTCATCAGTAGAGAGAGGCTCAAAAGCGGCAGTGGAGGAGAAGAAGTCCTAGTCAGCCTTATCCATAGCCCATCTGCTAGGGCGCCCAGAAGAGTGTCGCTGTGATAGTGACAAAAATATCGGAAAGTGGTCACTACCACACAGGTCGTCATGCACACTCCATTGGACAGATGGTAAGAGGCTATGGCTACAGATTGAAAGGTCAATGGCGGAGTAGGTGCCATGCGCCACACTGAAGTGTGTGAAGGCACCATCATTTAACAGCGAGAGATCGAGCTGCGACAATAAATGCTCAACGATGGCGCCTCGACCTGTTGCCACTGACCCACCCCACAGAGGGTTATGGGCGTTGAAGTCGCCCAATAGCAAGAAAGGTGGCGGCAATTGGGCGACCAGTGCAGCCAGGACATGCTGCGATACATCACCATCCGGTGGAATGTAAAGACTGCAGACGGTAACAGCCTGTGGCGTCCACACGTGTACAGCGACAGCCTCTAAAGGCGTCTGGAGAGGGACAGACTCGCTGTGCAGAGTGTGAAGGACATATATGCAGACGCCACCAGACACCCTTTCATAAGCTGCTCGGTTCTTATAATAACCCCGATAGCCACGGAGGGCGGGGGTTCGCATTGCTGGAAACCATGTTTCCTGGAGAGCAATGCAGAAGAAAGGGTGAAGGCTGATAAGTTGGCGGAGCTCAGCTAGATGGTGGAAGAAACCGCTGCAGTTCCACTGGAGGTTGGTGTTGTCCATGGCTGGGAAAGGCGTGACGGGACTGGGAAGGCAGATTACGCCGCTGGGTCACCTGCTGCCTCCGATGGAGCACCCGTGCAAATGCCATCCATTGCGTCCGAGGGACCGGCGAGAGCGGGGTCTTCAGCGGACGCCAGAATCTCCACCTCGTCTTCAGATGCAGAGCTTGTAGGAAGCGGTGGGATGGGTGCCACCGCAATATCGTTGGTCTTGGGGACTTTCTTCTTTTTCAGCTTGTCGCGCTGTGGTTCAGGCTTCATGGGCTTCACTGGGTCAGTCTCAGGGACAGACGACGACCGTGTGTCCCGTCGACCAGGGACCGGCGGTTGTTTGAGCCATTGCGGCTGTCGGCTTTGGAATCGGGCAGAACTTGTGAAGGGAGGTCCCCAAGGGACCCCTTCCGTACGAGAGTAGCCGAAGAAGTCTTACGCTTCTCCGTCTGGGAAGGTGGGACTGATGTTCCCGATGGTTGGGGGGGAGTTGCTCCTGAAGTAGATGGAGCAGGAGCAACAGGGGGTTTAGTGCCCCCCACCATCAAGGGGGCAGGTGTGGGACTTCGACTCTGAAAGCTGACTGGAGCGGATGGAATTGTAGGAGAGACAGTTGCGGCATAAGAAGCTGTCATTCGCACTGGGTGAAGCCGATCATATTTCCGCTTCGCCTCAGTGTACGTCAGGCGGTCGAGAGTCTTTATTTCCATGATCTTCCGCTCCTTCTGCAGCATCGGACAGTCTGGTGAGCAAGGCGGATGGTGCGCACCACAGTTCACACACAGTGGAGGCAGGGCACAGGGATGATCAGGAAGGGATGGGCGACCGCAATCGCGACAGACGAGGTCGGAAGCACACCGTGAAGACATGTGGCCGAACTTCCAACACTTGAAGCACCGCATCGGGGGAGGGATATACGGCTTGACATCACAACGGTACACCATCACCTTGACCTTCTCAGGTAACGTGTCACCCTCGAAGGCCAAGATGAAGGCACCGGCGGCAACTTGACGATCCCTCGGACCCCGGTGGACGCGCCGGACGAAATGGACACCTCGGCGCTCCAAGTTGGCGCGCACCTCGTCATCGGACTGTAAAAGGAGATCCCTGTAGAAGATAATGCCCTGGACCATGTTCAGACTTTTATGGGGCGTGATAGTGACGGAGACATCCCCCAGCTTAGTACAAGCGAGCAAGGCCCGCGACTGGGCGGAGGATGCCGTTTTTATCAACACCGATCCGGACCGCATCTTTGACAAGCCCTCCACCTCCCCAAACTTGTCCTCTAAATGCTCGACAAAGAACTGAGGCTTCACGGATATAAAAGATTCCCCATCAGCTCTGGTACAGACAAGATATCTGGGCGAATACGTTTCACTTTCATTCAACGCCTTTCGTTCCTCCCATGGTGTGGCCAGGGATGGGAACGATTTGGGGTCATAAACATTATCCTTAAAATGAGCCCTCGAACGCTTAGAGACTGCTGACGGCTGGCCGCCAGCGAGAGATGATGTACCACGCTTCATTGCGGGTCATCCGCCCTGATGCCACCTACTCCGACCAAGGGCCCTCCCCACGGGCGCCACCCAGCCGCAGCAAGAGCCACCTGGCAGGACGGCCATTGCCGGGAGTCCTGATGCCCCAAGGAGATGGGCATCTACTCCTAGGCATACGTGGGGAGTTAACGGCGCAGGCATCAGTAGAGCGATCCCTGTGTTGTCAGGGATCTACAACCAACAGGGTACATGGTGGCCCCACCACAACGGACTGGCTACCGTGCTGGATCTTAGGTGCAAAACTGACCAAGGTCGTCGTCGCAGATAAAAGAAACACTGCAGAGTGCAGCGTGGTAATCGCCCAAGAGATCGAAAACGAGCGGGACACCATTGCAACGACGAGAAAGCCGGCTAAAGGTGTAATTGCACGACGGATACAGTGCACCATGTAAGGCGCCCTTCCCCAATTGGCTCGCTCTTCGGAATAATTTAGAAAGATGGAGGTCAAACCCGAGAGGGGACCATCACATAAGGCCGAAACATGTGAGACTCCTTTTAGTCGCCTCTTACGACAGGCAGGAATACTGCGGGCCTATTCTAACCCCCGAACCCGCAGGGGGGGGGGGGGGGGGAGCGAAGCATGGAGTACCGGATGCGGTCGTAACCTGGTGCTGTGTCAGAAGTCTCAGTAAGTGCCGATTCAAGTTCCCACATGGAGAAAGGGGAGTTGTAGGCCTCAGAACTGTTCGACCGAAAGTCCAACTTCGCTCGTTCGACAGTCGCACTGTAGCGACGAAATGCTGGATCCTGGGTTGCAGTGGCGGTACTTTGTGCAAAATGCTCTGCCAGCGACTGAGCAATGGCTCTGGGTGTTGTTTGGAGGCATCCCTGGTACAGGACTGCAGCTATTGGTAGACGGCTGCGTTTGCCGGAAATCCTCCGGATGGCTTCCCATACTTTTGTGGAACAATTGGAACGGTTGATGGAGTCCAGGAACTCCTGCCATGACCTTTTCTTGCTCTCTTTAATGATACGGCGTGCCCTGGCTCTCGCGATGCGAAAGGCGGTAAGATTGACCGCTGTTGGTCGGCATTTAAATCGGCGAAGAGCCGCACGCCTGTCCCGGATGGCTGAACGATACTCTTCCGTCCACCAAGGCACAAGGCGCCGCTTAGGAGGGCCAGAAGAGTGTGGTATGGATAGGTCAGCAGCATGATGGATCACAAGTGTGATGTGATCCACCCATTCCTGTACGCTGTTGTGGCGTTCAAAGACAGCCAACCGAGTGAACAGAGGCCAGTTAGCCCTGCCAATCATCCACGATGGCGGCCTATGCTCCAGCAATACACTATCCAGGCGATGAATGCGGATGGGGAAGTGATCGCTGGAATGAAAGTCGTCAATGACCTCCCAGTGAACAGAGTCGGTGAGGGCGGGAGAGCAGAAAGATAGGTCAATGGCTGAGAATGACCCAGTAGCGGTAGAGAAATGAGTTGGAGTACCTGTGTTGAGGATGCACAACACTTGAGATGTTAGGAGGCTCTCCAAAATTCGACCTCGAGTGCAAAGAGAAGTGGAGCCCCACGGGACATGATGGGCATTGAAGTCTCCCAGGAGGAGAAAGGGGCGGGGGAGTTGGTCGATAAGATCTGTGAGAGCGTCTAAGGTCATTGCATCCAGAGGGGGTAAATAAAGGGAGCAAACGGTAAGCCTTCGACGGGAATGAATTTCAACTGCAACTGCTTGCAGGTCAGTATCCAGGGGGAGAGCAGAGGAGTGGTGGCCATTATTGACAAACACGGCGACTCCGCCTTTGGCTCTGTCTCCAGTCAGGTCATCTTTGCGATACAACGTATAGCCCCTGAGTACAGGAGCATCAGATGGTTTTAGATGTGTTTCCTGTAAACACAAGCACAGGGGGCGTTGCCGTGCTAGGAGGTGCAGTTCCTCCACATGTGCCGGGAATCCATTCATGTTCCACTGTATAATGGGAGCCATCTATCAAGGTGGGAGTACCTTCAGTCTCACTTTCTGTCGGGGAGGAGAGCCCACAACAGGTGGAGGCTCAGTTTTGGGGCGAGATGATTGCCCCAGTCTGACATCAACCTCCATCGCCTCTGAAGAGGAGTCGAGAGACCCGTCAGAGAGAATGACATCAACATCAGCAGACTGTAGAACTTCAGTCTCCTTTAGCGGGCGAGTCTTCACCTTTGGCTTGGGCTTCGATTTTCTGGCCTGAGGTGGCAGCGGAGCCAAAACCTCAGAAGCAGTAGGGGGTGTAGCAGCGCTGGGCATTGCAAAAGACTGGACCTGGGAAGGGGCAGGAAGTTCCATGACGTCAGCTACCACGGCCTGGGCAGAAGGCCGGGGAGGAGCAGCAGGCTTCACAGGAACAGCAGCAGCACACGTACATTGACAAACGCAGGTGCTAGTGCTGACAGTAGCAACCTCCGTTTGTGTAGCGGCATCAGTTTTCAAGACTGGCTGTTTCAGAACGGAAGAAAAGGAAGCAGCGAACGTGGGCGGCTGCAGGGACTTGTAAATTTTCTTTGCCTCACCGTACGGGATGCGTTTGGTGGTTTTAAGTTCCTGGATCTTCCGTTCCTCAAGGAAAACTCTACACTCCCTAATCCACACAGGGTGATCCCCAGAGCAGTTGACACATTTGGGAGGAGAGGAGCAACCAACTCCCTCATGGGCGGCTTTACCACAGTTCCCGCAAGTGGCTTCCCCTTTACAGCCGAGAGTAGTGTGTCCAAAGTGTTGGCATTTAAAACACCGCATGGGGTTGGGGTAATAAGGCCGTACACTGAGACGTAGGAAACCTGCCTTCACATGCTCGGGCAATTTGGTGCTGTTAAACGTAAGGATAAACGAGTCAGATTTCATGAGAGCACCATCCACCCGTTTCATAACGTGTTGCACGTCGACAATTCCTTCCCGGGACCATTCAGCCTTCAGTTCGTCTTGGGGAATGTCAACGAGATCTCTGCAAGTCACAACACCCTTGCTGTAGTTCAAGGTGTTGTGAAACTCAGTCTCAATCGCAAACTCCCCAAGAAATTGTGCCTTCTGAAGGTTCTGGACTTGCTGGAAGCTAGATGTTTCAACCAACAAGGTGCCATTTCGCAAGCGCTTTACAGATTTTAATGCGCCAGCAATACCTTCTAAGCCTTTCTGAATCTAAAATGGCGAAACTTTTTCGAAACTCCCATCTTTTCTTTTAATTATAAAAAACACATTCTGCGAAGCAGCATGCGTTCTGTTACTACTACCTGAATCAGGAGGACTGGCTACACGAGCCCTCTTGTGAGATTGGGTGTTAGAACCTACCAGCGGCCCACCCTTTCCGCTGGGGGGAGAAGAAGAAAACTTCGAGGGTTCCATCTCGGTCCCACGAGCAGCTAGGGAACTAGGAGTCCACCTAGACAGAGCCCCGCGTGCCTAGGTAAGCCTTATACAACTGAGGTGCGGCAGGCTCCCCAGAGGTTGCCCGCTAACGACTGCTCCACCTCAACAGCCATGCATATCATCGGCGCGGAGCACACATTGAGATTGAGGGTTTTTTATAGAGGTTTATTCCATCCTCGCGATCCGGGTGGTCAAGCCAAGATCCCCATTCCCTGAGACACACAACGTTCCACCGCCGCGCCGCACGATGGTCGCTGAAGTATGCTCAGAGCTTACGGCGACAGAGGACCGGCGGCGCTTACCAGTCCCCAGCTCAGGAACCCCGGAGTCGCCAAGCCCGTACCCAGCAAATGAATGCTGAGCCCCTGGGGGGTTGGGATGCGAAGGACGTCCACAATCTCGACATGTAATGCTGGAAGTACAGCGGAATGACATGTGCCCGAATTTCCAGCATTTAAAACACCGCACCGGAGGAGTGATATATGGTTTCACTTCAAAGCGGTAAACCATCACCTTGAACGTTTCGGTTAAAACGTCACCCCCAAAGGCCAAGATGAAGGCACCGGTGGCCACCTGATTATCCCTCTGACCCTGATCGACGCGCCGGACGAAGTGAACACCTCGTCGTTCTAGATTGGCGCGTAGTTCATCGTCGGACTGCAGAAGAAGATCCCTGCGGAATATAATACCCTGGACCATGTTTAAACTCTTATGGGGATTGATGGTGACGGACACATCCCGCAACTTGTCACAAGTGAGCAACCTCCGGGACTGGGCAGAGGATGCTGTTTTGATGAGAACTGACCCAGAGCGCATTTTGGACAAGCCCTCCACCGCCCCCAACTTGTCCTCTGAATTCTCCACAAAAAACTGTGTCTTGGTTGGCATAAAAGATTCAACATCGATCTGCATACAGACAAGGTACCAGGGTAAATAATATCCCCTGCTGTCTTTAGCCAATCGTGCCTCCCATGGAGTGGCCAGGGAGGGAAATGATCTTGGATTGTATTGCTTGCTGTTGAGGTTAGACCTCGATCGCTTAGAGGCTGCTGGTGGAGGCCCACCAGGTTGGTTGGTTGGTTGGGTTAAAGATTAAAGGGACCAAACTACAAAGGTCATCGGTCCCTTGTTTCATAAAAACCCAGAGCACAGTGAAACTATCCACCAGTCAGGCGAAGCACTAATAGAAAAATTCCGGGGGAAGAAAAGCCCCATGGTCCATTGTAAGACAACATGGCAAACAGAGCACAGCAACAAAAACAACATAGAGAACAAAGGCAGAAGGAATTAAAACTGCATAGCAGAGGACTGTGGCTGGCTGATCACGAAAATAATAGGATGAGCCAGCCACTCTGCAACACGTTAAAACCTCCAGCCTAAAAGTTTAGGGTGGAGTCGAATTACAACACAAAACTAATTAAAAGATACAGCTCAAAAGAGGGTGATGTTAAAAAAATGTAAATGGACCTATAAAAGCCGCTTGCAAGAATAAAACTTAAAACCCGATCTGCCATAGAGACATTGTCACCTAAAAGAGAGGTTACATCACCCAGGAGATTAAAATCACGCCTGAGAGCGGTTAAAAGAGGACATTCCAACAATATATGGGCCACCGTCATGTTCGCACCACAGCAACAATGAGGGGGGTCCTCTCGACACAGATGACCATGCGTCAGCCAAGAGTGATCAATGCGAGCCTACACAGAACAACAGAATCCCTGCGAGAGGCCCGCATGGAGGAACCCCACACAGTCGTGGTCGCCTTTACCTGCCGCAGCTTGTTGGGTGCAGACAGAGTGCGCCATTCATCTCCCCACATCCCAAAGACCCGACGGTGCAAAACCGTTCGGAGATCAGTTGCCGGGAGGCCGATCTCCAACGGCAGTTTGCGGGTAGCTTCTTTGGCTAACTTGTCGGCGAGTTCGTTTCCCGCTATCCCAACGTGTCCCGGGGTCCATATGAACACCAACGAACGACCACGCTGTTCAAGAGCGGGAATAGACCCCTGGATGGCACCAACAATGGGATGGCGTGAGTAGCACTGGTGAAGAGACTGCAGACTACTGAGCGAGTCACTGCAAATGATGAAGGACTCTCCAGTGCTGGTACTAATATGCTCAAGGGCACGAAAAATGGCTGTCAGTTCTGCGGTATAAACACTGCAGCCTTGCGGCAAGGAGCGCTGGTCGACATAGTCCACATGAGCATAAGCGTACCCCACACGGCCATCAACCATCGAGCCATCGGTATAGATAACCTCCGAGGCATGGTATGCGCTTAGGAGAGCAAGGAATTGGCGGCGCAAGACTGCAGGAGGTTGGTTGGTTGGTTGGTTTGGGGGATGAAAGGGACCAGACTGCTATGGTCATCGGTCCCTTTTTCCAAAGACAAAGAACACACACAGAGAATAAAAAACGAGGAACAGAACAGTTCACAGACGATACAGAACAAGAGAAACTGAGACAAAGACAAGACAAAACGAACTAAAACCACACAGAGTGTGACGGTGGTTGGCCGACCATAGAAATAAAAAAGGAAAAGCCAACCACGTAGAAAAATATTAAAAAAATCTGTTTAAAATCATAGGCCAAAGGCCATAATCAACACAAAACAATAAAATAAAACAGAAACACTCAGATGAAATGATAAAATCCCCCTGCCCGAATAAAACGTAAAACTAAGTCAGCCATAGTGGAGTCATCTGTTAAAAGGACAGGGAGCGTATCAGGCAGCGCAAATGTCTGCCGGACCACAGCTAAAAGGGGGCAGGCCATCAAAATGTGGGCCACCGTCAAAGCCGCCCCACATCGACATAGAGGACGGTCCTCCCGGCGCAGTAAATAACTGTGTTGTCAGCCGGGAGTGGCCAATTTGGAGCCGGCAAAGAACTACTCAGTCCCTGCGAGTGGCTCGCAGCCCTCGTCTCCTTGACATCATGGAGTTTATTGCGCGTTGTCAGTTCGCGCCATTCATCGTCCCATAGCGCCAAGATTTTGCGGCGGAAGACTGCCCGCAAATCAGTCTCTGGGAGGCCAACGTCCATAGGTGGCTTACTGGTTGCCTCTTTCGCCAGGCGGTCAACGTGTTCGTTACCCGGGATACCGACATGACGGGGGGTCCACACAAAGACCACAGAGCGGCCGCAATGGGCAAGAGTATGCAGAGACCCTTGGATAGCCATCACCAGACGAGAACGAGGGAAACACTGGTCGAGAGCTCGTAAACCGCTCAGGGAATCACTACAGATAACAAAGGACTTACCTGAGCAGGAGCGGATATACTCTAGTGCTCGAAAGATGGCGACCAGCTCAGCAGTGTAAACGCTGCAGCCATCCTGCAAAGAACGTTGTTCGGAACGGTCCCCTAGAGTGAGCGCATACCTGACACGACCAGCAACCATCGAACCGTCAGTGTAAACAATGCCAGAGCCCTGATACGTGGCCAGGATGGAATGAAAGCGGCGGCGGAAGGCCTCTGGAGGGACTGAGTCCTTCGGGCACTGTGCCAAGTCGAGCCGAAGGCAAGGGCGACGAACACACCATGAGGGTGTATGCAAAGTAGCCCGGAAAGGAGGTGGAACAGTGAAAACCTGAAGCCCAGAGAGAAGCTCTTCGACGCGGACCGCTATTGTACAACCAGAGCGGGGCCGACGTTCTGGCAGACGGACGACCGATCGCGGGAACAGGAGACGATAATTAGGATGCCCGGGCGAGCTTAGAACATGGGCAGCATAAGCGGCCAGCAAACGTTGGCGTCGGAACCGCAGTGGAGGGACACCTGCCTCCACTAGTAAGCTGTCCACAGGGCTGGTGCGGAAAGCACCAGTGGCAAGGCGTATCCCGCTGTGGAGAATTGGGTCCAGCACCCGTAACGCAGATGGGGATGCTGAGCCATAAGCCAGGCTCCCATAATCCAAGCGGGACTGGATTAACGCCTGGTAGAGCCGGAACAGGGTAGAGCGGTCGGCGCCCCAGCGGGTGTGGCTCCAACATCGCAGTGCATTGAGATGCCGCCAACACGCCCGTTTGAGCTGCCGGATATGAGGCAGCCAAGTCAACCGGGCATCGAAAACCACCCCCAAAAACCTGTGGGTCTCCACCACAGCAAGGAGTTCGTCGAAAAGATAAAGCCGCGGCTCAGGATGGACTGTTCGGCGCCGGCAGAAATGCATAACGCGGGTCTTGGCTGCCGAAAACTGAAACCCACGCGCTACAGCCCAAGACTGCGCCTTACGGATAGCGCCCTGTAGCTGACGTTCAGCAGCTGCAATGCCAGTAGAGCTGTAGTAAAGGCAGAAGTCGTCAGCATACAGGGAAGCGGAGACACAATTTCCCACGGCCGCAGCAAGCCCGTTAATGGCTATTAAAAACAGACACTTAAAACAGAACCCTGTGGCACACCGTTCTCCTGGACGCGGGAGGAACTATACGAGGCCGCGACTTGCACGCGGAAGGTATGACACGACAGAAAATTGCGGATAAAGATCGGCAGAGGACCCCGAAGACCCCATCCATGAAGCGTAGAAAGGATGTGATGACGCCATGTCGTATCGTACGCCTTACGCATGTCGAAAAAGACAGCGACCAGGTGCTGACGGCGGGCAAAGGCCGTACGGATGGCCGACTCCAGGCTCACCAGATTGTCGGTGGCGGAGCGGCCTTTACGGGACCCACCCTGAGACGGAGCCAGAAGGCCCCGAGACTCCAGTACCCAATTCAAGCGCCGGCTCACCATCCGTTCAAGCAACTTGCAAAGAACGTTGGTGAGGCTAATGGGACGGTAGCTGTCCACCTCCAGAGGGGTCTTTCCAGGTTTCAAAACGGGGATGACAATGCCTTCAAGCCATTGCGACGGAAACTCCCCCTCGACCCAAAGACGGTTGTAAAGATCGAGAAGGCGCCGCTGGCAGTCCACTGAAAGGTCTTTCAGTATCTGACAGTGGATGCCATCTGGCCCAGGAGCGGTATCAGGGCAAGCAGATAGGGCACTGCGAAATTCCCACTCACTAAATGGAGCATTGTAAGATTCTGGGTTTTTGGTGCGAAACGAAAGGCTCCGACGTTCCATCCGCTCATTAATGGAGCGGAAGGCCTGGGGGTAATTCGCAGAAGCGGAACTCATAGCAAAATGCTCTGCTAAGCGATTTGCAAAGACGTCGGAGTCAGTACAAACTGCTCCATTCAGTGAGAGCGCAGGGACGCTGACAGGTGGCCGATAGCCGTAGACGCGTCGAATCTTGGCCCAGACCTGTGATGGAGTGACATGGAGGCCAATGGTGGAAACATACCGCTTCAAGCATTCCTGCTTGCCTTGGCGGATAAGGAGGCGGGGCCGTGCACGCAGCCGTTTGAAGGCGATAAGGTGGTCTATGGATGGATGTCGCTTATGACGCTGGAGCGCCCGCCGGCGATCTTTAATCGCTTCAGCGATCTCAGGCGACCACCAAGGCACAGCCTTCCGCCGAGGGGACCCAGAGGAATGGGGAATGGCAGATTCGGCGGCAGTAACGATGCCGGTGGTGACCGAGTGAACCACCGCATCAATGTCATCATTAGAGAGAGGCTCAATAGCGGCAGCGGAGGAGAACAAGTCCCAGTCAGCCTTATTCATTGCCCATCTGCTAGGGCGCCCAGAAGAGTGACGCTTTGGTAGTGACAAAAAGAGCGGAAAGTGGTCACTACCACACAGGTCGTCATGCACACTCCATTGGACAGACGGTAAGAGGCTATGGCTACAGATTGAAAGGTCAATGGCGGAGTAGGTGCCATGCGCCACACTGAAGTGTGTGAAGGCACCATCATTTAACAGCGAGAGATCGAGCTGCGACAATAAATGCTCAACGATGGCGCCTCGACCTGTTGCCACTGCCCAACCCCACAGAGGGTTATGGGCGTTGAAGTCGCCTAATAGCAAGAAAGGTGGCGGCAATTGGGCGACTAGTGTAGCCAGGACATGCTGCGAGACATCACCACCCGGTGGAATGTAAAGACTGCAGACGGTAACAGCCTGTGGCGTCCACACGTGTACAGCGACAGCCTCTAAAGGCATCTGGAGAGGGACAGACTCGCTGTGCAGAGCGTGAAGGACATATATGCAGACGCCACCAGGCACCCTTTCATAAGCTGCTCGGTTCTTATAATAACACCGATAGCCACGGAGGGCGGGGGTTCGCATTGCTGGAAACCAAGTTTCCTGGAGAGCAATGCAGAAGAAAGGGTGAAGGCTGATAAGTTGGTGGAGCTCAGCTAGATGGTGGAAGAAACCGCTGCAGTTCCACTGGAGGATGGTATTGGCCATGGATGGGAAAGGCGTGAAGGGACTGGGGAGGCAGATTACGCCTCCGGGGCCCCTGCTGCTACTGAATCACCACCTGTACTACAGCCATCCATTGCGTCCGAGGGACTGGCGAGATCCAGGTCCTCAGCGGACGCCAGAATCTCCATCTTCGGACGCAGAGGGAGAAGGTTGCGGTGGAACAGGTGCCACCGCAATGTCAGGATTCTTGGGAGCCTCTGTCTTCGACTGCTTTGCGCGCTGTGCCTTTGGTGGTTCTGGCTGGGAGGTCCTCACTGGGTCAGTCTCAGGGACTGAAGACGACCGCGACGCCCTACGACCAGCGACCGGTGGTTTTTTGGCAAACTTGCGGGTGTCCGCTTTGGCACTGGGCAAAGTCTGGGATGGGAGGGCCCCAAGGGACCCCTTCCGGGCGAGAGGAGCCGAAGAAGGCCCACACTTCTCCGGCTGTGAAGGGGGAACAGATGTCCCCGGTGGTTGGGGTGGTGTTGCTCCTGAAGTAGATGGAGCAGGAGCAACAGGGAGTGAAGTGCCCCCCACAACCAAGGGGGCCAGTGAATTCTGACAGAGCTGAGTCCGAACTGTTTGGGACGACACTGAAGAGGTTCGGTGTTGCAGCAGCAGCATAGGTGGACGGCATGGGCACAGGATGTAGCCGCTCAAACTTCCGCCTTGCCTCGGTGTAGGTCAGTCGGTCCAGGGTCTTATATTCCATTATCTTCCTTCCCTTCTGGAAGATCCGACAGTCCGGCGAGCAGGGGGAATGCTGTTCTCCACAGTTAACACAGATAGGAGGCGGGGCACATGGAGTATCAGGATGAGATGGGCGTCCGCAATCTCGACATGTGAGGCTGGAAGTGCAGCGGGAAGGCATATGGCCTAACTTCCAGCACTTGAAGCACCGCAACGGGGGAGGGATATAGGGCTTGACGTCACATCGGTAGACCATCACCTTGACCTTTTCCGGTAATGTATCACCCTCGAAGGCCAAGATGAAGGCACCGGTAGCAACCTGATTGTCCCTCGGACCCCGATGAACGCGCCGGACGAAATGTACACCTCTACGTTCTACGTTGGCGCGCAGCTCGTCATCAGACTGCAAAAGGAGGTCCCTATGGAAAATAACACCCTGGACCATATTTAAACTCTTATGCGGTGTGATCGTAACAGCAACATCCCCCAACTTGTCACAAGCAAGTAACCGCCGTGACTGGGCAGAGGATGCCGTTTGTATCAGGGCCGATCCAGAGCGCATTTTTGACAAACCCTCCACCTCCCCAAACTTGTCCTCTAAATGCTCGACGAAGAACTGAGGCTTTGTGGAGAGAAAAGACTCCCCATCAGCTCTCGTACAAACTAAGAATCGGGGCGAATATTTGCTACTGCCTTCCTGAGATTCACGTTCCTCCCACGGCGTGGCCAGAGAGGGGAACGTTTTCGGATTGTACTTTTCAGCATTAAATTGAGCCCGAGAACTCTTAGAGACTGCTGGCGGCTGGCCGCCAGCGAGAGATGATGTACCACGCTTCATTGCGGGTCATCCGCCCTGATGCCACCTACTCCGACCAAGGGCCCTCCCCACGGGCGCCACCCAGCCGCAGCAATAGCCACCTGGCAGGACGGCCATTGCCGGGAGTCCCGATGCCCCAGGGAGATGGGCATCTACTCCTTGGCATACGTGGGGAGTTTACGGCGCAGACATCAGTAGAGCGATCCCTGTGTTGTCAGGGGGCTACAACCAAGAGGGTACATGGCGGCCCCACCACAATGGACTGGCTACCTTGCTGGATCTTAGGTGCAAAACTGTCCAAGGTCGTCGTCGCAGTTAAAAGAAACACTGCAGAGTGCAGCGTGGGAATCGCACCCAGGGACGTATCCTCGCCCAAGAGATGGAAAACGAGCGGGACACCATTCCAACGACGAGAAAGCCGGCTAAAGGTCTAATTTCACGACGGATACAGTGCAACCATGTAAGGCGCCCTTCCCCAATTGGCTCGCTCTTCGGAATAATTTAGAAAGATGGAGGTCAAACCCGAGAGGGGACCATCACATAAGGCCGAAACATTTAAGAATCCTTTTAGTCGCCTCTTACGACAGCCAGGAATACCGGGAGCCTATTCTAACCCCCGAACCCGCAGGGGGAACTGCAGGAGGAACTAAATCTTTTGGCCATCGGGAAAGTTCCAGCCGAATCTGCGGCCGACAAATACACCAAGGTGGTGTATGTGGGCGGACCTGGAAAACAGATGGAAGAGGTAAACACTCGAGTTCATTAAGGAGCGACCAAACACGGATCCGAATTATATGGCCTGATCGCGGCCGCCGGTGTGGGAGATGAACTGCCGCATTAGCGAAAAGGAGACGATAGTTAGGGTGACGGGGCGAACAACGGACGTGGGCAGCATAGTTGGCTAACAGCTGTTGACGCCGAATACGAAGTGGAGGAACCCCAGCCTCAGCAAGGAGGCTATGAACAGGACTGATGCGGAATGCTCCTGTCGCCTGTCGAACCCCACAGTGGTGAACGGGATCCAGCAGTTGCAACGCTGAGGGCGACGCTGAGCAATACGCCACACTCTTATAATCCTGTCGGGACAGCACAAGGGCTTTGTAGAGCAGCAGCAGCGTGTGACGATCTGCACCCCAAGTTGTGTTGCTCAGGCAGCGGAGGGCATTCAGATGCTGCCAGCACTGACGCTTGAGCTGACGAATATGTGGAAGCCAAGTAAGCCAGGCATTGTACAGCAATCCCAGAAAACGGTAAGTGTCAACAACCTTGAGTATGGCATACTGAAGATAAAGCTCAGGGTGAGGCTGGACAGTTCGACGCCGACAAAAGTGCATAACACAAGTCTTCGCAGGAGAAAATTGAAAGCCATGGGCTAGGACCCACGCCTGCGCCTTGCGTATGGCTCCCTGAAACCGACGTTCTGCAACACCAATGGTGGAGGAGCTGAAAAAGATGAAGAAATCGTCAGCATATAACGTGGGAGCGACAGACGACCCTACTGCTGCTGCAAGGCCATTAATGGCCACAAGGAAAAGGGGCACGCTCAATACAGAGCCCTGTGGAACGCCGTTCTCCTGGATATGAAGTGAACTATGGGATGTGCCAATTAAAACGCGGAATGTCCGAACAGATAAAAAATTCTGAATAAAAATGGGGAGAGAGCCCCGGAGACCCCACCCATGCAACGTGGCGAGAATATGGTGATGCCACGTCGTGTCATATGCTCTGGAGAGGTCGAAAAAGACGGAGACGAGGTGTTTGCGCCTGGAAAAAGCAGTGCGGATTGCAGACTCAAGGAAGACCAAAGTATCGGCGGTGGAACGGCCCTGACGGAAGCCGCTCTGGCACTGAGCCAGAAGACCCCGAGACTCGAGCATCCAACACAGCCGTCGACTCACCATGCGTTCCAGTAGCTTGCACAGAGTGTTTGTCAAGCTGATGGGCCGATAGCTATCCACATTAAGTGGGTCCTTACCAGGCTTCAGCACCGGAACGATGGTACTCTCTCGCCACTGCGACGGAAAGACACCATCGCCCCATATGCGGTTGAAGATGGCAAGAACACACCGCTGACAGTCCGGGGACAGGTGTTTGAGTATCTGATTGTGGATGCCATCTGGCCCAGAGGCTGTATCAGGGCACTTTTGAGTTCCCACAAACTAAATGGGGTGTTATACGCCTCAGGGTGGCGAGAAGCAAAAGAAAGCCGTTTGCATTCCTCCTGGCGTTTTAGCGCGCGAAACGCGGGCGGGTAATTCCCCGACGCACAGGCCCGAACATAGTGCTGTGCGAAATGCTCGGCGATTGCATCGGCATCGGTGGATAGCGCCCCATTGATGGTAGGCCCTGTGACACCTGTAGAGTGCTGCAATCCAAAGATGAGCCGAATCTTCATCCACACCTGGGAGGGTGAAGTACGGGAACCAATGGTGGAAACGTACCTCTCCCAGCACCCCTGTTTCCGCCTCTTGATGAGCCGCCGTGCCTGAGCACGGAGACGTTCGAAGAAAATAAGGTTCTCCAAAGACGGGTGCCGCTTATGTCACTGAAGAGCTCGCCGACCTTCTTTAATGGCTTCAGCGACCTCCGGAGACCACCAAGGCACTGACTTTCGCCGGGGGCACCCTAACGAACGAGGAATGGTACGTTCCGCAGCGGAAACAATCGCTTATGTCAGTGTCTCAACCGCCACATCGATGGTACCGTGGGGGAGAGATTCAAAAGTGGCAGCAGAGGAGAACATTTCCCAGTTTGCCTTGCTAAATGCCCATCGAGGCAGGCGTTCAAGGGATCGACGCTGGGGTAGTGAAAGGAAGATTGGAAAATGGTCACTACCACACAAGTCGTCATGGACTCTCCAGTGGACCGATGGTACAAGCCCTGGGCTGCACAACCAAAGATCTATGGCCGAGAACGTGCCATGCGCCACACTGAAATGCGTGACAGCGCCAGTGTTTAACAGGCAGAGGTCGATTTGGGAGATGAGATTCTCGACATCTCTGCCTCGGCCAGTAATCTTCGATCCACCCCACAGGGGATTATGGGCGTTAAAATCCCCAAGGAGAAAAAAAGGCGTGGGAAGTTGGGCGACAAGTGCAGCCAATTCGGTCAGGGAGACCGTACCACCTGGAGGGAGATAGACACTGCAGACGGTTATGTCCTGGGTAGTCCTTACGCGGACAGCCACAGCTTCCAATGATGTTTGAAGGGGCACAGGAGCACTATATACAGAGGTAAGGACACACACGCAGGCTCCACCTGACACACAATTGTAAGTGCTACGGTTGCAGTAATAACCCCTGTATCTACGAAGGACAGGGGTCCGCATTGCCGGGAACCAGGTTTCCTGGAGGGCAATGCATAAAGCAGGTGTCATGCTTAGAAGCTGACGTAACTCAGATAGATGGCTAAAATAACCGCCACAATTCCACTGGAGGATTGTACAAAGCGTGTCCTGTAGGGGCATGCAGGCACTGAAAAATCAAATTACTTCACAGGGTTACATGCTGCCATCGACTGAGAGACGGACGTCGCTACGTCCATCGTTTCTGAGGAGACGGCGAGATCTAGGTCATCAGGGGACGCAAAGAGCTCGACCTCATCCTCAGAGGCTGAGCTGACAGGAAGCGGTGTTGCAGGAACCACTAGGTCCTTAGGTTGGTTGGTTGGTTTGAGGATTAAAGGGACCAAACTGCAGAGGTCATCGGTCCCTTGTTTCATAAACACACAGAGCACAGGGAAACCATCCATTAGTCATTCGAAACAAGATAAAAATGCCAGGGGAAGAAAATCGCCAAGGTCAAGATTAAAGAAACATGGAAAACGGAGCACAGCAACAAAAACAACACAGAGAAGAAAGGCAGAAGGGATTAAAACTGCACAGCAGAGGACTGTTGCTGACTGATCACGAAAATAATAGGATGAGCCAGCCACTCTGCAACACGTTAAAACCTCCAGCCTAAAAGATTAGGGTGGAGTCGAATTACAACACACAACAAAGTAAAAGATACAGCACAAAAGAGGGTGATGCAATAAAATTAGAGGGACCGATAAAACCCACTTGCTCGAAGAAAACCTAAAACACGATCTGCCATAGAGACATCGTCAGCTAAAAGACACGATAAATCACCCAAGAGGTTAAAAGTTCGCCTGAGGGCGGTTAAAAGAGGACAGTCCAATAATATATGGGCCACCGTCATATTCGCACCACAGCGACAATGAGGGGGGTCCTCTCGACGCAACAGATGACCATGCGTCAGCCAAGAGTGGCCAATGCGGAGCCAACAAAGATTAACAGAATCCCTGCGAGAGGCCCGCATGGAGGAACCCCACACAGTCGTTGTCCCCTTTACCTGCCGCAGCTTGTTGGGGGCAGACAGAGTGCGCCATTCGTCTGCCCACATCCGAAGGACCCGACGGCGTAACACCGATCGGAGATCAGTTGCCGGGAGGCCGATCGCCAACGGCAGTTTGCGGGTGGCTTCTTTAGCTAACGTGTCGGCGTGTTCGTTGCCCGCTATCCCAACGTGTCCCGGGGTCCATATGAACACCACTGAACGTCCACGCTGTCCAAGAGCATGAACGGACTCCTGGATGGCAACAACAATGGGATGGCGTGGGTAGCACTGGTCAAGAGCCTGCAGACTACTGAGCGAGTCACTGCAAATGACAAAAGACTCACTAGTGCTGGTACGAATACGCTCAAGGGCACGAAAAATGGCTGTTAGCTCTGCGGTGTAAACACTGCAGCCGTCCGGCAAGGAGCGCTGGTCTACATAGTCCGCATGAGCGTAAGCGTACCCCACACGGCCATCAACCATCGAGCCATCTGTATAGATTATCTCAGAGTCACGGGATGCGTCGAGGAGAGCAAGAAATTGGCGGCGCAAGACTGCAGGAGGAACTGAATCCTTTTGCCATTGTGAGAGCTCCAGCCGAAGCTGCGGCCGATGAATACACCAAGGTGGTGTATGTGGGTGGACCTGAAAAGCAGACGGAAGGGGCAAAGACTCGAGTTCACGAAGGAGTGACCGAACACGGATCCCAATTGCGAGGCCTGATCGCGGCCGCCGACGTGGGATATGGACTGCCGCATCGGCGAAAAGGAGACGGTAGTTAGGGTGACGGGGAGAACAATGGACGTGGGCAGCATAGTTGGCTAAGAGTTGTTGACGCCGAATGTGGAGCGGAGGAATCCCCGCCTCAGCAAGTAGGCTATTAACAGGACTGGTGCGGAATGCTCCTGTCGCCTGTCGAACCCCACAGTGGTGAACGGGGTCCAGCAGTTGCAACGCTGAGGGCGACGCTGAGCCATACGCCACACTCCCATAATCCAGTCGGGACAGCACAAGGGCTTTGTAGAGCTGCAGCAGCGTGGTACGGTCTGCACCCCAAGTTGTGTTGCTCAGGCAGCGGAGGGCATTCAGATGCTGCCAGCACTGACGCTTGAGCTGACGAATATGTGGAAGCCAAGTAAGCCAGGCATTGAACAGCAATCCCAGAAAACGGTAAGTGTCAACAACCTTGAGTATGGCATACTGAAGATAAAGCTCAGGGTGAGGCTGGACAGTTCGACGCCGACAAAAGTGCATAACACAAGTCTTCGCAGGAGAAAATTGAAAGCCATGGGCTAGGACCCACGCCTGCGCCTTGCGAATGGCTCCCTGCAACCGACGTTCTGCAACACCAATGGTGGAGGAGCTGAAAAAGATGAAGAAATCGTCAGCATATAACGTGGGAGCGACAGACGACCCTACTGCTGCTGCAAGGCCATTAATGGCCACAAGGAAAAGGGGCACGCTCAATACAGAGCCCTGTGGAACGGCGTTCTCCTGGATATGAACTGAACTATGGGATGTGCCAATTAAAACGCGGAATGTCCGAACAGATAAAAAATTCTGAATAAAAATGGGGAGAGAGCCCCGGAGACCCCACCCATGCAACGTGGCGTGAATGTGGTGATGCCACGTCGTGTCATATGCTCTGGAGAGGTCGAAAAAGACGGAGACGAGGTGTTTGCGCCTGGAAAAAGCAGTGCGGATTGCAGACTCAAGGAAGACCAAAGTATCGGCGGTGGAACGGCCCTGACGGAAGCCGCTCTGGCACTGAGCCAGAAGACCCCGAGACTCGAGCATCCAACACAGCCGTCGACTCACCATGCGTTCCAGTAGCTTGCACAGAGTGTTTGTCAAGCTGATGGGCCGATAGCTATCCACATTAAGTGGGTCCTTACCAGGCTTCAGCACCGGAACGATGGTACTCTCTCGCCACTGCGACGGAAAGACACCATCGCCCCATATGCGGTTGAAGATGGCAAGAACACACCGCTGACAGTCCGGGGACAGGTGTTTGAGTATCTGATTGTGGATGCCATCTGGCCCAGAGGCTGTATCAGGGCACTTTTGAGTTCCCACAAACTAAATGGGGTGTTATACGCCTCAGGGTGGCGAGAAGCAAAAGAAAGCCGTTTGCATTCCTCCTGGCGTTTTAGCGTGCGAAACGCGGGCGGGTAATTCCCCGACGCACAGGCCCGAACATAGTGCTGTGCGAAATGCTCGGCGATTGCATCGGCATCGGTGGATAGCGCCCCATTGATGGTAGGCCCTGTGACACCTGTAGAGTGCTGCAATCCAAAGATGAGCCGAATCTTCATCCACACCTGGGAGGGTGAAGTACGGGAACCAATGGTGGAAACGTACCTCTCCCAGCACCCCTGTTTCCGCCTCTTGATGAGCCGCCGTGCCTGAGCACGGAGACGTTCGAAGAAAATAAGGTTCTCCAAAGACGGGTGCCGCTTATGTCACTGAAGAGCTCGCCGACCTTCTTTAATGGCTTCAGCGACCTCCGGAGACCACCAAGGCACTGACTTTCGCCGGGGGCACCCTAACGAACGAGGAATGGTACGTTCCGCAGCGGAAACAATCGCTTATGTCAGTGTCTCAACCGCCACATCGATGGTACCGTGGGGGAGAGATTCAAAAGTGGCAGCAGAGGAGAACATTTCCCAGTTTGCCTTGCTAAATGCCCATCGAGGCAGGCGTTCAAGGGATCGACGCTGGGGTAGTGAAAGGAAGATTGGAAAATGGTCACTACCACACAAGTCGTCATGGACTCTCCAGTGGACCGATGGTACAAGCCCTGGGCTGCACAACCAAAGATCTATGGCCGAGAACGTGCCATGCGCCACACTGAAATGCGTGACAGCGCCAGTGTTTAACAGGCAGAGGTCGAGTTGGGAGATGAGATTCTCGACATCTCTGCCTCGGCCAGTAATCTTCGATCCACCCCACAGGGGATTATGGGCGTTAAAATCCCCAAGGAGAAGAAAAGGCGTGGGAAGTTGGGCGACAAGTGCAGCCAATTCGGTCAGGGAGACCGTACCACCTGGAGGGAGATAGACACTGCAGACGGTTATGTCCTGGGTAGTCCTTACGCGGACAGCCACAGCTTCCAATGATGTTTGAAGGGGCACAGGAGCACTATATACAGAGGTAAGGACATACACGCAGGCTCCACCTGACACACAATTGTAAGTGCTACGGTTGCAGTAATAACCCCTGTATCTACGAAGGACAGGGGTCCGCATTGCCGGGAACCAGGTTTCCTGGAGGGCAATGCATAAAGCAGGTGTCATGCTTAGAAGCTGACGTAACTCAGATAGATGGCTAAAATAACCGCCACAATTCCACTGGAGGATTGTACAAAGCGTGTCCTGTAGGGGCATGCAGGCACTGAAAAATCAAATTACTTCACAGGGTTACATGCTGCCATCGACTGAGAGACGGACGTCGCTACGTCCATCGTTTCTGAGGAGACGGCGAGATCTAGGTCATCAGGGGACGCAAAGAGCTCGACCTCATCCTCAGAGGCTGAGCTGACAGGAAGCGGTGTTGCAGGAACCACTAGGTCCTTAGGTTTCTTAGAGAGCTTTCTCTTCTCTCTCTTGTCTTTTGGAGGGGGGTTTACATGCTGAGAGGGCTTTCCTGACGCATTATCAGGAACAGAGGAAGAGCGTGAAGCCCTTCGACCAGCAGGTGGTGGCTTCTTCAGCCACTGGCTAGTGTCTTGTGAGACACTGGGGAAGTTCTTGGAAGGGACTCCCCCAAGGGATCCCTTCCGAACAAGTGAGGCCGGAGGAGGCACGTGCGTCCCCGTCTGATCAGCCGGAGAGGGCTGTCGCCCCTCCGGCTGAGAAGCCGGAGAGGGCTGTCGCCTCCCCGGCTGAGCAGCCGGAGAGGGCTGTCGCCTCTCCGGCTGAGCAGCCGGAGAGGGCGGTCGCCTCTCCGGCTGAGAGGTGGGGACTGACGTCCCCAGTTGTTCGGGGCACACTGCTCCCAAAGTGGGTGTTTTAGGAGCAGTGGTGGGGCAGGCGTAACGTGACTGTTCTGTGGGCCAACTGTGAGAGGAATCTTTGCCGGAACTGGTGGCGGCAGTGTTACAGCAGCATAACTCCTCAACATAGGTGTGGGGTTGAGCCGTTCTAATTTCTTCCTCGCCTCTTGGTAAGTTAAACGGTCCAGGGTCTTAATTTCTTGTATCTTCCGCTCTCGTTGGTAGACTGCACAGTCTGGCGAGCAGGGAGAATGATGCTCTCCACAGTTAACGCAGGTGGGAGGCGGAGCACACGGAGCATTGGGATGAGAAGGTCTGCGGACAGATAGGAGCCATATTC
The DNA here is from genome assembly GCF_023898315.1 of Schistocerca nitens. Classification (NCBI taxonomy): domain Eukaryota; kingdom Metazoa; phylum Arthropoda; class Insecta; order Orthoptera; family Acrididae; genus Schistocerca; species Schistocerca nitens. The sequence continues at coordinate 478,582,672 of NC_064622.1, read as the reverse complement.
ACTAATTAGTTATTATAAAATATTACTATTGTTCAGTGCTATGTAGGGATTTATGTGTGCATCTAAGATGAAATAACATTGAAACTGTACGGAGCCGTTGTTAGCAATACTGACTAAGGCAATTAAATTGGTTATTGTGCTCTCAAATGCTGTAGTGCCTGCTTATTACTCAAAGTATTTCTATGCTATCCGTCTCCTATTAATCGCAAAAGAAATAACGGTGATTTTATAGTTTACATACAGCTACCAGGGACCGACTGCATGTCGGCAAACGTCTTAGTTAAGGCAGAAGGCTCATCGCCATTTACCTTGTTTGTGATTTAAATCCAATTTCTTTTAATGTGTGGTGTAGTACAGCAAAGAAAGTTTCCAGCTCTGTCTGGTCCCTTAGGTTTCTCTGCTTGTAGTTGCTATGTCTCATATCCGGTAGAGGTCGAACATGATCATGACACAAATAAATTAAGTGGCAATGTGAACTATGTTCTCGATCTTGAGAACGCTACGCGTTCTGCATACGATTTGAGGTGACATATAAAGTATCACATACAGTACTTAAGTTTTTGAAATGTCTTTGCTGTTCCCGCCAGAAAGTGGTGCAAAATTCACAACAGATTTCTGAATCTTCACAAGAGAATAATAATTTAATCAATATATAAATAATTTTCTTAAAAAAATCACCACACACCCTGCATGAATTTACACATAAATATTCTCTTCATTTTGCAGTAACGCAGACAATCAAACTTATTCACAGAGATTTGGCAAATTCTGAACCAGTAAAGAAGTTTTACATGGGAAGACCCAGAATATGAATGAGTCTTTCAATAATGTTGTGTGGTGCCGTGTGCGTAAAAATATGTTTGTTGGCCTTATGACTATATAGTTACAAGTGAGTGATGCTATAATAACTTTTAATGGTGGGAACTATGAAAGACTTAAGGTTCTGGAGAAGTTAGGGGTAAGATTTGTACAGACCACCGCTAAAGGACTGCGGGAACTGGATGAGCTGCGTGTACGTGAAGCAGAGTTAACTGTTCAGCAAATGATAAAAGAAGCGAGAAAGAAAAGGAGGAGGCAAGCACTGGGCTGTTGTGAGACTGAATAAGACACAGACTATGGGCCTGGGCAGTTCTAAAGCATAAAAGACGCAGAAATTTAAGTCTGTATAATAATTTGTGATATAAAAGGATTTATACCTCAGTATCTGTGAACTGGTTTTTTTGCAATAAACGACCCGTTTTCCAAAACAGTACTGATGGTAGACACATGAATTTTTCACAGCATGCCGGGTGTGAGATTCAACACATAATGAACTAGAATAATTAAAATATCCCGAGTTGTTTTGTTTTTATGTTTCTTTGTTTACAAAATTCTGTCAAAAAATTGAGTGTTTGAAAGAAAAAAGATACCATGCCACACAATACAATTTTAGTAATAATTCTAGTTCAGTGTATCTAGAAAGGTGCATTCAATAATTAGGGAAAATTGTAAGTTGGTGTCTTAAACAGCTTCCAAGATAATAGGTCACAAAACTCGATAATTTAACATTGGTGGCATAGGACGTACCATGTCCCCTTAAAAGTTCTGCAGCGAGGTCTTTGATTGCGATCTGTTGATCACCTTGAATAAGACTGTCCGCACTTCTCAACATTGGAGAAGACAGCTGCGTGAGGTCGGCTGGTATGCGGGATGTCGGACAAGTTTGAGCGGTCTAATTGCGATGATCATAGACGCCTCGCCCAACTACTCAACATGCTTGTGTTCACTGCCAGGTCTCTGCAGACACTCTGCAGGTGCGGTGGTGGTGGTGGCGGTTGTTGGGATGTTTAAGGGGGACTAAACAGCGAAGGTCATCAGTCCCCCATTCCAAAAACAGGCGAGCCGAGAATGTGCGTAGCAGGTAAAAACCAAAGGGGGGAGGAGACTACCCCCCAGGCACTAAAAGAACACAAATGCATCAACAAACACTACAAACAAGAAGAGGAAAGATGAACACTAGACAGAAAGAAACAGAAGATAAGAAGATGGCCGAAGACTGGTTGACTGACCACGAGAACAAAAAAAAAAAAAAAAAGGGAAAGAGTCAACCATCAGACTATACACCAAAACAGCAACAAATTTGGAGAGACGCTAGGACAAAAGACACAGAAAGGGAAAGGTGCAGGACCTCCCTAAATAGAACCATAAAAAGGACTACCACGGATAAAATTTAAAACGTCATCAGCCATGGAGGCATCGTCGCATAAAACCAAAGGCAAAGTGCCCGGGAGATTAAAAGACTGCCGGAGGGTGCGCAGTCGGGGACACTCCAATAAAATAGGGCGACCGTCAGCCGGGACCCACACCGACACAGGGGGGGATCCTCCTGACGCAAAAGATGGCCGTGCGTCAGGTATGTATGGCCGATGCGGAGCCGACACAGGATGACAGAGTCCCTGCGAGAAGCCCGCAGGGAGGAGCGTCTGCAGGCGCCTATTGGTATCTGCGCTGTTGTGTTTTTCTACAAAAATGAACTCAGTGAAAGCTCTCTGCATGGAACGCAACTCTGTTCAAGACGTCATTTTGAAGACCACATGTAATGCTGCAATTTGTTGGAAGTTCATGATAAATACTGTTTCAACCTGGAACATTCCATGATGTCCCACAACAAACTCCAAATTTTTTCAACTGAAACTAGGCGAGAAGAAAGCACTTCGTCTTCAGGCCACAAATGGCCCATCGACACCATCATCGACACCATCCGACCGCTCAGCTGAGGATGCGGACAGGAGGGGCGTGTGGTCAGCACACCGCTCTCCCGGTCGATATGATGGTTTTCTGTGACCGGAGCCGCTACTATCCGGTCGAGTAGCTCCTCAGTTGGCATCACTAGGTTGAGTTCACCCCAAAAAATGGCAACAGCGCATGGTGGTCCGGACAGTCACCCATCCAAATGCCAGCCACTCCCGACAGCACTTAACTTCAGTGAGAACGGGAACCGGTGTATCCGCTGCTGCAAGGACGTTGCCAGGGGAGAAAGAGAAATTAATTATTGAACGCCCCTCATACAAGTGAAATGGGGACTTTCTTTTATGAGCAAGTTTCAAATTGCTGGATTTTATGTGGATGCAGAAATAAACTACTCCTAAGACAGAACGTTTGCTTTTGTTCCGAACACCAGATAAATCACGTCTTCCACCACACCGTTCCTCCGCCACAGCAGCATCTCCCTCTGCCGTCCACAGAACTGTCTAGTCGTGGGACCACACGTCGCTGCTTGCGTGATCCATCACCTGCAGCGGCCTTAATTGACGTCAGAGGCGCCACGGCCAAGCGACAGGCGACGGGGGAAATCAGACGCAGTGGCGGGCGGCGGCCTCTGCCCGCTACACGCGCCGGACCGGTGGGTCGACGCAACACAGCCGCCCGTCGCGTCGGTCCCAGGACGGCGCCCTGTGGAACCTCCAACCGTGGCGCCAGCTGCTCCCACTGCCCACGGCGTCGGCGCGTCCGATCCCTGCTGATGGGGGACACGACGTCAACCTACTGTAAAGTCCTCGGCACACGGACCGTTGTTTTTGAACGTCAACGTTCACCGCTCCGAGGTCAACGTGCCGCTCAACGCTCAGAAACGACGCCACTTGTGCACACGGTACGTGCGCCCGAACGCGGTATAGGCGATCGCAACGTGGTCTAGCGGCAGTTGTCAACTGGCTCTTAAATCAGACAGTTTACGAAATGGGGATGCGTAAAATTCCTATATTACCTATATTAAAACATACGTTTCCTTCCTTGTCTATGTGCTAGTCACGTTGTTACGTCTATAGTACACATAAATAAAAATTCAAAATCCGTGAAAATGTTATAAGGCTAAAAGGAAAGTACGATGTCCAGTCGAGGACAATAGAACGATACAACTTTACCACAGTTCTCCACATCAGGTAAAAGTTATTTCATCATTCTCACTTTGTAGTAAAACACTATGGTCGTTCTTACTTGATCACTGTTCCAATTCAGTAGCAGAATCTTTACAACATATGAAATGCAAAGCTTTGGAGAAGAAAAGCAAAATATTTTACTGCAAATAGTGCAAAAATATGTGCTGTAGATTACGCAAATCGAAAAAGATACTCCTCAAGTGTGTGTGTGTGTGTGTGTGTGTGTGTGTGTGTGTGTGCGTGTGTTTGGATTTTATGCTCGCTCAACGGCGAGGTTATCAGTGCTCTTATTAAAACGAACAAATGTGGAGATAATCCCTAAAATTGTTGCACACTTATGCACTCGAAATTACCATATAGTCACTCTGTCTCAAATACACTCACTTCTCCAAAAGAACAGACTTACATTTACATAATTTCGAATATTATAGTTTATACTTCTAATAAATTAATAAGAGAGTATCAGAACCTGCTAAAATCGCGTAGGGTAGTAAAAAAGAATTGGGTGTAACGGGACGTGAACCATCGATACATCACACTTTGCCATACGAATCTCTGACGCTACTCACTTATCTTTTTCTCCCCTGGACAGGAAAGGGAAACTACAAAAAAAACTATTTGTCACCACCACTTGTGTCCTTACAAAAATAGAAACTGCACCTCTTCAGGCGTTGATTCCTATCTCAAGATAACAAATCTGTTACTAAGAGGGAGTAGGAAACGAAGAAAGTAGAGGCGAAGAACATCTGGAGTAGCTATGGTTGGTTGGTTTGTGGGATTAAAGGGATCAGACTGCGATTGTCATCGGTCCCACTTTCCAAAAAATTAAAACCGCCCAAAGAGAATTAAAAAAAAAGAACCCGAACAGCAGGAAGAACGTCAGACGACACAGGACGAGAAAGACTCCGACAGAGATCAGACAAAACAAAGTAAAACACACAGAGTGTGACGGTGATTGGCCAACCATAGAGAAAAAAAGAGGAAAAGCCAACCACCAAGAACACATTAAAAACTCCGTTTAAATTCAGAGGCTAAAATCCAGAAACAACACTAAAAAACATAAACACTCAGATTAAACTATAAAAACCCCCTGCCCGAATAAAATGCAAAACTAATTCCACCATGGCAGAGCCATCTAGTAAAAGGTTGGTTGGATGGTTGGTTTGGGGGATGAAAGGGACCAGACTGCGACGGTCATCGGTCCCTTTTTCCAAAAAAAAAAAATTAAAACCGCCCAAAGAGAATAAAAACGAACAACAGGGAAGACGTCAGACGACACGGGACAAGAAAGACTCCGACAGAGATCAGACAAAACGAAATAAAATCACACAGAGAGTGACGGTGGTAGGCCGACCACAGGAACAAAAAAAGGAAAAGCCAACCACCGAGAACACATTAAAAACTCAGTTGAAAACCGTAGGCGAAGGCCAGAATCAACACAAAACAATAAAATAAAACATAAACACTCATATTAAATGATAAAAACCCCCTGCCCGAATAAAACGTAAAACTAAGTCACCCATAGCCGAGTCATCTGTTAAAAGGGCAGGGAGCGAATCAGGCAGCGCAAATGTCTGTCTGAGCACAGTTAAAAGCGGACAAGTTAATAAAATGTGCACCACTGTCAAAACCGCACCACAGCGACAGAGAGGCGGGTCCTCACGACGCAATAAATAACTGTGAGACAGTCAGGTGTGGCCAATGCAGAGCCGACAAAGAACAACTGAATCTCTGCGAGTGGCTCGCATGGATGACTGCCACACACGCGTCATCGCCTTGAGAGAACGGAGTTTGTTTGGCGTGGGCAGATTGCGCCATTCAGTGTCCCAAAGCGAGAGAACTTCGCGGCAGAAGACTGCCCGCAAATCAGCGTCATCGCCTTGAGAGAACGGAGTTTGTTTGGCGTGGGCAGATTGCGCCATTCAGTGTCCCAAAGCGAGAGAACTTCGCGGCAGAAGACTGCCCGCAAATCAGTCTCCGGGAGGCCAATGTCCAGGGTGGGTTCACTGGTGGCCTGTTTGGCCAGGCGGTCAACACGTACATTGCCTGGGATACCGACGTAACTGGGGGTCCACACAAAGACCACAGAGCGGCCGCAACGCGCAAGAGTATGCAGGGACTCATGGATAGCCATCACCAGACGAGAACGAGGAAAACACTGGTCGAGTGCTCGTAAACAGCTCAGGGAATCGCTACAGATAACGAAGGACTCACCTGAGCAGGAGCGGAGATACTCTAGGGCACGAAAGACGTCGACCAGCTCAGCAGTGTAAATGCAGCAGCCATCCGGCAAGGAACGTTGTTCGGAATGGTTCCCTAGAGTTAGCGCATACACGACACACCCAGCAACCATCGAACCGTCAGTGTAAACAATTCCAGAGCCCTGATACGTGGCCAGGATGGAATAAAAGCGGCGGCGGAAGGCCTCTGGAGGGACTGAGTCCTTCCACCCTGTGCCAAGTCGAACCGAAGGCAAGGGCGAGGAACACAGCACGGGGGTGTACGCAGAGGTGCCCGGAAAGGAGGTGGAACAGGGAAAAACCCAAGCCTGGAGAGAAGTTCCTTGACGTGTATGGTGATCGGACAACCCGACCGAGGCCGACGGTCTGGCAGATGGACGACTGACTGCGGGAACAGGACACGGTAATTTGGATGCGCGGGCAAGCTAAAAACATGGGCACCATAAGCAGCCAGAAATTGTTGGCGTCGTAACCGCAGTGGAGGGACACCTGCCTCCTCTAGTGTGCTGTCCACAGGGCTAGTGCGGAAAGCACCAGTGGCAAGGCGTATCCCGCTGTGGAGAATTGGGTCCAGCACCCGCAACACAGATGGGGAAGCTGAGCCATAAGGCAGGCTCCCATAATCCAGACGAGACTGGGTTAACGCCTGGTAGAGCCACAAGAGGGTAGATCGGTCGGCGCCCCAGCGGGTGTGTCTCAAGCATCTCAGAGCGTTTATATGCCGCCAACATGCCTGTTTAAGCTGCCGGATATGAGGCAGCCAAGTCAACCGGGCATCGAAAACCACACCCAAAAACATGTGTGATTCCACCACTGAAAGAAGTTCGCCGGCAAGATAAAGCCGCGACTCCGGGTGGATAGTACGTCGCCAGCAGAAATGCATAACGCGGGTCTTGGCTGCCGAAAACTGAAAACCACGCGCTACAGCCCAAGACTGCGCCTTACGGATAGCGCCCTGTAGCTGACGTTCAACAGCTCCAATGCCAGTAGGGCTGTAGTAAAGGCAGAAGTCGTCAGCATACAGGGAAGCGGAGACAGAATTTCCCACGGCCGCAGCGAGCCCGTTAATGGCTATTAAAAACAGGCAGACACTTAAAACAGAACCCTGTGGCACACCATGGATGCCATCTGGCCCAGGAGCGGTATCAGGGCAAGCGGCTAGGGCACTGCGAAATTCCCAGTCACTGAATGGAACATTGTAAGATTCTGAATGGTGGGTGCGAAACGAAAGGCTCCGACATTTCATCCGCTCTTTAATGGAGCGGAATGCCAGGGTATAATTCGCAGAAGCGAATCACATAGCAAAATTTGCAATGACGCCAGAGTCAGTACAAACTGCTCCATTCAGTGGGAGCGCAGGGACGCTGGCAGGGGTCCGATGGCCATAGACGCGACGATTCTTGACCCAAACCTGCGATGGAGTGACATGGAGGCCAATGGTGTACACATACCTCTCCCAGCACTCCTGCTTTCTGTGGCGGATCAGGCGGCGTGCCCGCGCACGCAGCCGTTTGAAGGTGATGAGGTGTTCAACGCAGGGATGTCGCTTGTGACGCTGGAGCGCCCGACGGCGATCTTTAATCGCTTAAGCTATCTCAGGCGACCACCAAGGCACAGTACGCCGCCGAGGGGACCCAGAAGAACGAGAAATTGGAGAGTCGGCGGCAATAACGATGCAAGTGGTGACTGACTGAACCACCGCATCAATGTCATCACTAGAGAGAAGCTCGATAGCGGCAGTTGAGGAAAACAAGTCCCAGTCAGCCTTATTCATAGCCCACCTGCAAGGGCGCAGAGAAGACTGACGCTGTGGCAGGACCCATCATTTAAAAGCGAAAGATCGAGCTGTGCTAATAAATTCTCAATGGTGGCACCTCGATCTGTCGCCACTGACCCACCCCACAGAGGGTTATGGGCGTTGAAGTCGCCCAGTAGCAAGAAAAGTGGCGGCAATTGGGCTATCAGAGCAGCCAGGACTTGCTGCGCGACAGCACCATCTGGTGGAAGGTAAAGACCGCAGACGGTAACAGCCTGTGGCGTCCACACCCGAACAGCGACAGCCTCTAAAGCTGTTTGTAGAGGTACAAACGCGCTGTGAAGAGAGTTAAGGACATATATGCAGACGCCACCAGACACCCTTTCATAAGCTGCCCAGTTCTTATAATAACCCCGATAGACACGGAGGGCGGGGGTTCGCATTGCTGGAAACCAAGTTTCCTGAAGAGCAATGCAGAAGAAAGGGTGAAGGCTGCTAAGTTGGCGGAGCTCAGCTAGATGGTGGAAGAAACCGCTGCAGTTACACTGGAGGATGGTATTGTCTATTGCGGAGAAAGGCGTGACGGGACTGGGAAGGCAGATTACGCCGCTGGGTCACCTGCCGCCTCCGATGGAGCACCCATGCAGTTGCTATCCATTGCGTCTGAGGGGCAAGAATCTCCACCTCATCTTCAGACGCAGAGTTGGAAGGTTGCTTTGCACGCTGTGCCTTTGGAGCGTCTGGCTGGGAAGGCCCCACTGGGTCAGTCTCAGGGACGGAAGTCGACCGTGAAGCCCTATGAACAGCGACCGGTTGTTGTTTCAAAAATTTGCGGGTGTCTGCTTTGGCACTGTGCAAATCCTGGAATGGGAGGGCCCCATGGGACCCCTTCCTGGCTAGAGTAGCCGAAGAAGTCTCACGCTTCTCCGGCTGGGAAGGGGGAACGAATGTCCCTGATGGTTGAGGTGGTGTTGCTCCTGAAGCAGATGGAGCAGGAGCAACAGGGAGTGTAGTGCCCCCCACCATCAAGGGGGCAGGAGTGGTTCTCTGGCTCTGAGAGCCAACGTTGTGTGGTGCAGCTATAGGAACCGTAACAGGAGTGACAGTGGCAGCATAAGTGGACGTCATACGTACTGGATGCAGTCGTTCAAACTTACGCTGAGCCTCAGTGTAGGTCAGCCTATCCAGGGTCTTGTATTCCATTATTTTCCGCTCCTTCTGGAGAATCTTACAGTTTGGCGAGCAAGGGGGATGGTGCTCCCCACAGTTGACACAGATGGGAGGCGGGGCACATGGAGTATCAGGATGGGATGGTCGACCACAATCGCGACATATGAGGCTGGAATCACAGCGAGAAGACATATGGCCAAACTTCCAACACTTGAAGCACCGCATCGGGAGAGGGATATAGGGCTTGACATCACAACGGTATACCATCACCTTGACCTTCTCAGGTAACGTGTCACCCTCGAAGGCCAAGATGAAGGCACCGGTGGCAACTTGGTGATCCCTCAGTCCCCGGTGGACGCGCCGGACGAAATGGACCCCTCGTCGCTCTAAGTTGGCGCGCAGCTCGTCATCGGACTGTAAAAGGAGATCTCTGTGAAAAATAATTCCCTGGATCATATTTAAGCTTTTATGTGCGGTGATAGTAACAGAAACATCCCCCAGCTTCGTACAAGCGAGCAAGGCTCGTGACTGGGCAGAGGATGCTGTTTTTATTAAAACTGACCCTGACCGCATTTTGGACAAGCCGTCCACCTCCCCGAGCTTGTCCTCTAAATGTTCGACGAAGAACTTAGGCTTCACAGACACAAACGATTCCCCGTCGGCTCTGGTACTGACGAGATACCGGGGCGAATATCTTTCGCTCTCATTCGTAGCCTTTTGTTCCTCCCATGGTGTGGCCAGGGAGGGGAACGATTTGGGGTCATACACATGAGCCTTAAAGTGAGCTTTGGAACGCTTTGAGACTGCTGACGGCTGGCCGCCAGCGAGAGATGATGTACCACGCTTCATTGCGGGTCATCCGCCCTGATGCAACCTACTCCGACCAAGGGCCCTCCCCACGGGCGCCACCCAGCCACAGCAATAGCCACCTGGCAGGATGGCCATTGCCAGGAGTCCCGATGCCCCAGGGTGATGGGCATCCACTCCTTGATATACGTGGGGAGTTAACGGCGCAGGCATCAGTAGAGCGATCCCTGTGTTGTCAGGGGGCTACAACCAACAGGGTACATGGCGGCCCCACCACAACGGACTGGCTACGGTGCTGGTTCTTAGGTGCAAGAAAGTCCAAGGTCGCCGTCGCAGTTAAAAGCAACACTGCAGCATGGTAATCGTACCCAGGGAAGTATCCTCGCCCAAGAGATGGAAAATGAGTGGGACACCATTGCAACGACGAAAAAGCCGGCTAAAGGTCTCAATGCACGATGGATACAGTGCACCATGTAAGGCGCCCTTCCCCAATTGGCTCGCTCTTCGGAATAATTTAGAAAGATGGAGGTCAAACCCGAGAGGGGACCATCACATAAGACCGAAACATTTGAGACTCCTTTTAGTCGCCTCTTACGACAGGCAGGAATACCGCGGGGCTATTCTAACCCCCGAACCCGCAGGGGGTGGCAAACGCAGGTATTAGTGCTAACACTAGCAACCTCCGTTTGCGTAGCAACAGTGGCCATTTGTACCGGTTTTTTCAGAGCGGAAGCTAATGATTTCGTAAACACAGGAGGTTGCATGGCCTTAAAGAGCTTCTTGCCCTCACCATAGGGGATACGCTTAGATGTTTTGATCTCCTGTATCTTCCGTTCTTCGAGATAGATGGGGCAGACCCGGCTCCGGACAGGGTGACTCCCAGATCAATTCACGCACTTCACAGGCGATGAACAATCAGCTCCTTCATGGGCAGGCTGACCACATTTACCGCAAATGGCGATCCCATTGCACCCAACGTAGTATGCCCAAAGCGCTGAATTTAAAACAGCGCATTGGGTTGGGGAAATATGGTCGTACTGGCAAATGTAAGAACACCGCTTTAACATGCTCTGGGAGTCTCGGGCAACTGAACGTGAGAATAAACGAGTCGGATTTGACGAGGTCCCCATCGACTCATTTCATAATATGCTGCACGTCAACAATACCTTCGTCTGCCCATTCAGATTTTAACTCTTCTGTGGAGATATCCACCAAGTCCCTACATGTCACAACACCCTTACTATAATTCAAAGTGGTGTGGAGCTCGGTCTCGATAACGTACTCACCGAGACAGGTTGCTTTCTGAAGAGAAGCGACTTGACGGGAACTAGAAGTGTCAACTAACAGAGTCCCATTGCGCAGTCGCTTCACAGATTTCAGTGTTCCTGCAATTCCCTCAAGACCTTTGTGGATGTAAAAGGGAGATACCCTCTCAAAGCTACCCTCCTTCCGTTTAATAATCAAAAACACATTCTGAGTACCAGCATGTGCTCTGTTACGACAGTCTGATAAATCTCTAGCAACACCAGAAGCTGGAGGACTCGCATCACGAAGTCGCTTCTTCGATGGCGTGTGTTTTCCTACCAGTGGCCCACCCAATCCACTGGTAGGGGGAAATGTAGCGGTCTAAGGGTCCATTGCGGTCCCACGAGCAGCTAGGGAACTGAAGGTCCGCTCAGACAGAGCCCCGCGTGCCTGAGTAAGCCTTATACAACTGGGGTGCGGCAAGTGCCCCAGATGTTGCCCGCTTGCGACTGTTCCACCCCGACAGCCATGCATCTCATAGGCGCGGAGCAAACCGGAAGATTGAGGGGTTTTTATAGAGGTTGGCCTTCCTCGCAATACAGGCGGTCAAGCCAACATTACCATTCCCCGCAGCACACAACATTCCACCGCCGCGCCATACGGTGGTCGCTGAAGCATGTCCGGGGGTTACGGTGACAGGAGACTGGCGGCGCTGACCAGTCCCCAGCCCAGGACCCCGAGATCGCCAAGCCCGTACTCAGCAAATGAATGCTGAGCCCCTGGGGGGTCCACCTCCCCAAACTTGTCCTCTAAATGCTCGACGAAGAACTCAGGTTTGTGGATAGAAAAGACTCCCCATCAGCTCTTGTGCAAACTAAGAATCGGGGCGAATAACTGTTACCTCCATCCTGAGACTTACGCTCCTCCCACGGCGTGGTCAGAGAGGGGAACGTTTTCGGATCGTACTTCTGAGCATTAAATTGAGCCCGAGAACGCTTAGCGACTGCTGGCGGCTGGCCGCCAGCGATAGATGATGTACCACGCTTCATTGCGGGTCGTCCGCCCTGATGCCACCTACTCCGACCAAGGGCCCTCCCCACGGGCGCCACACAGCCGCAGCAAAGACCACCTGGCAGGATGGCCATTGCCGGGAGTCCTGATGCCTCAGGGAGATGGGCATCTACTCCTTGGCATACGTGGGGAGTTAACGGCGAAGCATCAGTAGAGCGATCCCTGTGTTGTCAGGGGGCTACAACCAAGAGGGTACATGGCGGCCCCACCACAACGGACTGGCTACTGTGCTGGATCTTAGGTGCAAAAATGTGCAAGGTCGTCGTCGCAGTTAAAGGCAAAACAGCAGAGTGCAGCGTGGTAATCGCACCCAGTGACGTATCCTCGCCCAAGAGACGGAAAACGAGCGGGACACCATCGCAACGACGAAAAGGTCGGCTAAAGGTCTCAATACACGACGGATACAGTGCACCATGGAAGGCGCCCTTCCCCAATTGGCTCGCTCTTCGGAATAATTTAGAAAGATGGAGGTCAAACCCGAGAGGGGACCATCATAGAAGGCTGAAACATTTGAGACTCCTGTTAGTCGCCTCTTACGACGGGCAGGAATACCGCGGGCCTATTCTAACCCCCGAACCCGCAGGGGGGCATATGGGGCGTTCCAATAGGGTTGAACTGAATACAAGATGAAAAGAAGATGGCGTTAGACGTATGTATGTGTTTCGAGCACGCCGATAAAGAGGGAGGCGAAGCTGTGACTACTGCTGCTGCGCTGCGAGTAATTTGCGGCCTGTAAGCGGCCAACATGGCGCGGAGTGCTAATTCAGATCAACCCAATAAAGCTGGAGCTGGTGCAGCCTGGGGAGGGCGTAATTGGCATTTACGCGTTCGAATTAACGGAGCGCGTGAAGCGGGAATGTATCTACCGGGGACATGGACAGAGCATGCGTATGATAACGGTGAAAGACGACTACTGCCACAAAACGTCTGCGACTGGGCATCTGCTGCATTAACAACACTACGCCGTACTTCATCATACTACACTACATCGTAAAGGGGACTGAAATGAAAGATTCGACAGTGGCATTGATCTAGTACGTGGGAAAAGAACGTTGTAGATTAAGTCAGTCTATATGGAAGTTCTGAGCGACGGCGTTCCAGCTTCCCTGGGGAGGAACGTAAAGGGTGGACGGGGGAATCGGACGTGTCTATTTTAAAGGCATCTGAACTGATTTCGTGGAAAACACGTAACACGAAAACTTATCTGATCGAGATTTGGTACACTTCTTCCAACATAAGAGTCCTGTGCCTCATCCAGCTGCGTGCTATGAGACTGTGAACTGCTGTTAGTGAAACGAAACACTTTCGTTCTAGTAAAATCTTAGATTTTTTTTTTCGTTTAACAACGAACCATCGTTGAGTCTAAATAAGAATTTGCGAAGAAGTGTGACATTAGCAAAGCGAAGTTCCACCGTTCTGGCTGCAGACTTAAGGTATTTGCAATAATTTTGGGAAGAACACAAAAATTTCAATTACGCCTTCATTTTCTATGAAAAGTGTTTAATTTTATTGAGAAAAGTTACCATTGCTGGAGTACTAGAAAGAGATTTACAATTATACTAACTCCGCATCATTATGGGGTGTTTATAAATTAGTTACACAAAAGTAAACTTTAATTTTGACAAAGTTCCGTAATTTACAGAAATGTTGGAACCAGGATTGAATGTAGTATATCTTGAAGCTTTATTTACGAACGTTCTTTTTGCCTGTCTTTTGTAATACGACAAATGTCTCACGTGTAATCAATTCACTGGCAAACTCTATGAAGAAAGTCTTGATGTACGGTGGCAACTACCGGTGTTATCCGTTGTCGCAGCTCGTCGACGTTTGGTTCTCTTTGAGGTGTTGGCTTGCGCTTTTTGTCACGAACTGTCTCTGAAGTGTAGTAACGGATTTGGCTTCATGAAACCATGAACACTGTGCGCGCCCTGTGACGTTATGTGAGTCCATGATGAGTGTTGGAATAACTCGTTCACGCATGCCACCTAGCGGGAACTAACAGTATTAGGGGGGAATAAAACTTGAAGATTCAGCGCTCTATCAAACTGTCTATAAGTTATTTAGCATTATGGCAATTAAAGATTACTTTTGTATAACTAATTTATAAACACCCTTATGTTAACTGCATTTTCGATTTCGGATTAAAAGAAAGCGCCATCATGTCGAAATCGTCTTATAGAATATTTATATTGAGTGACACATAAGTAAGGTTCAAGTAAAACAAATATTACGCAAGGAAACACTCCTTGACCTTTTTGCCGCATGGTGTAACCAGTGGCTCCTGAAAATCAATCCTTCCAAGACCCAGGCAATCATTGTAGGCTGTACCAATCGCTCCTCCTGGCTCCTTGTTTTCTCCCTTACCGTCTGCGCCCATCCTGTCTGCCTCTCCGCCACCCTCACCTACCTTGGCCTCACCATTAAGTGTCACCTCACCTGGATCCACTCCATCCAATCCAATGCCCACGACTGACTCCTCAAACTCCTCTCTGGCCGGACATGGGGGTTGAACCCCTCTACCATACTCCACACCTACAAATCCTTAATCCGTCTCATCCTCTGTTATGCTAGTCTCACCTGGATATCCGCCCCCTCGAAATTCTATAAGTCCGTCCAGATCCTCGAGTGCCATGCACTCCGCCTCGCCTTCTGTATATGCCTCCCATCCCCCACGTTGATCCCCTATGACCTGATTCCTTTCCCCCCATCTGCTCCTTTTTCTCGAACATATCCACATCCTCTGCACCTCCCTTTGCCTTGTTCCCCCTCAGCCCCTGGTTGCTCCTCTCCTCTTCCATCCCTGTCCTCTGCTGCACCTTCACCATTGTGTAACCCCTACCCTTCACCTCTATACCCTTCATCTCCTTTCCCAAGGTGGTTTCCGTCGACTTCCCCTCCAAGATGATGCCCTCTCTCCCTCCATTTATCCCTCCTATCAACTCTGACCATCACCGCCCCATCCCTTCCTCTCTCCTTTCCCCAGGATCCCTCTTCCCCCCCTTCCATCCTGCCTTATCCTTGGCTACACTCTGTCTCCCTTCTCTCCCCTCCATTGCCTTTCCCACTCCTTCTCGTGTCCGCCCAGACCCCCTTTTCTATGTCCCCTCCCTCTATTCGCTCTCCTTTTTTTTCTTTCTTTCTTTTCCTCTCCTCCATTCTTTTTCCCCCTCATAGGTTGGTTGGTTGGTTGGTTGGGTTAAAGATTAAAGGGACCAAACTACAAAGGTCATCGATCCCTTGTTTCATAAAAACACAGAGCACAGTGAAACTATCCACCAGTCAGGCGAAGCACTAAAAGAAAAATTCCGGGGGAAGAAAAGCCCCATGGTCCATTGTAAGACAGCACGGAAACCAGAGCACAGCAACAAAAACAACGTAGAGAACAAAGGCAGAAGGAATTAAAACTGCACAGCAGAGGACTGTAGCCGGCTGATCACGAAAATAATAGGATGAGCCAGCCACTCTGCAACGATGAGACATACCTCTCCCAGCACTCCTGCTTACGCCGTGCAATAAGACGACGGGCCAAGGCACGGAGCCTCTTAAAGGCGATGAGGGTCCCTAGAGACGGGTGCGCCTATGACGCTGGGGAGCCCGCCTACAGTCGCGAATAGCCTCAGCAATCTCTGGCGACCACCGGGGTACAGCCTTCCTCCAAGGGAGTCCAGAAGAGCGGGGGATGGCAGCCTCGGCCGCCGAAATGATTGACGTGGTTAAGACACTGACCACCTCATCAATGTTACCCTGTGGGGGAGACTCAATGGTTGCAGCGGAAGTAAAAGCCGGCCAGTCAGCCCTGTGGAGAGCCCAGCGCGGCAGGCGCCCAGAAGAATGACACTGGGGCAGTGACAAATAGATGGGAAAATAATGGTCACTACCACACAGGTCAGGATGCACTCTCCAGTGGAGGGACGGGACAAGTCCGGGGCTGCAAAGAGAGAGATCGATGGCCGAGAACGAGTTATGGGCCACACTGAAATGCGTGGGAGCACCAGTGTTCAAGAGGCTGAGGTCGAGCTCAGACAACAAATGCTCCACGGCACGACCGCAGTCATCGACGACAGTCCCACCCCATAGAGGGTTGTGGGCATTGAAATCGCCCAGCAACAAGAAAGGTGGCGGCAAATGGGTTATCAGTGCAGCCAGGACTGGCAGCGCGACATCACCATCCGGTGGGAGGTAAGGACTGCAGACGGTAATAGCCCGCGGCGTCCACACCCTAACGGTGGCAACCTCTAAAGCTGTTTGTAGAGGGACAGACTCGCTGTGAAGAGAGTTAAGGAAATAGATGCAGACGCCACCAGACACCCTTTCATAAGCTGCTCAGTTCTCATAATAACCCCGATAGCCACAGAGGGCGGGAGTTCACATTGCTGGAAACCAAGTTTCCTGCAGAGCAATGCACAGGAAAGGATGAAGGCTGATAAGTTGGCGGAGCTCAGCTAGATGGTGGAAGAAACCGCTGCAGTTCCACTGGAGGATGGTATTGGCCATGGATAAGAAAGGCTTGAAGGGACTGGGGAGGCAGATTACGCCTCTGGGACCCGTGCTGGTACTGAGTCACCACCTGTACAACTGCCATCCATTGCGTCCGAGGGACTGGCGAGATCCAGGTCCTCAGCGGACGCCAGAATCTCCAGCTCTTCCTCAGACGCAGAGCTTGTAGGAAGCGGTGGGATGGGTACCACCGCAATGTCGTTAGCCTTGGGGACTTTCTTCTTCTTCTGCTTCTCTCGCTGTGCCTTCGGTGGTTCAGGCTGGGAGGGTGTCATTGGGCCAGTCTCAGGGACAGACGATGCCCCAGCGGGTGTGGCTCAAGCATCTAAGAGCATTTAGATGCCGCCAACACGCCTGTTTAAGCTGCCGGGTATGAGGCAGCCAAGTCAACCGGGCATCGAAAACCACCCCAAAAAACCTGTGTGATTCCACCACTGAAAGAAGTTCGCCGGCAAGATAAAGCCGCGGCTCCGGGTGGACAGTATGTCGCCGGCAGAAATGCATAACGCAGGTCTTGGATGCCGTAAACTGGAACCCATGAGCTACAGCCCAAGACTGCGCCTTGCGAATAGCGCCCTGTAACTGACGCTCAACAGCTGCAATGCCAGTAGAGCTGTAGTAAAGGCAGAAGTCGTCAGCGTACAGGGAAGCGGAGACAGAATTTCCCACGGCCGCAGCGAGCCCGTTAATGGCTATTAAAAACAGGCAGACACTTAAAACAGAACCCTGTGGCACACCAGTCTCCTGGACATGGGAGGAACTATATGAGGCCGCGACTTGCAGTTGGAAGGTACGATACGACAGAAAATTCCTGATAAAGATCGACAGAGGGCCACGAATACCCCATCAATGAAGCGTAGAAAGGATGTGATGACGCCATGTCGTATCGTACGCCTTCCGCATGTCGAAAAAGACCGCGAACAGGTGCTGACGGCGGGCAAAGGCAGTACGGATGGCCGACTCCAGGCTCACCAGATTGTCGGCGGCGGAGCGGCCTTTACGGAACCCACCCTGAGACGGAGCCAGAAGGCCCCGAGACTCCAGTACCCAATTCAAGCACCGGCTCACCATCCATTCGAGAAGCTCGCAAAGAACGTTGGTGAGGAAAATGTGGCGGTAGCTGTCCACCTCTAAAGGGCTCTTGCCCGGTTTCAAAACGGGGATGACAATGCTTTCCCGCCATTGCGACGGAAACTCACCCTCGACCCAAAGACGGATGTAAAGGTCGAGGAGGCGTCGCTTGCAGTCCACTGTAAGGTGTTTCATCATCTGACAGTGGAGGCGATCTGGCCCGGGAGCGGTATCAGGGCAAGCGGCTACGGCACTGCGAAATTCCCACTCACTGAATGCAGCATTGTAAGCTTCTCGGTGGTTGGTGCGAAACGAAAGGCTCCGACGTTCCATCCGCTCTTTAATGGAGCGGAAGGCCTGGGGGTAATTCGCAGAAGCGGAACTCATAGCAAAATTTTCTGCCAAGCGGTGTGCAATGACATCGGAGTCAGTACAAACTGCGCCATTCAGAGAGAGCGCAGGGACGCTGACAGGGGTCCGATAGCCGTAGACGCGTCGAATCATGGCCCAGACCTGCGATGGACTGACATGGAGGCCAATGATGGACACATACCGCTCCCAGCACTCCTTCTTGCCTTGGCGGATAAGGAGGCGGGCCCGCGCAAGCAGCCGTTTGAAGGCGATAAGGTGGTCTATGGAGGGATGTCGCTTGTGACGCTGGAGCGCCCGCCGGCGATCTTTAATCGCTTCAGCGATCTCAGGCGACCACCAAGGCACAGCCCTCCGCCGAGGGGACCCAGAAGAACGGGGAATGGCAGATTCGGCGGCAGTAACGATGCCGGTGGTGACCGATTTAACCATCGCATCAATGTCATCAGTAGAGAGAGGCTCAATAGCGGCAGTGGAGGAGAACAAGTCCCAGTCAGCCTTATTCATACCCCATCTGCAAGGGCGCCCAGAAGAGTGACGCTGTGGTAGTGACAGAAAGATCGGAAAGTGGTCACTACCACACAGGTCGTCATGCACACTCCATTGGACAGACGGTAAGAGGCTAGGGCTACAGATGGAAACGTCAATGGCGGAGTATGTGCCATGCACCACACTGAAGTGTGTGAAGGCACCATCATTTAACAGCAAGATATCAAGCTGCGACATAAATGCTCAACGATGGCGCTCGACCTGTTGCCACTGACCCACCCCACAGAGGGTTATGGGTGTTGAAGTCGCCCATTAGCAAGAAAGGTGGCGGCAATTGGGCGACCAGTGCAGCCAGGACATGCTGCGAGACATCACCATCCGGTGGAAGGTAAAGACTGCAGACGGTAACAGCCTGTGGCGTCCACACCCGTACAGCAACAGCCTCTAAAGGTGTCTGGAGAGGGACAGACTCGCTGTGCAGAGTGTGAAGGACATATATGCAGACGCCACCAGACACACTTTCATAAGCTGCTCGGTTCTTATAATAACCCCGATAGCCACGGAGGACGGGGGTTCGCATTGCTGGAAACCAAGTTTCCTGGAGAGCAATGCAGAAGAAAGGGTGAAGGCTGATAAGTTGGCGGAGCTCAGCTAGATGGTGGAAGAATCCGATGCAGTTCCACTGGGGGATGGTGTTGTCCATGCCTGGGAAAGGCGTGACTGGACTGGGAAGGCAGATTACGCCGCTGGGTCACCTGCTACCTCCGATGGAGCACCCATGCAAATGCTATCCATTGCGTCCGAGGGACCGGCGAGATCGAGGTCCTCAGCGGACGCCAGAATCTCCACCTCGTCCTCAGACGCAGAGCTTGTAGGAAACGGTGGGATGGGTGCCAGCGCAATGTCGTTAGCCTTGGGGACTTTCTTCTTCTTCTGTTTCTCTCGCTGTGCCTTCGGTGGTTCAGGCTGGGAGGGCTTCACTGGGTCAGTCTCAGGGGGCAGACGACGACCGTGAGGCCCTACGACCGGGGACCGGTGGTTGTTTGAGCCACTTGCGGCTGTCTGCTTTTGTACCGGTCGGAACTTGCGAAGGGAGGACCCCAAGGGAACCCTTCCTGGCGAGAGGAGCCGAAGAAGACTTACGCTTCTCCGGCTGGGAAGGGGGAACTGATGTCCCCGATGGTTTGGGTGGTGTTGCTCCTGAAGTAGATGGAGCAGGAGCAACAGGGAGTTTAGTGCCCCCCACCATCAAGGGGGCAGGTGTGGGCCTTCGACTCTGAGAGCTGACTGGAGCTGATGGGACTGTAGCAGGAGTGACAGTTGCGGCATAGGAAGATGTCATACGCACTGGATGAAGCCGATCATATCTCCGCTTCGCCTCAGTGTACATCAGTCGGTCGAGGGTCTTGATTTCCATGATTTTCCGCTCCTTCTGCAGAATTGGACAGTCCGGCGAGCAAGGCGGATGGTGCTCACCACAGTTCACACAGATTGGAGGCGGGGCACTGGGATGATCAGGATGGGATGGTCGACCGCAATCGCGACATACGAGGTCGGAAGCAGAGCGAGAAGACATATGGCCGAACTTCCAACACTTGAAGCACCACATCGGGGGAGGGATATACGGCTTGACATCACAACGGTATACCATCACCTTGACCTTCTCAGGTAACGGGTCACCCTCGAAGGCCAAGATGAAGGCACCGGTGGCACGGATGAAATGGACACCTCGTCGCTCCAAGTTGGCGTGCAGCTCGTCATTGGACTGTAAAAGGAGATCCCTGTGGAAGATAATGCCCTGGACCATATTCAGACTTTTATGGGGCGTGATAGTTACGCAGACATCCCCCAGCTTATTGCAAGCGAGCAAGGCCCACGACCGGGCGGATGATGCCGTTTTTATCAACACCGATCCGGACCGCATTTTGGACAAGCCGTCCACCTCCCCAAACTTGTCCTCTAAATGGTCTACAAAGAACTGAGGCTCCATGGATATAAGGGATTCCCCATCAGCTCTGGTGCAGACTAGATACCTGGGCGAATAAGTCTCACTTTCATTCAATGACATTCGTTCCTCCCATGGTGTGGCGAGGGATGGGAATGATTTGGGGTCATAGACGTTACCTTTAAAATGGGCCCTCGAACGCTTAGAGACTGCTGGCGGCTGGCCACCAGCGAGAGAAGATGTGCCACGCTTCATTGCGTGTCATCCACCCTGATGCCACCTACTCTGACCAAGGGCCCTCCCCATGGGCGCCACCCAGCCACAGCAAAGGTCACCTGGCAGGATGGCCATTGCCGGGAGTCCCGATGCCCCAGGCAGATGGGCATCTACTTCTTGGCATACGTGGGGAGTTAATGGCGCAGGCATCAGTAGAGCGATCCCTGTGTTGTCAGGGGGCTACAACCAACAGGGTACATGGCGGCCCAACCACAACGGACTGCCTACCATGCTGGATGTTAGGTGACATGTGGTCCATGGTCGCCGTCAGTGCAGAAAATGGCCCTGCACAGTGTTTGGCAGAAAGTGTACGCAGGAGCGTATCCATGCCCAAGCGATGGAGAGTGGGCAGGACTGCAATGCAACGACGAATAAGTTGGCGAAAGTTCTCAACACAACATGGACACAATGCACCAAGTAAGGCACCCTTCCCCAATCGGCTCGCTCTTCGGAAAAATTTTGAGATATGGAGGTCAAACCCGACAGGGGACCATCACATAAGGCCGAAACGTTTGTGACTCCTTTTAGTCGCCTATTACGACAGGCAGGAATACCATTGGCCTATTCTAACCCCCGAACCCGCAGGGGGGGCTGCAGTCAGTGTCTCAACTGCCACTTCGATGGTACCATGGGGGAGAGAGTCAACAGTGGCAACAGAGGAGAACGTTTCCCAGTTTGCCTTGCTAAATGCCCATCTAGGCAGGCGTTTATGGGATCGACGCTGGGGTAGTGAAAGGAAGATGGGACAATGGTCACTACCACACAAGTCGTCATGGACCCTCCAGTGGACCGATGGTACAAGCCCTGGGCTGCACAACCAAAGATCTATGGCCGAGAACGTGCCATGCGCCACACTGAAATATGTGGCAGCGCCAGTGTTTAAGAGGCAGAGGTCGAGTTGGGAGATGAGATGCTCGACATCTCTGCGTCGGCCAGTAATCTTCGATCCACCCCACAGGGGATTGTGGGCGTTAAAATCCCCAAAGAGAAGAAAAGGCGTGGGAAGTTGGGTGACAAGTGCAGCCAATTCGGTCAGGGAGACTGTACCACCTGGAGGGAGATAGACACTGCAGACGGTTATGTCCTGGGTAGTCCTTACGCGGACAGCCACATCTTCCAATGATGTTTGAAGGGGCACAGGAGCACTATATACAGAGGTAAGGACGTACACGCAGGCTCCACCTGACACACAATTGTAAGTGCTACGGTGGCAGTAATAACCCCTGTATCCACGAAGGACAGGGGTTCGCATCTCCGGGAACCAGGTTTCCTGGAGGGCAATGCAGAATGCAGGTGTCATGCTTAGAAGCTGACGTAACTAAGGTAGATGGATAAAATAACTGCCACAATTCCACTGGAGGATTGTGTTTTGTAGGGGCATGCAGGCACTGAAAAATCAAATTACTTCTCAGGGTCACGTGGTGCCATCGACTGAGAGACGGACGTCGCTACGTCCATCGTTTCTGAGGAGACGGCGAGATCTAGGTCATCAGGGGACGCAACGAGCTCGACCTCAGCCCCAGAGGCTGAGCTGACAGGAAGCGGTGGCGCGGGAACCACTGGGCCCTTAGGCTTCTTAGAGAGCTTCCTCTTCTCTCTCTTGTCTTTTGGAGGAGGGTTTACATGCTGGGAGGGCTTTCCTGACGTATTATCAGGAACAGACGAAGAGCGTGAAGCCCGTCGACCAGCAACTGGCGGCTTCTTCAGCCACTGGCTAGTGTCTTGTGAGACACTGGGGAAGTCCTTGGAAGGGAGTCCCCCAAGGGATCCCTTCCGAACAAGAGGCCAGAGGAGGCCCGTTCGTTCCCAGCTGATCAGCCGGAGAGGACAGTCACCCCTACGGCTGAGAAGCCTGAGAGGGCCGTCGCCCCTCCGGCTGAGAAGGTGGTGGTGGTTGTTGGGATGTTTAAGGGGGGACTAAACAGCGAAGGTCATCAGTCCCCCATTTCAAAAACAGGCGAGACATAAATGCACGAAGCACGTAAAACCCCAAGGGGAAGGAGACTCCACCCCCCAGGCCCTAAAAGAACACAAATGCGATAGCGAACACTACAGACACGAAGACACCAGACAAAAAGAAACAGAACAAAAGAAGAAGACCGGAGACTGGTTGACTGACCACGACAACAAAAAAGGGAAAGAGTCAACCAACCGACTACACACTAAAATCTGCAACCAAATATTAGAGACACAAGGACAAGAGACACAGAAAGGGAAAGGTGCAGGACCTCCCTAAATGGAACCATAAAAAGGACTACCACAGATAAAAGTTAAAACGTTATCAGCCATGGAGGCATCGTCACATAAAACCAAAGGCAAAGTGCCCGGGAGATTAAAAGACTGCCGGAGGGTGCGCAGTCGGGCACACTCCAACAAAATGTGGGCGACCTTCAGCCGGGACCCACACCGACACAGGGGGGGGATCCTCCTGACGCAAAAGATGGCCGTGCGTCAGGTAGGTATGGCCGATCCGGAGACAACACAGGATGACAGAGGCCCTGCGAGAAGCCCGCAGGGAGGAGCGCCACACATCGGTCGTCTCCTTGACAGCCCGCAGTTTATTCGGGGCTGTCATGCCACGCCACTCACATGCCACGCCACTCAGCAGCCCACATTCCAAGCACCTTACGGCGCAACACCAGCTGCTGATCGCGAGCTGTGAGGCCGATCTCCAAAGCTGGGGCGTCGATCGTCCCTTTGGCCTGCCTGTCAACACGTTCGTTCCCTGGGATGCCAACATGACCTGGCGTCCAAACAAAGACCACCAAACGACCAGAACGGGTAATGGCGGAAACAGACTCCTGAATAGAGGACACCAGAGGAGAAGAGGGATAGCAGCGGTCGATGGCCTGAAGGCCGCTCAGGGAGTCACTGCAGATGACGATGGACGTACCTGAGCAGAAACGCATATGCTCAAGAGCGCGCAATATGGCCACCAGCTCTGCAGTAAAAATACTGCAGCCAGCCGGCAAGGAGCGCTGCTCAACATGGGCAGCGTGAGCAAAAGCGTAGGCAGTGCGACCATCAACCAGGGAACCATCAGTGTAGACAGTCTCACAGCGCGAAAATGAGGCGAGGAGCGCAAGAAAACGGTGGTGGTGGTGGTTGTTGGGATGTTTAAGGGGGACTAAACAGCGAAGGTCATCAATCCCCCATTCCAAAAAACAGGCGAGCCGAAAATCGGCGGAGAAGGTAAAAACCAAAGCGGGGAGGAGACGCCACCCCCTGAGGCGCTAAAAGAACACAAATGAGGCAACGAACACTACAGACAAGAAGAGAACACATAAACACCAGACAAAAGGAAACAGAAGAAGAGAAGATGGCCAGAAACTGGTTGACTGACCAGGGAAAGAGCCAACCATCCGACTATACATCATAACAGCAACAAATTTTGAGAGACGCGAGGACAAAAGACACAGAAAGGGAAAGGTGCAGGACCTCCCTAAATAGAACCATAAAAAGGACTACCACGGATAAAATTTAAAACGTCATCAGCCATGGAGGCATCGTCGCATAAAACCAAAGGCAAAGTGCCCGGGAGATTAAAAGACTGCCGGAGGGTGCGTAGTCGGGGACACTCCAATAAAATGTGGGCGTCCGTCAGCCGGGACCCACACCGACAAACGGGGGGGGGATCCTCCTGACGCAAAAGATGACCGTGCGTCAGATAGGTATGGCCGATGCGCAGCCGACAGACACAGGATTACAGAGACCCTGCGAGAAGCCCGCATGGAGGAGCGCCTCACATCAGTCGTCGCCTTAACAGCCCGCAGTTTATTCGGGGATGTCAGGCCACGCCACTCAGCAGCCCACATCCCAAGCACCTTACGGCGCAACACCAACTGCTGATCTCGAGCTGGTTGGCCGATCTCCAAAGCTGGGGCGTCGATCGCCCCTTTGGCCAGCCTGTCGACACGTTCGTTCCCCGGGTTGCCAACGTGACCTGGCGTCCAAACAAAGACCACCGAACTTCCAGAGCGGGTAAGGGTGGAAACGGAATCCCAAATAGAGGACACCAGAGGAGAAGACGGATAGCAGTGGTCGATGGCCTGGAGGCTGCTCAGGGAGTCACTGCAGATGACGATGGACGTACCTGAGCAGGAACGCATATGCTCAAGAGCGCGCCATATGGCCACCATCTCTGCAGTAAAAATACTGCAGCCAGCCAGCAAGGAGCGCTGTTCAACATGGGCAGCGTGAGCAAAAGCGTAGGCAGTGCGACCATCAACCAGGGAACCATCAGTGTAGACAGACTCACAGCCCGGAAATGAGGTGAGGAGCGCAAGAAAACGGAGACGGAGGGCCACAGGAGGAACCGAGTTTTTGGGTCCCTGTGCCAAGTCCAGACGGACGGACGGCCGGGGCAAACACCAGGGAGGCGTAGGTGCACGGACCCGGAAGGGAGGCAGAAGAGGGAATGAGCCCCGGTCTGACAGCAGGGACTGGACGCGAACAGCTATGGAAAGCCCAGACCTAGGTCGCCGTTCGGGCAGATGGAGGACCGTGACAGGGAAAAGCAGGCGACGATTAGGATGGCCTGGCGAGCAATGCACGTGGACAGCATAGTCGGCGAGCAGTCTATGGCGGCGAATCCGCAGCGGGGGAACCCCGGCCTCCACCAGTAGACTATCCACGGGGCTGGTACGAAAAGCGTCAGTTGCAAGCCGAACCCCACAGTGGTGTATGGGGTCTAACAACTTCAACACTGAGGGTGATGCAGACCCATAGGCCAGGCTCCCATAATCAAGCCTGGACTGCACAAGGGCTCTGTATAATCGCAACAGCATGCAGCGATCCGCACCCCAAGATGTGTGGCTGAGGCAGCGGAGGGCGTTGAGGTGCCGCCAGCACTTTTGCTTCAGCTGAGTAATATGAGGAACCCATGTGAATCGGGCATCAAACACGAGTCCTAAGAAGCGGCAAGTATCCACCACTTCAAGCAGGTGCCCGTCGAGGTAAAGTTCAGGATGAGGGTGGACCGTCCGACGCCTGCAGAAGTGCATAACGCGAGTCTTGGCTGCAGAGAACTGAAAACCATGAGTCAGAGCCCATGATGCTGCCTTGCGAACGGCTACTTGCAGCCTGCGTTCGGCGACTCCCGTAGTCGTGGAGCCAAATGAGATGCAGAAGTCGCCGGCATACAGAGGAGACACCGACGACCCCACGGCTGCAGCCAGACCATTAATGGCCACTAGAAATAAGGAGACGCTCAACACCGAGCCCTGTGGGACCCTATTTTCCTGTATATAAGATGAACTAGAGGCGGCACCGACTTGCACCCGGAAAGAGCGGCGAGCACGGTTCCGGACTGCGTGCCTAGAACCGCGAGACCACCGCGGCCGGCTGTGATTACATTTTCACGCAACTTGGGTGCATAGATCCTGAGAAATCACTACCCAGAACAACCACCTCTGGCCGTAATAACGGCCTTGATACGCCTGGGCATTGAGTCAAACAGAGCTTGGATGGCGTGTGCACGTACAGCTGCCCATGCAGCTTCGACACGATACCACAGTTCATCAAGAGTAGTGACTGGCGTATTGTGACGAGCCAGTTGCTCGGCCACCATTGACCAGACATTTTCATTTGGTGAGAGATCTGGAGAATGTGCTGGCCAGGGCAGCAGTCACCCCCAAAGTAAGTGTGGGGGGAGCGACAGAAGAGGGTGTGCCCCCAACCGCTAAGCGGGCAACAGAGGAAGGCTGGCCCCCAGACACGAGGGGGGCAGACAGAGATGCACGGCCCCGAGGGCCCACTGAAGGCGGCACAGAGGAGGCGACAACCGTCGCTCGCGAGGGCGACGATAACGTGGATGCAGCATAAGATGGGCGAAGGGAAGCAGGATACAACCTTTCAAATTTCAGTTTTGCCTCTCGATAAGTAAGCCGGTCCAGGGTCTTAAATTCCATTATCTTCCGCTCCTTAAAGAAGGAGACACTGACGACCCGACGGCTGCAGCCAGACCATTAAAAGCCACTAGAAATAAGGAGACGCTCAACACCGAGCCCTGGGGGACCCCATTTTCCTCTGTATAAGAGGAACTAGAGGTGGCACCCACTTGCACCCGGAAAGAGTAGCTCAAGAGAAACGTTTGAAGAAAAGCCTGGAGCCGACCACGAAGACCCCACTCATGCAACGTAGCACGGATGTGATGCCTCCATGTAGTGTCATACGCCTTCCGCAGATCAAAAAATACAGCAACAAGATGCTGACGTCGGGCAATGGCCGTACGGATAGCAGATTCCAGCCGCATCCAATTGTCCGCTGCAGACCAGTCCCGACGGAAGCCACCCTGGGATGGAGCGAGGAGACCGCGCGACTCAAGGACCCAACACAAACGTCGCCCCGCCATACTTTCAGCAATTTGCACAAAACGTTGGTGAGGGTAATGGGACGATAGCTGTCCACCACCAGTGGGTCCGCACCGGGCTTCAAGATGGGGACAATAACACCCTCTCGCCATTGCGACAGGAACACGCCCTCGCTCCAAATGCGGTTAAAGATGGTGAGGATGTGTCTCTGGCAGTCCCTGGAAAGAAGCTTCAGCATCTGTGCGTGGATGCAGTCTGGTCCTGGTGCTGTATCAGGGCAATCGGCGAGGGCAGCGAGGAATTCCCTCTCGCTGAAAGGAGCATTGTATTTTTCAGAACGACGCGTGTGGAATGATAACGGCGTCTACTTGGCTCGCTCCTTGAGAGAGCGAAAGGCGGGGGGATAAGTTGCAGTCACAGGGCTCTTGTCAAAGTGCGCAGCAAGGTGTTCAGCAATGGCGGCAGCGTCCGTGCAGACAGCGCCGTCCAAGGAGAGCCCAGGTACACCCATAGGGGTCTGGTATCCATAAATCCGCTGGATCCGGACCACACGAGCGAGGGGGAGACACAGGAGCCCAAGGATGAGACATACCTCTCCCAGCACTCCTGCTTACGCCGTGTAATAAGATGACGGGCCAAGGCACTGAGCGTCTTAAAGGCGATTGTCTCTAGAGACGGGTGCCGCCTATGACGCCCGTCTACGGTCGCGAATAGCCTCAGCAATCTCCGGTGACCACCAGAGTACAGCCTTGCTCCGAGAGAGACCAGAAGAGCGGGGGATGGCAGCCTCGGCCGCCGAAATGATTGACGTGGTTAAGACATGGACCACCTCGTCAATGTCACCCTGTGGTGGAGACTCGATGGTTGCAGCGGAAGTAAAAGCTGGCCAGTCAGCCCTGTGGAGAGCCCAGCAGGGCAGGCGCCTAGAAGAATGAAACTGGGGCAGTGACAAATAGATGGAAAAATGGTCACAACCACACAGGTCAGGATGCACTCTCCAGTGGAGGGATGGGACAAGGCCGGGGCTGCAAAGAGAGAGACTGATGGCCGAGAACGAGCCATGGGCCTCACTGAAATGCGTGGGAGCACTGGTGTTCAAAAGGCTAAGGTCGAGCTCAGCCAACAAATGCTCCACGGCACGACCGCGGTCATCGGAGAATGTCCCACCCCATAGAGGGTTGTGGCCATTGAAATCGCCCAGCAACAAGAAAGGTGGCGGCAATTGGGCTATTAGATCAGCCAGGACATGCTGCGCGTCGGCACCATCCGGTGGAAGGTAAAGACAGCAGACGGTAACAGCCTGTGGCGTCCACACCCGAACAGCGACAGCCTCTAAAGCTGTTGCAGAGGAACAAACTCGCTGTGAAGAGAGTTAAGGACATAAATGCAGACGCCACCAGACACCCTTTCATAAGCTGCCCGGTTCTTATAATAACCCCGATAGCCACAGAGGGCGGGGGTTCGCATTGCAGGAAACCAAGTTTTCTGAAGTGCAATGCAGATGAAAGGGAGAAGGCGGATAAGTTGTCGGAGCTCAGCTAGATAGTGGAAGAAACCGCTGCAGTTCCACTGGAGGATGGTATTGTCCATGGATGGGAAAGGCGTGAAGGGACTGGGGAGGCAGATTACGCCTCCTGGGCTCCTGCTGCTACTGAGTCACCACATGTACGACAGCCATCCATTGCGTCCGAGGGTCTGGCGAGATCCAGCTCCTCAGCGGACGCCAGAATCTCCACCTCATCTTCGCTTGCAGAGTGAGAAGGTTGCGGTGGGACAGGTGCCACCGCAATGTCAGTATGCTTGGGAGCCTTTTTCTTGGTCTGCTTTGCGCGCTGTGCCTTAGGTTGTTCTGGCTGGGAGGGCCGCACCGGGTCAGTCTCAGGGACTGAAGACGACCGTGACGCCCTACGACCAGCGACCGGTGGTTGTTTCAGATATTTGCGGGTGTCTGCTGTGCCGCTGGTCGGAACTTTGCGAAGGGAGATCCCCAAGGGACCCCTTCCTTGAGAGTAGCCGAAGAAGTCTTACGCTTCTCCGGCTGGGAAGGGGGAACTGATGTGCCCGATTGTTGGGGGGGTGTTGCTCCTGAAGTAGATGGAGCAGGAGCAACAGGTTGTGAAGGGCCCCCCACAAGCAAGGTGGCTGGTGGATGCTGACCGATCGTAGAGACGAGTCGTGATGATGGAAGAACCGTCATTGCAGCAGCGGCGTAGGTTGACGTCATTGCCACAGAAAGCCGCTCGTATTTCCGTCTAGCCTCAGGGTAGGTCAGGCGGTCCAGGGTCTTATATTCCATTATCTTCCTTTCTTTCTGGAATATCCTACAGTCCGGCGAGCAGGGGTGGTGGTGGTGGTTGTTGGGATGATTAAGGTTGACTAAACAGCTAAGGTCATCAGTCCCCCATTCCAAAAACAGGCGAGACATAAATGCGCAGAGCAGGTAAAACCCCAAGGGGAAGGAGACTCCCCCCCAGGCACTAAAAGAACACAAATTAGGCAACGAACACGACAGACAAGAAGAGTACAGATAAACACCAGACAGAAAGAAACAGAAGAAAAGAAGATGGCCGGAGACTGGTTGACTGACCACGAGAACAAAAAAAAAAAAAAAGGGAAAGAGTCAACCATCTTACGACACACTAAAATCTGCAACCAAATATGAGAGACTCGAGGACAAGAGACACAGAAAGGTAAAGGTGCAGGACCTCCCTAAATGGAACTATAAAAAGGACTACCATGGATAAAATTTAAAACGTCGGCAGCGATGGAGGCATCGTCGCATAAAACCAAAGGCAAAGTGCCCGGGAGATTAAAAGATTGCCGGAGGGTGCGCAGTCGGGGACACTCCAAGAAAATGTGGGCGACCGTCAGCCGGGACCCACACCGACACAAGGGGGGATCCTCCTGACGCAAAAGATGGCCGTGCGTCAGGTAGGTATGGCCGATGCGGAGCCGACACAGCATTACAGAGTCCCTACGAGAAGCCCGCAGACAGTCCGGCGAGCAGGGGGAATGGTGTTCTCTGCAGTTAACACAGATAGGAGGCGGGGCACATGGAGTATCAGGATGCGAAGGACGTCCACAATCCAAACACGTGATGCTGGAAGTACAGCATTTAAAACACCGCATCGGAGGAGGGATATATGGCTTCACATCACAACGGTAAACCATCACCTTAACCTTTTCGGGTAAGACATCACCCTCATAGGCCAAGATGAAGGCACCGGAGGCTACCTGATTATCCCTCGGACACCGATGGACGCGCCGGACGAAGTGAACACCTCGTCGTTCGAGGTTGGCGCGTAATTCATCGTCGGATTGCAGAAGAAGATCCCTGTGGAATATAATACCCTGGACCATGTTGAGACTCTTATGCGGCGAGATGCTAACAGAAACATCCCCCAACTTGTCACAATTGAGCAACCTCTGTGACTGGGCAGAGGATACCGTTTTGATGAGCACAGAACCAGAGCGCATCTTGGACAAGCCCTCCACCTCCCCGAACATGTCCTTGAAATGCTCCACAAAAAACTGGGGCTCGGTTGACATAAACGATTCCCCATCAACTCGCGTACACACAAGGAACTGAGGTGAATATTCTCCACTGCCTTCTTTCGCCATACGTTCCTCCCATGGAGTGGCCAGGGAGGGAAATGATCGTGGTTCCTGTGTCCTGCCGTTGAGGTTAGACCTCGATCGCTTAGAGACTGCTGGTGGAGGCCCACCAGCGAGAGATGATGTACCACGCTTCATTGCGGGTCATCCGCCCTGATGCCACCTACTCCGACCAAGGGCCCTCCCCACGGGCGCCACCCAGCCGCAGCAAAGACCACCTGGCAGGATGGCCATTGCCGGGAGTCCTGATGCCTCAGGGAGATGGGCATCTACTCCTTGGCATACATGGGGAGTTAACGGCGAAGGCATCAGTAGAGCGATCCCTGTGTTGTCAGGGGGCTACAACCAACAGGGTACTGTAAGTAGGCTGTTTAGGTTTTTTTATTGGTGACGCCACCTCTGTATGAAAATCACTGGCTGTGCTGTGTGCAGCCTGTGGCTGCTTTGCATTGTTGTAATACTCGCCATTGTAGTGTTAGGCAGCTGGCTGTGAACAGCGCGTAGCGTTGCGCAGTTGGAGGTGAGCCGCCAGCAGTGGTGGATGTGGGGAGAGAGATGGCGGAGTTTTGAAATTTCTCATGAACTGCTATATTTATATATGATGATATCAAGGTAAATACATTGCTTGTTCTCTATTAATATCTTTCATTTGCTATCTATCCCTATCAGTAGTTAGTGCCTTCCATAGTTTGAATCTTTTATTTAGCTGGCAGTAGTGGCGTTCGCTGTATTGCAGTAGCTTGAGTAGCGAAGATTTTTGTGAGGTAAGTCATTTGTGAAGGGTATAGTTTAATGTTAGTCAGGGCCATTCTTTTGTAGGGATTATTGAAAGTCAGATTGCGTTGCGCAAAAAAATATTGTGTGTCAGGTTAAGCACAGTCATGGATAATTGTTCAAAGGGGACGTTTCATATGTCGACCCTTAGCCTAGGATACCTCACTGGAATCTTCTGATTTTTTCTTGTAGTTTGTGTAATTAGTGTAGCTTTTGTTTATTGCTAGCGCGTAATTGTAGAGAAAATCTCCTTTGTAGTTGCAGTCTTTCATTGTTGTACAGTAAAACAGGTGTGGCACGCATGTAAATTTGCACCAAGTATTTCGCAGTTACGCTTGCAATTAACTAGATATTATTTTCAGTGTTATGTTAATGTGTTCTCTTATTTTTGCTCTTCAAATTGTGTTTTTCTGTGTTATCGTGTGAAATATTGTGACAATAATGGCGTGTGAAAAACGTAATACTAGGCTCCAAAGTAAACTGAGAAATGACAGTGAAGACGAAAGCAGTGCGTTAGCGCCGCAGAGTAATGAACTAACTAATGTTCAAAGTAGTAATTTGGTAACTGTGCATAGGGAAATGGAGCGGGCGCCAAAAAATGGCGTGGACAGTGAAACAATTAGTGAAGAGGGAAGCATTATCGATCGATCGGTCGGCAACAGCTCGCCTCAGGAACTGGGAATGACAGAGCACAATATTGCAAATACTGTAGACTCAGGTTTTGGGTTCTCACCGTTTTCTCAAATGAGTCAAGACACATTTTCTGCTTGTCAAAATGTGAATGTTGCCAGTGCAACTTCACTGCCTAAAAGTACTGAGGAACATGTTTCAGACACCAGTGCATTGTTATTACAATTAATGCAACAAATGGGACAAAGGCTACAAAAGTTAGACACAATGGAACAAAATCTTCAAAAGTTGGACACAATGGAGCAACACCAGAGACAAACACAGCAACAGTTAGACGCAATGGAACAAAATCTTCACACCACACTTGAACAAACACGTGAAGATTTAACTACTGAGTTACATAACATCGAATCGAAATGTCAAAAAGTCTGTAATGACGTAAAAACACAAATTTGTGAACATTTTCAACCTATTTTTTCGCGGCATGAAAATGCATTACAGAATCACGAAGCAGCCATAAAAGAACTGCAAACCATTGTTCATGAAAATCATGAGACTTTGTCGGCTAAAATTGACTCAGTTGCATCTACCGATTCGGTTACGCAACTTGCAAAAACTCAAGAAAACTTAAAGGACACAGTAGATTCGATTTCAACACAAATGGACACTCTGAAACTTGGTTCAGAAAAACACACTGAGGAAATGTGTTCACTATCGGAGAAAGTAGCCGAACTTTCGGATCAGTTCACTAACTTATCTACGAAGGTAGATGATAATCTGAACGACACAAAACCGGTAGTCTTTAATGACACAGAAGAGTGCGAACAAATTAGGAAACTGAAACAAAATCTGAATCAAATTAATACGCAACACCAAAGAGAAATCCGGGAACTACAAGATCAGCTGACACAGGTAATACAAGAATTACGTATTTCGGAGGACACTCGCGCCCCAATACGTGAAGAGGGACTTAGAAATACGGAAAAGCCGCAAAATATTAACACAGGGCATTTCGGAAGTTATGAAAGAAACTGGCAATGTACACCGAATTTTGAGATGGAACGGCCGACACGACCTAACAATGACCGATATGCGACTCGCCGACACGATGATTTTGACTATAAGCTGTTCATTACTACACGTAAATTCAAAACGTTTAAGAATTCTGGCAACGACATTCATCCACAAGCGTGGCTCCATCAATTCTCTCATTGTTTTCCTCCCAACTGGTGGTTAGAACACAGATTAGTGGCTACTTAGAGAATGAACCAGCTGTAAGAATGCGATCGGTCATTCACGATTGCCACAGTGAAGGAGAATTTTACCATGCCTTCCTCTCAGCATATTGGTCTCAAGCCACACAAGACCGAGTAAAACATAGCATCATGATGATGAAACACTTTGAACAATCTGAATTTTCCAGTCTTGTCAAATATTTTGAAGACATGTTGCATAAGAATCAGTATCTTTCAAACCCATACAGCCCCTCAGAACTCATCCGCATTTGCTTAATCAAATTACCTGAACATTTACGACATATTATTTTGGCAGGACGTTGCAAAGACGACATTGAAGCTTTTCAGGGACTGTTACAAGAACTGGAAATTGACACTGACAATCGCGGAACGCAGGAGCACAACAATTACAGATCACATCCGTCGCAATTCCGCGATGAAAGAAATAATAACTGGACACGACAAGGCTATTCTCACAACACATATCGTGACCAAACCAGACACCACCCGTATGACAACCGTTGGCAGAGTAGTAATAATTACAGGGAAAGATCACCTCTCCGTGGTAGTGACTATCACAGAGACAATCAGAGAAACAGACAATTTGGGAACCAAAATAATTATTATCAAGGGAGACAGAATAACTTTAGACGCAACGGTCCAGCGCGCAGTTACGATTCAGGGAGAAATTCTCCACCACTTAACCGACAAGAAAGAAACTACAGGAACTACCGACATGACGACAGACGATGGGATCGTAACGACAGACCTGAATTGCATCAGAACTGGCGGGATTTAAACAGGGCAGGGCCCTCTCGTCACGGTGAATTTGTAGAAGTTAGGTCTCCAAATCCCAATAACGACGCGCGCCAACAAAGAGACAATAGGCAATGACTCACACCGCTGGCAGCAACAAAACGCGCTTGTGAAACTGATGACGCAGCTGCCGTAGCTAGTAATTACGTAAAAATGGAAGACATTAGGGACATCTTACTCCAGGAACACGACATAAAACTTAACAACATTGCATATCCTGTGATTCACATTACTGTAAATGACGTAAAATTTACGGCAGTACTTGACTCTGGCAGTCCCATCTCAGTAATTAGTGAAACAGCTTTTAGCAAATGCAACAAATCGAACGATTGCCCCACACTTCCATTACGTAAGATTAAATTACAAGGTGCAATCTTTGGAAAAAGTGTAGATGTACGCCAACAAACCAATTTAGAATTCTTTTGCCAAAGCCACAGCTTTTCTATGAACTTTCTTATTGTTCCATTATTGTCGACGGAAATTATATTGGGAGTAGACTTTTTGAATGAATACAAAGCAATCTTAAACTTTCATGATGCTGAAATAAGTTTAGAGAAAGAAGGTAAGTCAATAGCTTTGAAATTTGAAGATTGGCTCTCAAACCATGACGAGGAAATTAATCGGCTTTACCTTCTGTTAGACAACAGTTCGGAGTTTTCTACGGAGCTAGACACTAACAATCACTCTGCAAGTACTGACAGGGATGATATCGACGACGTATTTGATACTAATGAGTTAATTCAAAATAAAATTCAAACAATTGAGAATTGTAATGACACTGATAGGCAGGACCTTTTTGAGATTTTACAAGCACATTCCACAGTTTTTACTCATAAAACAGGAACAATCAAGGGATTTCAATACCAATTTCGTGTTCGTGAGCATACGAAATTTTGTGTTAGACCATATGTAATTCCAGCACATTATAGGGACCGTGTTAGAACAGAAGTACAATCTATGCTTGACGAGGACATTATTGAACCTGCAGTAAGCTCATACAACATTCCATTACATGTTGTTGAGAAGAAAAATGGATTGATCAGACTTGTCTTAGATTCGAGACAAATCAATACTATCATTATTCCTGAAACAGACAGGCCGCAAACGTTGGAAGAACTTCTTCAAAATTTTAATGGTGTAAAAGTGTTGTCATCCATTGATCTCAGATCCAGCTTTTATCAGATCTAACTTCATCCAGAATGTAGAAAATACACAGCTTTCCTTTGTTTCGGCGTTTGTTATCAGTTTCGGAAACTTCCCTTTGGTTTGAACATTTCTTCAGCAGCATTCATTCGCGGGATAAATTCCATATTACCGGAGTTCTTAAAACGTCACATCACCTTATATGTGGACGATATTCTAATAGCAGAAGCTTCATGGAAACAACATAATCGCATACTCAACAGTTTGTTACGTATTTTTGCAGAATCTGGAATTACAGTTAACTTGGAAAAGTCTGAATTCGGTAGGTCAAAGGTGAGGTTTTTGGGACACATTATTTCTTCTGAAGGCATTCAGCCGGATCCTGAAAAGTTAGAAGCAATCAGAGCCATTCCAGTTCCATCCACAAAAAGACAAGTCCGCAGTTTTCTGGGTCTCGTAAATTTTTACCGTCGTTTTCTGAATATGCAAATTCTTGTTACACCAAAACTTTGTTCTCTCACTGGAAAAAACACTATTTGGAACTTGGACGAACAAGCACAGTTGGAATTCAATTCTTTGAAAGAATCGCTACTTAACGCGCCAATACTAGCTCATCCAGATCTGTCACAAGATTTCTGCCTTAGCACGGATTCTTCTAAAGTCGGACTTGGTGCCCATTTATTTCAAGAAGCCATAGAAAATGACACTACCATTCAGAAAACCATTGCTTTTGCTAGCCGAGTGCTAACAAAATCAGAAAAAAATTATTCCGTTACTGAATTAGAAGCTTTAGCTATCGTTTGGGCATTTAACAAATTCCGTTTCTTTCTTTCTGGTAAGCACATAAAAGTATACAGTGATCATCGTGCATTACAATTTCTTATGTCTTCAAAATTAAATCATGACGGGTTAAAACGTTGGGCATTGTTTCTGCAAGAATTCCGCTTCACAATAGTCTACATACCCGGCAAGGAGAACATTGTTGCGGACGCACTGTCACGCGCACCGGTTGGGCTCGAGAAAAGTAACACAGAAGGCAACCTCGAGAAAAATTTCAGTATTCTTTACATTCAGAAAGTCGCCTTTGAAAACTTCATCACCACATCTTTAAAGGACATTGCTCATGAACAAGATAAAGATCCGATTTGGAAAGACATCAAGAGCAAATGGCATGAAAAGACACACACTCAGATTCGGCATTATTATCTGGTTAGAAACAACATACTGTTCAAACGCTGCACTGTTGATGACAAGCTATGGGTACTTTGCATTCCTGACGATTTTGTTAATAAGCTCATTTGGTACATTCATTTCAGCTATGCACATTTTGGCCCACGAAAATGTTATCATATTCTTCGAACGACTTGTCATTTTAACAATATGGAAAAGAGAATTCGAAGAGTCTTGTCTATTTGTAAACTTTGTCAAAAGGCGAAACCATCTACTATTTCCCATCGTGCTCCGCTGTTTCCTATCATTCCTTCCAAATTAAAAGAATTTGCTGCTGTTGATCTCTTGGGACCGCTTGTCAGAACATCTAATGGATTTTCGTACGTTCTAGTCGCTGTTGAACTTACTTCAAAATTTGTTTCTCTCACACCGTTACGTAAAGCCACTGGACGGTCTGTATCCAACGCCTTTGTTAAAAATTTCTTACGTGAAGTTGGACACGTTAGTAAAGTCATTTCAGATAACGGACCGCAATTCAGATCTGCTGTTTGGTCACGCATGCTTTGGAATCATAAAATCAAACCTGTTTTTATTTCATTGTACTCACCACATTGTAACCCCTCCGAACGGATTATGAAAGAAATCAATAAGCTTTGCAGACTTTATTGTCACAGAAAGCATCAGCATTGGGACAGATATTTACACTTATTTCAAAACGTGCTGAATGAAATGCCTCACGACTCTACTGCTTTACCACCTACTCTTGTACTAAAGAATGAAGAACCACCGAACAGAATCAGAGAGCTTGCACCTTTCCCGAATACACGTAAACTTCGACACAAAGACATAATTGATTTGGCTATTAAAAATATGAAATCTGCAGCAGACAAAAGGAGAAAACTACACGGTAAAGCAAATGCAAAGAAATTATACATTGGTCAGAAAGTTCTCATTAAAGCTCATTCATTGTCACATAAGAAGAAACACTTAAGTCACAAATTCTTTCTAGTTTACAATGGACCATACAGAATCCGACGTATACCACATGATAATTGCGTTGAAGTTGAAACTCTGCGTACTAGGAAGAGTAAAGGTTTACACCACATTTCACATGTAAAACCATTTATTGAGAGATAATCTGCTTTTTAACTTAGTCTTTGGTATAAAACTTTTCACTTCACATTTCTAGTATGCTTTGTCAGACTTAAGAAACTGTTAACATGCAACAATGTTTGCAGTTAAATATCCAGTCTAGAACCTAGGGAACATTTTTAAACAGAAATTACGAATGCATTGTTATAGTGAACAGACGTCACAGTGTTATTGTGTGTGTACATTCTTGCTTGTTAGTTGCACGATTACGTAACGACTATAAGGCTCACATACTTAGAACATTTACCAGTACTGCTAATGAGATTTTAATGCAACATTTTGGTTTACTTGAAATTTGGTGTATCATGAGGTAAGTACATTGGCTTATGCAGAACTTAGCTTTCGGAGGACGATAACTACTACACTTCCACAGAGATTATCTTACAGCAAGACGCACATTTAGCGCTACAGGACACGTATTTGAGTGATTAATTTCGCACTTAAAACATGCATTTTTTTAAGATATTTGAAGTACAATGATACAAGGGTTTTCTGTGATATATTTCATTCCATTGCTGTAATCTGTAACACCTGAGGGTATAATTACATTAATCCTCAGGGGGGTACACGCCTACTTTATGTACCATGTGTTTGGCACGCACAAGGAGCCCTAGCTAATATGGTATTTGCTTATACAACTTTACACATCGGTACCATATTTCTCTAACACACAAATTACACAGCTATCTGATCATTTAACTGAGAGATAAACATTTTTTTACTGCATTAGTGACAGATGTTTACGTAATTACACAGTTGAATAACTTCACACTTATGAAATTGCATTTTGTCTGTACTTTGTGAACTGTTCATATTTTTTCGGAACCATTGTGATACTATGAGAGCTTTGAATGATGTATTTGGTAAGGGAGCATGATTTTAAAGTACATTTGAGGTAGATGACACTTTTGACATGAGCAGAGAATT
Source organism: Schistocerca nitens (assembly GCF_023898315.1). Classification (NCBI taxonomy): domain Eukaryota; kingdom Metazoa; phylum Arthropoda; class Insecta; order Orthoptera; family Acrididae; genus Schistocerca; species Schistocerca nitens. Next base: position 478,544,046 of record NC_064622.1, on the reverse strand, counting down.
TTTTTTAGGTTTTGAAATTATTGGAGGAAGCTACGACGATTTTGAAAGTTGACTAAGGTGTTATGATGTTATTTTTACGACGACGATGTGTATTATGCTGCTGAGGTATGTTTATGGTCAAGAAGCTGATGCTATATGAGGAATTTGATTATGCTACATGTCTGTTATGAGGAAATATTGAAGAAGTGTCGACGAATATGTATATGTGTAATAAGGTAAGGAGTAATGAATTAGGGACTCTGCTTTGTGGAAAAGGATGTTGGAAACCAAGAATCGTATTTTAGAATTATGAAATGTGTGTAAATGCGTGAATGTATCACAATGCCGGCGAAAATTTTTTGGACACTGTTATATTCATAAGATTTTGTTTCTACACATTTGTAACCAAATTATCAACCTGTGAATTTTTTTTATATGAGACTGTCACTGTAGCGAAAACTGCTATCGTAAATATTTCGGTATGAAAGGTAAGTGACCGTGACGTAATTCGTTGTGAGCGGCCAGGTGTGCCAGCCGCCTTGAGCAAAAGCCATTGTTGCGAGCCCTTTTCAGCGGCACAGGTAGAAAAAAAAAGGGAGGCCATTATCCTCGCTATTGACGTTCCTTTGTAGAAAGCATCGTAAATACGACACGCTAACAATAACTTGGAAACATTTTTACATCTGCACACCTGATTCTGACAAGCGTCTTTCTACGACAGTTGAGAGAATTTCTACTAACTTATGAAATGTCACATGACTATTGAATGATATTTTTATGCTTTGGTTTGCGTAATTGCTTATTTCATTTAATATCTAGTTTCTAGCTGCACTGCAGCATTGGTAAAAATAAAATTTTATAGATGTATTAATGTAAATATTTTCTGTCTACAGATCGAGTAAATATTAATTTAAAAAAAAATGAGGGAGCACAAAAAGACATTTACCTTCACAGGAACTGCATACATAATTTTCTTTTCTAGTACTTAGTAATCTTTTGTAGAATTAGTTTTTGTGGTGCACCACTTTAATTACATAGACATTAAGATGTGAATATACATTTCCCTTGTCTGCATTGTTATCTTTAGTGTACTATTTTTTCTGCTTGAGCTATGTCATGTTTAGGTATTTCATTTTCTGCTGCTGTTTGCCAGGCATAGTGTTGTTGAATTTGAATTTGTGTTACTCTGCTAAGCCAGATTTATTTTTCTTATTTGCTGCGCATTGCCTCATATTAGTTGTAATGTGAATTGCTTCGTAATTTAGATTTATTGTAGCTTACTTTGCCAGCTTGAAATTTTTGTCATTGATGTTTGTGTTACTTGATTTGTGCTGCTGCATTGCCTCGTTCCGTAGTTTAGTATCTGAGCTCAGTAGATTTAAGTTAGCTTAAGAGGGGGTAGACTATATAAGAGACTGCGTTGCGATGAATTGGAAGAAATGCATTGAGAAGTCATACGAAAAAAGTACAGAAAGCAGGTATAGGTAGGATTTTCTTGGAAATAAATAATGAGGTAAGAAATATGTGAAATAAATACAGAAAGCATGCTTGGATACGATTTTTTTGGTGGAAGCAAAGGTTGAAATAAGACAAAAGATCTATGGAATGAAGTTTTGGGTTGGACTGCAGTACCAAAAGTTACACTGAAAACGAACCCTGTCCTTTCCTTGTGTTATCCCACTATGTGTTTGTGTACCCATGTGTATTTGTTTTCTTCCTGTCTCTGTGTACTGTTTCATAGAATTTTTTTTGTCTTCTAATACTAAGCTACATTCACTATGATGAGGAATACTGTTATCCTCAAATATAATTTGCATTAATAATATGTTATTTTCTTTGTAAAGATGTTTAGACATTATTTATTCTGTTTTGTTTTAATGCTCATGTGTGAAGTTGATGTTTCAAAATTTATTCTGATCTTTATGTATGTACTTATGTCATTATTTTTGTAACACTGATGTATATGTTTATTTCTATTCTATTGTAAAACCTGTACTACAAATGTTATCTGTATTGTTATGTTCTTTAATGATGTATTTTGTACCTTTGTAATTGTATTCTTCTGTTATAAAATTGTAATTGACACCAGGTCATCAAATTAAGTAACTTGTAAGTTACATTTCACTGCACACGTTTCTATTGGTCATAGTATATGGACACTATGTGAGAAGTAGGGACTGTTAGTGTTTGCACGTGTGTTAATAATTCAGCAAGGGACTGGTTAACAGCATTGCTGGTTCTAAGGACAATTAAAAAAAACTTTGTGAGTGCACAAGTGGTGGTTTATGGACTTGCTATATTGTCCGCAAGACTCTTCGATGGTGATTGTGCACCTGCACATTTGCAACAGATGGCTGCTGGCCGTCTCTACGAGGGCTACAGTGGGTCTGCGTCTTTGCTGACTCACCAGTACCATTATTTCTGCAAGGACTGCAGTGGGTCTGCACCTCTGGTGGCCCACCAATACCATAATCTCTACCAGGACTACAGTGGGTCTGCTCTGTGATGACCTACCAAACGATACTCTTCAAAACTTCGACTGACTCTGTGGTGGGTTTGCTCTGTTGTGGCCCATGACCTGTCTGCATGTCGAGAGTCAGCACTGTCTTTCCGTTGGAAGGACAGCGATACTTCTTCAAGACTGCATGGAAATCCACTACTTCCGTGTGCATTTTCTTTTCTGCTCAGACTTTGAGAAAAACACTGCAATGTGATGAATGATCAGGACTGTCTTTATGGACTGTGATAAAATTTTAGCTTTTGACCAACATTGTATCAATAAGTGTGTGCATTTGATTTCTTTGTTATTGTAATCACGATTATGAAAAATTTTAACAAATATGTATTGGCCACTGCCCCAACCAATTTGTAAAATTTTTTGTGGGGAGCATGGGGGCTATGTAAGTAGGCTGTTTAGGTTTTTTTATTGGTAACGCCACCTCGGTATGAAAATCACTGGCTGTGCTGTGTGCAGCCTGTGGCTGCTTTGCATTGTTGTAATACTCGCCATTGTAGTGTTAGGCAGCTGGCTGTGAACAGCGCGTAGCGTTGCGCAGTTGGAGGTGAGCCGCCAGCAGTGGTGGATGTGGGGAGAGAGATGGCGGAGTTTTGAAATTTGTCATGAACTGCTATATTTGTATATGATGATATCAAGGTAAATACATTGTTTGTTCTCTATTAATATCTTTAATTTGCTAACTATCCCATTCAGCAGTTAGTGCCTTCCATAGTTTGAATCTTTTATTTAGCTGGCAGTAGTGGCGTTCGCTGTATTGCAGTAGCTTGAGTAGCGAAGATTTTTGTGAGGTAAGTCATTTGTGAAAGGTATAGTTTAATGTTAGTCAGGGCCATTCTTTTCCAGGGATTATTGAAAGTCAGATTGCGTTGCGCTAAAAAATATTGTGTGTCAGGTTAAGCACAGTCATGGATAATTGTTCAAAGAGGACGTTTCAGTACATGGCGGCCCCACCACAAAGGACTGGCTACTGTGCTGGATCTTAGGTGCAAAACTGTCCAAGGTCGTCGTCGCAGTTAAAAGAAACACTGCAGAGTGCAGCGTGGTAATCGTACCCAATAGATGGAAAACGAGCGGGACGGATACAGTGCACCATGTAAGGCGCCCTTCCCCAATTGGCTCGCTCTTCGGGGTAATTTAGAAAGATCGAGGTCAAACCCGAGAGGGGACCATCACATAAGGCCGAAACATTTGAGACTCCTTTTAGTCGCCTCTTACGACAGGAAGGAATACCGCGGGCCTATTCTAACCCCCGAACCCGCAGGGGGATCTGGCTCTGAGAGCCAATGTTGTGTAGTGCAGCTTTAGGCACCGTAACAGGAGCGACAGTGGCAGCATAAGTGGACGTCATACGTACTGGATGCAATCGTTCAAACTTATGCTTAGCCTCAGTGTAGGTCAGCTTATCCAGGGTCTTGTATTCCATTATTTTCCGCTCCTTCTGGAGAATCTTACAGTCCGGCGAGCAAGGGGGATGGTGCTCCCCGCAGTTGACACAGATGGGAGGCGGGGCACATGGAGTATCAGGATGGGATGGTCGACCACAATTGCGACATATGAGGCTGGAAGCATAGCGAGAAGACATATGGCCGAACTTCCAGCACTTGAAGCACCGCATCAGGGGAGGGATATAGGGCTTGACATCACAACGGTATACAATCGCCTTGACCTTCTCAGGTAATGTGTCACCCTCGAAGGCCAAGATGAAGGCACCGGTGGCAACTTGGTGATCCCTCGGACCCCAGTGGACGCACCGGACGAAATGGACCCCTCGTCGCTCTAAGTTGGCGCGCAGCTTGTCATCGAGCTTTTATGTGGGGTGATAGTAACAGAAACATCCCCCAGCTTCATACAAGCAAGCAAGGCTCTTGACTGGGCAGAGGATGCTGTTTTTATTAAGACTGACCGCATTTTGTGTGTGTGTGTGTGTGTGTGTGTGTGTGTGTGTGGTTGAGGTTTACGGGCGCTAAAGAGAGTGGTCATCAGCGCCCAAACGCATAAAAGCAAGAACACATGCAGTGAAGGGACTAAGACGAACAGCGAACAAGGAGAACGGCTAAAAGACACAGACCTGACGCAGTTCCAAATCCTCACATACAGAGGCAAAACAAGAGGAGAAGGAACACACTAAAAAGGAAGGGAAACAAAGAAAAGAGAACAGAAACCGAAGGGAAACAAGGAGGTAATCGTGACTGGTTGACCTCTGACCTAAAACCTGGGTGAGCCAGTCACCCAGCACCACATTAAAACCCACTCCCTAAACTCCGAGGCAACAAATTGGACAGGACACAAAACCGTAAGACCTTAACTACAGTCGTTGCGTCATCTTGTAAAATAGAGGGCAAATCCGGTGGCAAAGAAACCACCGCCCTGTGGTCAGAGAATAAAAGAGAGTCAAGTGAAATGTGGCGGACAGTAATCTGGACGCCACAAGCACTGCAGATTGGGGGATCCTCCCGCCGGAGTAAAAAACCATGCGTGAAGGGACTGTGCCCGATGCGGAGGCGAGTGAGGAGAACCACATCCCGCCTGCATGATTGGTAGGACGTACGCCATGGCCGCGTGGAGGGAGGTAACAGCATGGAGGGGGACGGCACATGCAACAACGTGAGGGAGGGAACATGCAGCTTTGGCAGACACATCCGCCAGTTCATTTCCCCTAATACCCATGTGCCCCAGCACCCAGCAGAAGGAAACCTCCTTCCCCTGCCGTTGCAGGTGGAGGAGGGCATCATGGATGTTCTGGACGACCGTATCCGCTGGGTACAAGTATTGCATGGTCTGAAGGGCACTCAGGGAGTCAGAACAGATGAGGAACTTAAGACTGGGAACACATCTCATCTGCTCCAATGCCCGCAAGATCACAAACAATTCGGCATCAATGATGGTAAACGCCGCAGGAAGCCGTAACTTGACGACTCGATCAGGGAAAACAACAGCACAACCAACAGAGTCCCCCTGTTTTGAGCCATCCGTAAATACTGGTACATGGTCCGTATGCTGGTTTAAAATATCATAAAATAAGGAGGTAAAAACAAACTCAGGATTGCAGCTCCTCCGGTACTCCGACAAGTCTAAAAGGACACTGGGCCTCTGGAGCAAACAGGGAGGCAGGCGAGTAAAACCTTGTCGTTGGGGGGCCACACGCTCCACACCAAGGGACTCAAGTAATGCTTGGCACGAATCCCAAATGGTCTCGTTGCCTGGGGACGACTGGAAAAGAGACGTTCCATAGGCGGTTGGGCAACAGTAGGGTACGCAGGGGAGGTAGGACAGGCAAGGAAGTGTAACACCCGTCGCACCATGAGGAGTTTCCGCCGGATGGCGAGCGGCGGTTCCCCTGCCTCAGCACACAGGCTGGGGATGGGACTGGTACGGAAGGCACCAGTGGCCAGCCTGATACCCTCATGGTGTACTGCGTCAAGAATCTTCAGATACGAAGGCCTTGCTGACCCATACACGGTGCAACCATAGTCAAGACGCGATCGGACGAAAGCCCTATAAAACTGCAGCAGACGCGTCCGATCTGCTCCCCAGGACCGATGGCTCAGACACTTCAGGGCTCGCACCTTGAGGTCTTTAAGGTGAGGCAACCATGACAACTTGGAATCAAAAGTGAGGCCCAGGAACCGCACAGTGTCTTTAAAAGGAAGAACGGTGTCCCTCAGACGCAATTCAGGGGAGGTGAAAAGACGTCGAGAACGATTAAAATGAACACACACACATTTGTCTGCAGAAAAGGTAAAACCCGTCTTCGCAGTCCATACCTCTAATCGCTTTATCGTAAGTTGCAACTGCCGACTAGCAGTGACAAGACTGGAGGAAGAACAGAAAACAGCAAAATCGTCCACAAACAAGGAGCATAGGGCAGGACTCCGGATAGTGGACATGATACTGTTAATGACGACGGCAAAGAGGGTGACACTTAAAACGCTTCCCTGAGGAATACCATTCTCCTGCACATACAAATCAGATAGCACATTACCAACCCTATATCGAAAGAGGCGGTGGGAAAGAAAGGACCGAATGAAGATGGCCACGAAAGCCCCACTCATGGAGTTGATTGAGGATATGGCGTTGCCAAGTACTGTCATACGCCTTATGAATGTCAAAGAATACACCTAGACAATGCTGGTTACGCAGGAAGGCCTGCTGGATGGCCGCCTCAAGCAGGGTCAAGTTGTCTATAGTTGAACGACATCTCCGAAAGCCACACTGACAGGGGCTAAGGAGCTGCCTGGTCTCGAGCAGCCAAACCAGGCGACGGTTGACCATACGTTCCAACGTCTTCCCGACACAGCTCGTCAAAGCAATACGCCGATAACTACTGGGATGCGTTCGGTCCATCCCCGGTTTGAGGAGGGGGATCAAAATCGCCTCCCTCCGCGAGTCAGGGTATGTGCCGGATAACCATATCATATTAAAACAATTCAGGAGAACTTCCTTGGATGGCAGCAACAAGTGCTGCAGCATGCTGTACCAGATTTGATCATGACCAGGCGCAGTATCATGAGCCACAGACAGCGCCGAATCCAGTTCCCACATTGTGAAGGGGCAGTTGTAGGGTTCAGAATTTGGAGACCGGAAGTCCAAGTGACTCCTCTCGATGGCAGTGCGGTAGCGGCAGAAATCTGGATCACAATAGTGGCGGTAGATGCCGCTAAATGCATGGCCAGTGTCTGGACAATGTCTCTCGGCGCCGTGAGAAGACTTCCCTGATGCAGCAATGCCGTGACAGGTAGCTGGCCGAGTTTCCCGGAAATCCTCCTGATGGCTTCCCATGCTTTCGTAGAACTAGTGGTGCGGGAGATGGAGTTCAAGAACGATTGCCATGACCGTCGTTTGCTCTCTTTAATCACTCGCCGCGCTTAGGCCCTTGCCACCCGAAAGGCCGCATGATTGTCAGCTGAGGGACGGCACTTGAAGCGGCGCAGAGCTGCACGGCGGGCTCGGATGGCTGAGTGGCACTCAGTGGTCCACCAAGGGACAGGACACCTCTTGGGATGACCGGATGACCGTGGGATTGACAATTCAGCAGCATGGGAGATCACGGCTGTAACATGGTCTACCCATTCGTGGACGCTGGCACGGTGTTCCAAAACAGTAAGTTGGCTGACAGTGTCCAGTCAGCTCTGCAGAGGTGCCACCGGGGCGGCACTGGTAGTGCCATAGCCTCATCCAGAAGGCGAATCCAAAGGGGGAAGTGGTCACTAGAATGGAGGTCAGCAGCAACCTCCCACAGAGCAGAATCCGCGAGTGCTGGAGAGCAAAGGAAAGGTCAATACCTGATGACGACCCAGAAGCAGTACAAAAATGAGTGGGAGCACCAGAGTTGAGGATGCACAGTTCTTCAGACATCATGAGGCTTTCCAGAATGCGACCCCTGGGGCAAGTAGTCGAAGTGCCCCATAAGACATTATGAGAATTGAAGTCCACCAGAAGAAGAAATGGGCGGGGGAGTTGGGTAATAAGGTCAGCGAGAGCCTCAGAGTCTATCACATCATGAGGTGGTATGTAAAGGGAACAGACTCTGAGGCTCAGATCCACAAGAAGGTCAACTGCAACTGCTTGCAAGTCTGTAACGAGAGGGAGCTCAGATGAGGGGTGCATGTCACGGACAAAAACCGCAACACCACCCTTTGCCCTTTCCCCCGTCAGATCATCTTTCCGATATACGGTATAGCCCCGTAAAGAAGGAGTATCAGTGGCTCGAAAATGTGTCTCTTGGAGACATAAGCACAAAGGGCACTCTTGTACGAGGAGTTGTAATTCGGCCACATGCGTCCTGAACCCATTCAGGTTCCACTGTAATATGGGAGCCAGTGATCAGGGTGGCTGAACTTCACCCTGCCTCTGTGTTTTGGAGGAGAGCCCGTACTGGCCGGAGATTTATTCCTGGGGCGAGAAGATCGCCCCCAGTCGACATCAATGTCCATCAGCTCCGATGACGACCCACGGGAGATGTCAGACAGTACGATGGCCTCGTCATCGGACCGACCCTGACCAGTCTCCTCAGGTGGCAAAACCTTCACCTTCGGCGTCTTTGTCTTGGGGGGCTTAGAAGGCAGAGCCTTGTCAACAGTTGGAGCATTACTCGCCTGGGCAGAAGGCCCCATATCGTGAGAGGGAGGAAGTACCCCAATGTCAGCAACCACAGCCTTGTCCGACGTTGCGGGGAGAGCCGCAGGTTACAAAACAACCGCAGCAGCACAAGTGCACTGGCAAACGCAGGTATTAGTGCTAACACTAGCAACCTCCGTTTGCGTAGCAACAGTGGCCAGTTGGACCAGTTCTTTCAGAGCGGAAACGAAAGATGCAGTAAACACAGGAGGTTGCATGGCCTTAAAGAGCTTCTTGGCCTCACCATAGGGGATGCGCTTAGATGTTTTAATCTCCTGTATCTTCCGTTCGTCAAGATAGATGGGGCAGACCCGGCTCCAGACAGGGTGACTCCCAGAGCAATTCACGCACTTCACAGGCGATGAACAATCAGCTCCTTCATGGGCAGGCTGACCACATTTACCACATCCCATTGCACCCCAATGTAGTATGCCCAAAGCGCTGACATTTAAAACAGCGCATTGGGTTGGGGAAATATGGCCTTACTGGCAAACGTAAGAACCCCGCTTTAACATGCTCTGGGAGTCGTGGGCAACTGAACGTGAGAATAAACGAGCCGGATTTGACTAGGTTCCCATCGAGTCGTTTCATAATATGCTGCACGTCAACAATACCTTCATCAGCCCATTCAGATTTTAACTCGTCTGTGGGGATATCCACCAAGTCCCTACATGTCACAACACCCTTACTGTAGTTCAGAGTGGAGTGGAGCTCGGTCTCGATAGCGTACTCACCGAGACAGGTTGCTTTCCGAAGAGAAGTGACTTGACGGGAACTAGATGTCTCAACTAACAGAGTCCCATTGCGCAGTCGCTTCACAGATTTAAGTGTTCCTGCAATCCCCTCAAGACCCTTGTGGATGTAAAAGGGAGAAACCCTCTCAAAGCTACCCTCCTTCCGTTTAATAATCAAAAACACATTCTGATTATCAGCATGTGCTCTGTTACGACAGTCTGATAAATCCCGATCAACACTCGGGAGGACTCGCAGCACGAAGTCGCTTCTTCGATGGGGTGTGTTTTCCTACCAGTGGCGAATATCTTTCGCTCTCATTCATAGCCTTTCGTTCCTCCCATGGTGTGGCCAGGGAGGGGAACGATTTTGGGGTCATACACAATAGCCTTAAAGTGAGCTTTGGAACCCTTAGAGACTGCTGACGGCTGGCCGCCAGCGACAGATGATGTACCACGCTTCATTGCGGGTCATCCGCCCTGATGCCACCTACTCCGACCAAGGGCCCTCCCCACGGGCGCCACCCAGCCACAGCAAAGGCCACCTGGCAGGATGGCCATTGCCGGGAGTCCCGATGCCCCAGGGAGATGGGCATCTACTCCTTGGCATCCGTGGGGAGTTAACGGCGCAGGCATCAGTAGAGCGATCCCTGTGTTGTCAGGAGGCTACAACCAACAGGGTACATGGCGGCCCCACCACAACGGACTGGCTACCGTGCTGGATTTTAGGTGACACGTCGTCCATGGTTTTCATCTGTGCAGATACTGGCACTGCTCATCGCAAGGCGGAAAATGCACGCAGGAACGGATCCATGCCCAAGAGATGGAGAGCGGGCAGAACTACAATGCAACGACGAATAAGCTGTCGAAAGTTCTCAACGCAAGATGGACACACTGCACCAAGTAAGGTGCCCTTCCCCAATCGGCTCGCTCTTCAGAACAATTTAGAAAGATGGAGGCCAAACCCGAGAGGGGACCATCACATAATGCCGAAACATTTGAGACTCCTTTTAGTCGCCTCTTACGACATGCAGGAATACCGCGGGCCTATTCTTACCCCCGAACCCACAGCGGGGAGGTGCATGGGAGGTAGTGAACTTAATGACTGCATTGCTTTACAGATCTGTATAGATCTCCATACGAGATACATTTAGTTGTTTTTATTTACTGTATCATCCCTTCTTCAATAAGGACACTGCAGACCTTACTCCAGACAGGGTGATCCCCAGAGCAGTTACACACTTCACATGAGATGAACAGCCAACTCCTTCATGGCCAGCCTTTGCACATTTGCCAAAATGGATTTCTACGTTACATCTGTCAGTAGTGTGCCCAATGTGCGGCACTTAAAAGAGTTGAATGGAGTTTGGGAGATAAGGCTGCACGCTAAGGTGGACGAAGCCTATCTTAACGTGCTCTGGAAGCTTTGGGATGCTGAAAGTCAGTATAAAAGAGTCTGATTTCACTAGACTGCCATCCATCCTTTTTATTATGTCATGTACATCAGCAATGCCTTCCCAGTACCATTCAGCCTTCAGTTCTCCTCAGGGAGTTTCAACCAGATTTCTGCAAGGTGTCATGCGGTTTGAATTGCATACTCCCTGAGGCATTGAGCTTTTTGGAGGTTCTTCACTTGTTGGTACTTGACGTTTAGACCAACAACATCGCATTTCGCAGTGCTTTAAAATGCTGAAAGTTCATTGAAACTGCCCTCTCCTCTTTTAACTATTATAAATACATTGTGAGAACCAGCATGTGTTCTGTTACAAGTGACTGAGTGAGGAGGCTACCCAGGCCCTCCTGTTATACTGGGTGTTGTTATGTTCCAGCAGACTGCCATTTCTGCTGGGAAGAGGAAGCGAAAGTTTCAAAGGATCCATCTTGGTCCCACGAGCAGTTATGGAAGTACAAGTCGAACTAGACAGACCCATGTGCCTGGGTAAGTCTTATACAACTGAGGCGCAGCAGCGTCCCCAGACGTTGTCAGCTAACGACTGTTGCACCTCAACTACCATGCATCTGATCACTCTGCAGCACACCTTGAGGTTGAAGGCATTTTTATGTATTTTTTTTTACATTCGTTTATTCCGTCCTCTTGATCCGGGCAGTCAAGCCAAGAGCTGTGTTCCCTGAGACACACACGTTCCCCTGGTGCACCTCACAGTGATCGCTGAAGCATGTCCAGAACTTACAGTGACAGAGGACTGGCGGGGCTTACCAGTCTCCAGCTCAGAAACCCCAGGATCGCCAAGCCTCTACTTAGCAAACGAATGCTGAACTCCTGACTAAATATCTACACAGTAAAAGTGCCAGGTCTTCTACACGGTTACTGCAAAAATAAACAATATTCGACAGTCTCGTTTTGTGCCACTTCTCAAAGACAATAACGAATGCCCTGCACGAATTCAACTACGCTCAGGCATGAACTCAACACCTGACTGCTGTAGTGCAAAATATGCGCTTCAGACAGTTCATACACAGCCTGACCAGTAACAATTCGCATCGATAATCGTACAACAACAAAACAGGAATATAGTTCCGTAACAACAGGGGAAAGAATCACAAAAACTACACTCTGAAATTTGCACAGAAACAAATGAAATCTGTAAGCATGAATGAACACCAGTCAAGTCCGTCCATGATGTCGTGAACAGGGTGCCAAAGTAAAGTTGGCACCTCGCACTGAAACCACAGAGCGGTATAGTCGCCGCATGCTGTCCAGACGAATGAGAAACGCTGGCGTAGCCACGTCTCCTAGAACTTTGGTAGGGCCCGCAGTCCACGGTCTGAGCAGAGGAATGCTCCCGCCCCCCCCCCCCCCTCCCCTCGTTCACAGACAACGATGAAGACAGCAGCAGATGGGCCGCCAGTGTATTAAATGTCTTAGGCAGAACAATAATGTAAACATTATATCGATTACTCTTCAAGTGAAGAGTATCGTAAATTTGCCTGCGTCAAGTGGTACTTCGATATTCAGAGGCAATTCTCATACTACGGACTGTAAAAAGTTAATGAATCTTCATATCTATATTGTAATACAGGGATCAAATATATGTTGCAGTTCAATCTCCTCCCGGAGCAAAACTAAAGAACCCAGCATTGTGCCATCCCACGTCAGTCTACCACACCACCTCCAGCTAGTTAATGCTTCTACGCTATGCTATGACATCTTTTTTTTTGTACCAAACAAGACACTCACTAATACGAAGTATTCCCTGGAGAAAGAAGGGAAGTGCCTAATCAGAACTCCCACGTCTGGGAAAGCACTTTGGATTCTCTCAGTCTTCTGCACTTCACTATATAGCTTGGTTGATCACGAATGAGAGCCTTTTCCAGGCTTTAGAAATACAGAAGCAGCAACTCTACTCCAGGTGTCCCACTATTTCTGTAACCCATGAGCTCTGCCCCCGAACTCCACGAAGTTGTTCAAGATGTAGATCTTTCAGCCAGTGAGACCAGGACCAGAATGTAGGCATTCTCAGTGGCCATTTCCTACTTCCTCTTTAAGTGCTTTTATAAGTTGCTGCCTGGTGGCAGTTATTTTGAGAACATTTTCCGCAATAAATGCAATGGATGCACCAGCTGTCATGAGTAAATTAGTCTCCATGTCAGCCAGGAGGGCTCTGGCAAACCACCCATCTCGGAGGATTATAGAAAAGTCCGCCATCAGTTCCACGCTGAAGAAATCCTCCTTCCCAAAGAAGCCGATCCTGTTGTAGACAATATCAAAAAGTAGAGTACTCGTGTGGGGCCTTTAAATAAGGCGTTACTATTATTTTGAAGCTGTCATAGGGTTTGTACACTGTCATAAGTAAGTGCATACTATGATAGTTTTCCTGGAAGTTTCGCTCAGTTGAAGTCGTACCCATGTTACGTGTGCATTACGTATATTGCATACCTATCAGGCGTTACCTCATAACAATCGCTTTTTTACGTATGCAGTCGATGCCCCTAGGAGCAGGAAGGAGTGAACAATCTACGAACTAAGGGAGAATATATAAAGCGTATGGTAACCTGCGGAACATTTTTGGCCTATATAGCTATATTCCTGTCTCTGCTTATAAATAAATAGTATTTATAGCAAAATTGAAATTGTTAACGTTTAATTCTGGTTTTATTCGAAAACAGATGATTTGTAACGTGAAACAGAGGAATGTTTTAGTAGAAGTAAAGGGAATATACAGATTTATCATATATCGCTAGGCAACACAATTTCATCGAAAAAAAGGTAAAGGACAAGAACGTGCTAAACAAAAACATATCAACCACTGGTTTAATACTTCGTCAGACTTATACAAATTATGTTTCTCTTATTGGAAAACAACTTTCACATTTATCACTAATAACAGGAAACTCTTGGTTCTCATAATGATGAATGTTCTATTGAGTACAAAATAACAATAACTATATATTTGTTATGTTTGTGAATGTAAGCTGTACGTGCATCAAAAGTAATCGCGCTGGTTACATAAAAGTGGAGACGTTACGTGGTTCTCTGACGTCTATTACTAATTTATGGTAATTTGTACTCTGTAAGGATACAAATTACACGGACTAACGATGAACGATGTGCAGTTCTAATCAGGTATAAAACAAACAAACAACCAAACGAAACAAACAGATTGTCGGCTCCCAGTTCCCCTCTTACGTATTCATTTACGTTTCTACCTCTACCAGTACTACTGACAATCCTGCCATTTTCTATATCTTTGACGTACTGCACCAAAACTACCGAACCATGGTTGTGGTAGAGCGCACTCTAAGTGTTACAAAATCGCTCATATGCTTGCCGGAAATTTACGTTTTGTCGGCAGAGATCAGTCCATTAATCCGTGTAGCACTAATTTCGCACCCTACTCCGCTTTTCACGTACTCCAGAGGCTGTTGGTGGAAATGATGAGCATTTTCAAGACTCAAACGCTGTTCTGCGACTTCACGTTTCTCGATATATGCAGCCATGCTTCATCAGGAAGAAAGCGCATTTCGAGATGGGCGCCTCCATCAAACACCGATCACGTGAGCCAGTTACAGTACTGATGTCGAACAACACTACGGCATCTGAATCCGTCAGCGTATGCACTAGTGATACTTCGTAATGTTGCAGTCTGATTTGGTCCCCAGCTTTCCGAGCGAGTGCTACCGACGCGGCACGCTGAATTTCTCAAATGATGTAATGATTTTTGCGAACTTCTTTCTTTTCATGTCCAGTTCCTCTAAACCCGATTAATCCTGCCCGCCGCTTAGCAGCGTCACAGGAGCTGGCCACAGCGCCATTCGATGATTGGTGCCCGCATCCTCCCTGCTACTGGCCTGTGCGCGCACCTGGACTCGGCCTTTCCGTTGTACATGCAACGCCACCCAGTATGGAACGATCGCAGGTAACACTGGCCGCCTAACGTCATCCCTGCAACAGGTTGCTGTAAACGCAATGGCTTCCCGTTCGGGTTAGTAGAGCAGAGTCACATCCACTGCAGGTGTCTCATGCTTGCTGGGTGCAGGGCGTGTTTTCCAGGTAGCATTCGCCCCCCACCCTGCGTGACCCCATGACCTTTCTCGCCCTAATTACCGTGAACAATGGCGGTGCCACTTTCTTCTCCCTGTCTCAGTACGCAGCCTTCTCCTTCCTGGAAAAACATAAGCACATGTTCTGGGTTATAAATAATGTAGCAACCAGTCACGGAAACATAATTTATTTCTTTTGTTGCAGATCGATTTCGACTGATATCAGCCATTATCGGTGCTTGTAGACACTTTGTTGCTTATATATCGCTTATTGAACATGATGTTTTGGCTGGTGGTAGCAAGCCTCATTTTTAATGTCTTGTATTCATGAAACATGGCACATGCCTGGCTAGGCAGAAACGTTTGAATGTTGGGCTTCATAAGGTTCCCTTTCTGTGCAGTGACATGCCTAGCTAGGCATGTGCCATGTTTCATGAATACAAGACATTAAAAATGAGGCTTACTGCCACCATCCAACACATCGTGTTCAGTAAGCGATGTATAAGCAACAAAGTGCTCCAAGCACCGATGATGACTGATATCAGTCGAGATCGATCTGCAACAAGATAGCCGGCCAGTGTGGCCGTGCGGTTCTAGGCGCTTCAGTCTGGAACCGCGTGACCGCTACGGTCGCAGGTTCGAATCCTGCTTCGGGCATGGACGTGTGATGTACTTAGGTTAGTTAGGTTTCAGTAGTTCTAAGTTCTAGGGGACTGATGACCACAGATGTTAAGTCCTATAGTGCTCAGAGCCATTTGAACCATTTGCAACAAGATAAATAAATTATGTTTCCGCGACTGGTTGCTACATTATTTATAATTTTATTTTCCACGGTCTCTGCACGGAAAGGGAACCTCATGGAGCCGAACTTTCACATGTTCTGGGGTTTTGCAAAACGTAAAAAAAAGGAACAGATGTACTTGCCTCTCAGTGACCACTGCTGTTGCACACGACCATACGATGATTGGTTGGTTTGTGGGATTAAAGGGACCAGACTGCTACGGTCATCGGTCCCTTTTCCCAAAACTTAAAATACCCACACAGAGTAAAAGCGACAATGGGAAAGTGGACAGACGACACAAGATAAGAATGACGTAGACAAAGACCAGACAAAACGAATGAAAATCACACAGTGTGTGACAGTGGTTGGCCGACCATACAGAAAAAAAAGGAAAAGCCAGCCACCGAGAAACACATTAAAAACTCAGTCTAAAAGTGTAGGCCATAAGCCAAACACAAAATAAAGATAAACACTTAGAGCAAATGATAAAAGCCGCCTGCCCGAATAAAACGCAAAACTGAGTCTGCCATAGCCGAGTCATCTGTTAAAAGGGCAGGGAGCGTGTCAGGCAAAGCGAACGACTGCCTGAGCGCAGCTAAAAGTGGACAGTCCAGTAAAATGTGGACCGCTGTCAAAACGGAGCCGCAGCGACATAAAGGTGGGTCCTCACGTCGCAATAGGTGGCTGTGCGTCATCCATGTGTGCCCAATGCGCAGCCGGCAGAGGACAACAGACTCCTTGTGAGAGACCCGCAAGGAGGAGCGCCACACACCGGTAGCCCCCTTGATGGCAGGGCGCGCCATTCAGTGTCCCAAAGGTCCAGAATTTTGCGGCGTAGGAATGCTCGCAAATCTGTCTCTGGGAGGCCAATGTCCAGAGATGGTGTACTAGTCGCCTCTTTCGCCAGCCGGTAAACATTCTAATTGCCGGGGATTCCAACATGGCCTGGGGTCCACACGAAGACCACAGAGCGGACGCAACGTGCAAGAGTATGCAGGGACTCATGGATAGCCATCACCAGGAGCGGATATACTCTAGTGCTCGAAATATGGCGACCAGCAGTGTAAACGCTGCAGCCAGCCGCCAAGGACCGTTGTTCGGAAAAGCACACAGAGTGTGACGGTGGTTGGCCGACCATAGAAATAAAAAAAGGAAAAGCCAATCACTTAAAACACATTAAAAAATCAGTTTAAAACCGGAGGCCAGAGGCCAGAATCAACACAAAACAATAAAATAAAACAGAAACATTCAGATTAAAGAATAAAAACCCCCTGCCCTAATAAAACGTAAAACTAAGGCAGCCATAACAGGGTCATCAGATAAAATGGCAGGGAGCGTATCAGGCAACGCAAATGTCTGCCTGACCACAGCTAAAAGGGGACAGGCCAACAAAATGTGGGCCACTGTCAAAGCCGCCCCGCAGCGACATACAGGAGGGTCCTCCCGGCGCAGTAAGTAACTGTGTGTCAGCCGGGAGTGGCCAATGCGGAGCCGACAAAGGACGATTGAGTCCCTGCAGTTGGCTCGCATGGATGACAGCCACACAGTCGTCGTCTCCTTAATGGCATGGAGTTTATTGGGCGTGATCCGATCGCGCCATTCACCGTCCCAAAGCGCTAAAACATTTCGGCGGAGGACTGCCCACAAATTAACCTCTGGGAGGCCAACATTCAGAGACAGTTCTCTCGTGGCCTCTTTCGCCAGGCAGTCAACGTGTTCATTGCCCGGGATACCGACATGACCGGGGGTCCACACAAAGACCACAGAGCGGCCGCAACGCGCAAGAGTATGCAGGGACTCATGGATAGCCAGCACCAGACAAGAACGAGGAAAACACTGGTCGAGAGCTCGTAAACCGCTCAGGGAATCGCTACAGATAACGGAGGACTCACCTGAGCAGGAGCGGATATACTCTAGTGCTCGAAATATGGCGACCAGCAGTGTAAACGCTGCAGCCAGCCGCCAAGGACCGTTGTTCGGAATGGTCCCCTAGAGTTAGCGCATTCCCGACACGACCAGAAACCATCGAACCGTCGGTGTAAACAATTCCAGAGCCCTGATACGTGGCCAGGATGGAATGAAAGCGGCGGCGGAAGGTCTCTGGAGGGACCGAGTCCTTCGAGCCCTGTGCCAAGTCGAGCCGAAGGCAAGGGCGAGGAACACACCACGGGGGTGTACGCAGAGGTGCCCGGAAAGGTGGGGGAATAGGGAAAAACGCAAGCCCGCAGAGAAGCTCCTTCACGCGTACGGCGATCGGACAACCCGACCGGGGCCGACGGTCTGGCAGATGGACGACCGACTGCGGGAACAGGATACGGTAATTTGGATGCCCGGGCAAGCTAAAAACATGTAGTAGTAGAGTAGTAGTAGAAGGGTTTGGTGGGCGCACGGCAGCAAGGTTTCAGCGCCCGTTCAGTATCATAGTGAGACGGGTGTCAAGAAAAAAAAAACTCAGAACATTTACATAAAACGGAACATAAAACACGGGGAACAATCATTGAGAAATGTGTGCTCACCCACACCGAAGCATGGGATGAAGCAGGGCGTCAGCAGTAAAACGTGGAAAACACAGGAAGAAAATGGTAGAGGGAGCTAAAACAATGTAGCAGATGGAAGTGGCTGGCTGACCGCAAGGAGAAAAGCGAGGAGTCAGCCACTCTGCAATACACTAAAAACTCCAGCCTAAAAGTTTAGGCCAGAGTCCAGACACATCACAAAACTTAAAAACCCTAGACACACACGTCTCATCGTTAGCTAAAACACAAGGCAGATCCCCATCAACTTGTGCTTCTGCCCTTGCATCAAGGTATAAAATGCAGTCTGTTAAAATGTGCCGGACAGAGATCGGCACACCACAAGCATCACAAAACGGAGGATCCTCCCGCCGTAATAAATAGCTATGCGTCAGAGGACAGTGCCCGATGCGAAGACGTGTGAGGGCCACCTCTTCCCGCCTGAGCAGCCGGCGGGAGGAACGCCACGGCCGAGTGGTTGACTTTACCGACCGCAGTTTATTGGACGTCACCGCCAGCCATTCGTCCTCCCACGTCTCCATGCACTTCCTGTGGAGTGCAGCGATGACTGACTGCAAGGGGATAGGACACTGGACCACATCCTGCTCTCTGCAGGCCTCCTTGGCAGCCCGATCGGCCTGTTCATTGCCCCATATGCCGACATGACCAGGCACCCAGCAGAAGGATACCTCTTTACCCCGCTGTTGGAGCAAGTACAGTTGGTCATGTATCAGCTGGACCATCTCCTCAGTCGGGTAGAGGTTCTGCAGTGATTGTAAGGCACTAAGAGAATCGGAGCAGAGAAGAAATCGATCGCCCCGAACACGATGCATCTGCTCCAGTGCCTTCAGGATTGCGTGGAGCTCCGCTGCGGAAACGATATATTCAGCAGGGAGGCGAATCCGGGTAACATGATCAGGGAACACCACAGAACAGCCAAGGAAATTCTCCTGTTTGGAGCCATCAGTATAAACAACAGTGAAACCGTGATGCACATCTAATATGTTAAAAAACAGAGATTGGAACGTAAAATCTGGTGTGCCATCTTTCTGAACATTAGTCAAATCTAAAATAAGTTTGGGTCTCCGGAGGAGTCAAGGTGGAGATCTGCTCCAACCGCGACGTAAAACATGAAGACCAGCCATAGACATCGCACCGAGGCAATCCTGTGCGCGAATCCCATAGGGCTGCGTCGCACGTCGCCGGTTATGAAACAATCGTGCCAGAGGAGGTTGAGCAACGGTATGGTATGCAGGGGTGTATGGTGTGGACAAAGTTTTATACGCCTGGCGCACTGTAAGTAGCCGTCGCCGAATATGAAGTGGCAGTTCACCAGCCTCTGCACAGAGGCTTGGTATGGGGCTAGTTCGGAATGCCCCAGTGGCCAACCGAAGCCCTTCATGGTGGACAACGTCCGAAATCTTTAAGTAAGAAGGCCTCGCAGACCCATACACCGTGCACCCATAATCGAGCCGAGATCGCAGAAACGCCCTGTAAAACTGGAGCAGACAAGTCCTGTCAGCTCCCCATGTAGTGTGGCTAAGACATTTTAAAATACTTAAAGCCTGAAGCGACCGCCGTTTCAGGTCTTTAAGATGAGGTAATCACGTGAGCTTCGAGTCAAAAATGAGCCCCAGAAATCTCACCGTGTCTTTAAAAGTAAGAACAGTGACCCTCATCCTCAACTCAGGAAAGGTTAAAATCGAACGAGAACGGTTAAAAAGAACACATACAGACTTCTCGGTGGAAAACTGAAAACCACTCTTCTGCGCCCAGTCATCCAAACGCCTAATCGTAAGTTGCAACTGACGAGTTGTCGTTGCAAGGCTTGAAGAAGAGCAGAACAAAGAGAAATCATCCACAAATAAAGAACACTGGACAGGTCGTTTCACTATGGACGTAATGCTATTAATAGCGATGGCAAAGAGAGTCACACTTAAAACGCTACCTTGAGGGACACCATTCTCCTGCTCAAAGCGATCAGACAGGACGTCACCAATTCGGTATCTAAAATATCGTGGCGAGAGGAAAGACTGAATAAAAAGAGGAAGACAACCATGAAAACCCCATTCGTGAAGCTGCTCCAGGATGAGACGCCTCCAAGTGGTATCGTAGGCCTTCTCGATGTCGAAAAATACACCTATAAGGTGATGACGGCGTAGGAAAGCTTGTTGTATAGCCGCCTCCAGGAGGGCAAGGTTATCGAAGGTGGAACTAAACCTCCTGAACCCACACTGAAAGCGACTAAAGAGTTGCCGGGATTCTAACATCCAGACAAGGCGGCGGTTGACCATCCGCTCCAAGGTCTTCCCTATGCAACTAGTGAGGGCAATACTACGGTAGCTACTTGGGCTCGTGCGGTCTTTCCCAGGTTTTAAAAAAGGGATTAAAACTGCCTCACGCCACGCGTCAGGAAAGTGACCCGACGCCCAAATGTCATTAAAAAGTGCGAGGAGGAGTTCTCTGTTGCGCATTGTGAGGTGCCATAGCATACTGTAATGGATCCTGTCGTGACCAGGGGATGTGTCACGAGCTCCAGACAATGCATAATCCAGCTCCCACATAGAAAATGGGCTACATCTCTCAGCAACCGCTCTATGGCGCTGGAAACCTGGATCCTGACTGGTTGTTGCAGTAACTGTGGCAAAATACGCTGCCATAGTCTGGGCAATGTCTCGCGGATCCGTGTGGAGAGTGCCGTTAGTCATTACAGCAGCTATGGAACACCTCCCTCCTCTGCCAGAAATTCTCCTGATGGTCTCCCACACAATGGAACTTTTGGTGGAACGATTAATGGTGTTCAGGAACGTTTGCCACGACCTCTTCTTGCTCTCACGAATAATGCGGCGACATCTTGCCTTCGCCACCCGAAAGGCTGCAAGATTCTCAGCAGTCGGCCGACACTTGAACCGACGCAGAGCCGCACGCCTGGTCCTGATTGCAGAGCGGCATTCGGCACTCCACCAAGGCACAGGTGGCCTCTTCCGGTGGCCTGTGGACTGTGGAATGGATGCTGCAGCGGCGTGGTGGACCGTTTTGGTAATATGATCCACCCACACCTCAACATTCGCACAGTGTTCGAATTGGGCCAACTGGCTATAAAGTGTCTAGTCAGCTCCACTGAGCACCAATCGTGGTGGTCTCCTTTCGGGCCCCACGCCATCTGGCAGGTGAATCCAGATTGGGAAATGATCACTGCCGTGCAAGTCAGCAACCACTTCCCAGTGAGGACTGGCGGCAAGAGCTGGAGAGCAAAGCGAGAGATCAATGGCAGAGAACGACCCAGTCGCCGTGCAGAAATGAGTACTCTGTCCTCCATTGAGCAAGTAGGCACAGGATGACAGGAGAAGCCTCTCAATTGCTCTACCCCTGGGGCAGGTAATTGCAGAGCCCCAAAGCACATTGCGGGCATTAAAATCACCACAAATAATGAATGGCTGGGAGAGCTGTGTAAGAAGGTCGGTGAGGGCCGCTTCATCATGAGTATCATGTGGGGGCAAGTAAAGTGAACATACAGTCAATGGATGACGCACGTGCACGGACACAGCGACGGCCTGTAAAGTCGTCGTAAGTGAGAGAGGCGAGGAGTGGTAGTCCATCCTGACGAAAATACCTACGCCGCCTCTAGCTCTCTATCCACGCAGGTCGTCCTTTTTGTGGAGCGTATAGCCTCGTATCTCAGGGGAGTATGATGGATGGAAATAAGTCTCCTGGAGACATAGACACAGTGGTCTATCCTGAGATAGTAGACGAAGTTCTTCCACATGCGTCCTGAATCCTTGCAAGTTCCACTGAAGTATGGGAGCCATCTATGATGAGGGGAGCACCTTCATCCTGTCTCTTCAACGAGGCGGGGAGACCGCAGCAGGTGGAGGAGCAGGCGTGGGGCGAGATGATTGCCCCACACATACATCGGATTCCATCAACTCTGGGGAAGAGTCAGAGGAAGCCTCACATAAAACAACATCCGCATGGTCAGATGGTTTACCACGGGATTTGACCCGCTGTTGCTGCTGTACAGGAGCTTTCTGTGGTTTGGTGGGCTTTGGGGGAGCGGATGTGGGAGTGGTAATTGGCGCACTGGGCTTGGGAACAGCCGCAGCTGTTGGAGGCGCCAGGGGCTGGCCCAAGTTCTCCACTGTACCTTTGTCTGCCAGTCGAGTAGGCGCTACTGGCTCTGAAACACTGGCTGCGTTGCAAGTGCACTCACAGCTGCAGGTGTTAGTGCCAACACTCACCACCTCAGTCTGCGTTGAGGCATCGACTTTTGGAGTAGACTTCTGAACGAGGGATGCAAAAGATGTAGCAAATGTTGGAGGTTGCATCGACTTATAGATCTTCTTGGCCTGACCATAGGGGATACGCTTGGTTGTTTTTATTTCCTGGACTTTGCGTTCCTCTAAAAATATTCGGCAGTCCCTACTCCACACAGGGTGGTTGCCAGAGCAATTGATACATCTAGCTGGAGACGAGCAACCAACTCCTTCATGAGCAGCCTTACCACAGTTGCCACAAGTCGCTTCGCCTTTACACCCGAAGGTGGTATGCCCAAAACGCTGGCATTTAAAACAGCGCATTGGAGACGGGAAATAAGGCCGCACACTAAGGCGAAGGAAGCCAGCTTTAATATGGTCTGGAAGTTTCGTGCTACTGAAGGTCAGAATAAGAGAGTCGGATTTCACAAGATTGCCATCAACCCTCTTCATGATATGTTAAACATCAACGATACCTTCCGGAGCCCACTCACGTTGCAGTTCGTCTTTGGGAATGTCGACTAGATCCCAGTATGTCACCACACCTTTGCTATAATTCAAGGTGCTGTGCAGTTCAGTGTCTATGGCATATTCTCCAAGGCATTTAGCACCTTGCAGGTTAGTGGCTTGCTGGGAAGTGGAAGTTTCCACGAGCAAGGTCCCATTACGCAAACGCTCCACTGATTTTAAGGAGCCACAGATGCCCTCCAGACCCTTTTGTATATAGAAGGGCGAAACCTTCTCAAAACTACCCTCCTTGCGTTTTACAATGAGAAACACATTCTGATTACCAGAATGCATTCGGTTACTAAAGACTTTACTTGTTAAAGATGTGCTGCAGTCAGGGGGACTGCACCAGCCCTCTTCAGAGACTGGGTGTTGGAACCTTCCAGCGGCCCACCCTTTCCGCTGGGAGGAGGAAAAGAGGAATTCGAAGGATCCATCTCGGTCCCACGAGCAGCTAGGGAACTAGAAGTCCACCTAGACAGAGCCCCGCGTGCCTAGGTAAGCCTTATACAACTGGGGTGCGGCAGGTGCCCCAGAGGTCGCCCGCTTGCGACTGTTCCACTCCAACAGCCATGCATCTTATAGGCGCGCAGCACACCGTAAGATTGAGGGGTTTTTATAGAGGTTTACCGTCCTCGCAATCCAGGCGGTCAAGCCAAGATAACCTTTCCCCACAGCACACAACATTCCACCGCCGCGCCATACGGTGGTCGCTGAAGCATGTCCGGGTGTTACGGTGACAGGAGACTGGCGGCGCTGACCAGACCCCAGCTCAGGACCCCGGGGTCGCCAAGCCTGTACTCAGCAAATGAATGTTGAGCCCCTGGGGGCTTTCATGCCATTGTAGGAAAGGATGAAGGAGTAGATTTTACTAGACCTGGCTCCACCCTTTTCAATATATTTTGCACATCGATTATCCATTCTTGAGCCCACTCGTTTTTCATTTCCTTCCTGGGGATGTCAACCAGATCTCTATATGGCACAACACCATTGCTGTAGTTCAAGGTGTTGTCGAGCTCCGTTTCTACAGCATTTGCCCTCTTTCCATTTAACCATTAAAAACACATCCTGCCAGTAGCATGCGTTCTATTATTATGCACTGAAGAAACCTGTGTAGAATTAGAAGACTGGCACAGGAGCCCTTTTGTTAGATTGGGTGCTAGAAACTACCAGCGGCCCACACTTTTCGCTGGGGTGAAGAAGAGGAAATTTCGAGTGTTCTATATCGGCTCCAACGAAGGAAATAAAAGTCCACGTAGACAGAGCCCCGCATGCCCAGGTACGCCTTATACAATTGACATTCGACAGTTTCCTCACAGGTTGCCCGCTAATGACTCTTCCACCGCTACAGCCATGTATCTCATCGGAGGACAGCACACTGTGAGACTGAGTCGTCTGTTATAGATGTTTTTATCATTCTTGTGATCTGGGGAGTGAAGCTAAGATCCTTGTCCCTGTGACACACAACGTTTCACTACTACGCCTTACAGTGGTCGTTGAAGCACACCCAGAGCTTACAGTGACAGGGGATTGGCGGCGCTTACCAGACCCCATCACAGATACTCCAGGGTCGCCACGCCTGTACCCAGCCAAAGAACGGCGGGCCTCTGGTCGTAATTGTAGAGGGAGACCAAGACCAAATTCAGTAAGCAGGTTCAAATGGAAATAGGGTGCAGAAGCTGTCCTGAGATGTGAAGGCTTGCACTGGCTAGACTAGCGTGAAGTGCTGCACTAAATCAATATTAGGAGTGACGCCTACAAAAACATCTATAACTCATATTTTAAATATTCAGAAGACGTATATGATATATGTGTATATAATTATAACATTCCAAGAACTGAAAGTTTCCGTCACTATGAACCCATTTACACCAACATCACATATGGAATTTTAGATAAATAATTAATTAAATCTCCCTGATTATTAACTGTGTTGATATCCAAACTTATCAGATAAATAGAAATGTTAACACATTACTAACTAAGCTGTATACCTACAAAACAGAGCATACCATAAAAAACTATATAACGTTAGCATATGCCATAAGAGATATACAAATACCACAACATGAGAAATTTATTTACGCTGATGTTACAAACCTGATGTTTCTAAGGAACAGAAAAATGTCCGTCATAGGAACCTATGAAATCTTAGATCTCCTAAAGCTAACTGGAAACCAAATTCATTTTGTATTCAACCACGAAATTTACACATAAGATTATGGTGCCAGCATGTGAAACAGCATTGCCGCGTAATTACAGACATATTTATCAACATACATGGGCGAATAGATTTTCAACTCAAAGTAGCCATTACTTGACAAAATTACATACACGGTACCCTACCATAGCTATATAGTGACACTTTGGTAGTAATTGACGCTGACAATGAAGACATCCAAATAATTTATCAAGAACTCTACAATTAGCGTCCAAAAATTAAATTCACAGTGTAAACAGCAACAAACAAATCCATAAAAAGCCTCCATCCTAAAAACAGCAACATTAACAATCATCACGTCTTAGAAACCTACAGAAGACTGATTAATACCGACAACACAATCAATGGAAGTTCTTGTCGCCAAAAATAACACAAACATGTCTATTTAAACTCAATGATCAACAGAATAATCAATTTACCATGCGAACACCAAGCAAAATGAAATGAGCTTATAATACTCGAATATATAATCCTACAAAATAATTTATATCTGAATATAGTCCACAAACTGTACTAAAAACACAGTAGACCTAATAACCAAACCATACATAAAGACATAAAATTGACAAAAGAAAACCAAGCAGAAACAAATATACCTACTGGCAATATATTTGGGACAGTACCGGATAGAATTCACCAAATCTTAAAACAAACATAAAAGTAGGATTCCGAACAAACAACAATCTAAAGACGAAAATTTGTTGTGGAAAAAGCAACATCCCTGATTCTACCTTCCCAGGAATATAAAAAATTTCGTGTGACGACTACGCTGAATTCTATATCGGTCAAACGAGACAAAACTTCAGCATTCATATTCAAAGAAAACACAAGAAATTGCGCCAACAGTCAGTCAAACGTCTATATTCCTCTAAAAAATCAAAGGCCCAAATGAGAACACATAGAAAATTCATTACAAGCTCTACACAAAATAGCAAAAGGACGTACTATGAACATTTTGGAAGAATTGGAGGTACATACGTACACGAAAAATCATCCAAACGATTTTCTAATTGAAGATATCGCTGTTAAACATAAAAATTGTCTATTAAGTTGTATTCACGTTTGGAAAACACGACGTATAGAAACACAAAGAAGCGGAAACAAAAGATAATCATAGATAGAAATAACAACAAAATTATAATATAAATGAAATACAGCTAACATCACTGATTAGAAAATATTATGCTGTAAACATAAAAAGTTCTACAAAAATAGAAATTACGTGACATACTAGTCTTGCAACAAATATACAGTACGCAGTTTTGTGGTGTTCGTCCTGTAAGACCTTCGGTACACACACCATCAGATTATTTGACTTGTCGCTCTAACGAAGTGGGCGAGTGTCAGAAATATGTCTCGTGGTCTTATAATGGCGTGTTTATCTTCTGCCGTTAGGTCAGACGATAGAAATGCCTCTTGCACGCTCAGAGTAGCAGATTAACGGTGACCAACTTTAAACAGAACTTGATTAATTTTCACACACATTTATTAAAATTACTTCACTTGATTCTGGATGCTATTTACAATTAACAATCTGAAGTTCCTTTGGTCTTGGTACGTTAATCTTATTCTCACATATCTCTGATACTTGACAAAGTGTCTATTCATATATCTTCATGGCTATGTACATGAATATGGTAATCTTATTAGGCGCAGACTGAAACTTGACTATAGGCTGGTACAGACTAATGCATACTGGTACAGACAAATGCAGACTGACTAATCGGAAGTCTGTACAACTCGTTATAATACCTCACACGTTCCGGTGTCACTGCGCGAATGTGATCTGCGAGGAGAAAAGGTTCTACGTTAGCAGCAATCTCATTGGCTGCGTTACATATTAATACGCTGATCGGCGGAAGCAGAATTTGGCCCATCTCTAAGACAGCGCCATCTCGTAGTGCGGAGACGGACGAGCGCTGGGCCTGCATTGTTGTGTTTAGAGGGGCGCGCTCTAGTGGGAAAGTTGTGTACGCGCTGACTACGCGGAACTATGTACACAACAAGTTTACTCACGGACACAATATGGGCGTGTGTTCCAATTACACGTTGGTTGGTTGGTTGGTTGTTGGGATGTTTAAGGGGGACTAAACAGCTAAGGTCATCAGTCCCCCATTCCAAAAACAGGCAAGACAGGGTCACGAAGCAGGTAAAACACTAGAGGGAAGGAGACTCCCCCCAGGCACTACAAGAACACAAATGCAACAACGAACACTACAGACAAGAAGAGGACAGACAAACACCAGACACTAACAAACAGAAGAAAAGAAGATGGCTGGAAACTGGTTGACTGACCGCGACACAAAAAAAAGGGAAAGAGTCAACCAGCAGACTATACACCAAAACAGCAACAAATATAAAGAGACGCGAGGACAAAAGACACAGAATGGGAAGGTGCAGGACCACCCTAAATCGAACCATAAAAAGGACTACCACGGATAAAATGTAAAACATTGTCAGCCATGGAGGCATCGTCAGATAAAACCAAAGCCAAAGTGCCCGGGAGATTAAAAGATTGCCGGAGTGTGCGCAGTCGAGGACACTCCAGTAAAATATGGCCGACCGTCAGCCGGGACCCACACCGACACAGAGGGGGATCCTCCTGACGCAACAGATGGCCGTGCGTCAGGTATGTATGGCCGATGCGCAGCCGACACAGGACCACCGAATCCCTGCGAGAAGCCCGCAGGGAGGAACGCCACACATCGGTCGTCTCCTTGACAGCCCGCAGTTTATTCGGGGCTGTCATGCCACGCCACTCAGCAGCCCACATTCCAAGCACCTTACGGCGCAACACCAGCTGCTGGTCGCGAGCCGTAAGGCCGATCTCCAAAGCTGGGGCGTCTATCGCCCCTTTGGCCAGCCTGTCAACACGTTCGTTCCCCGGGATGCCAACGTGACCTGGCGTCCAAACAAAAACCACCGAACGACCAGAACGGGTAATGATGGAAACAGACTCCCGAATAGAGGACACCAGAGGAGAACAGGGATAGCAGCGGTCGATGGCCTGGAGGCTGCTCAGGGAGTCACTGCAGATGACGATGGACGTACCTGAGCAGGAACGCATATGCTCAAGAGCGCGCAAGATGGCCACCAGCTCTGCAGTAAAAACACTACAGCCAGCTGGCAAGGAGCGCTGTTCAACATGGGCAGCGTGAGCAAAAGCGTAGGCAGTGCGACCATCAACCAGGGAACCATCGGTGTAGACAGGCTCACAGCCCGGAAATGAGGCGAGGAGCGCAAGAAAACGGCGACGGAGGGCCACAGGCGGAACCGAGTCCTTGGGTCCCTGTGCCAAGTCCAGACGGACGGACGGCCGGGACAAACACCAGGGAGGCGTAGGTGCACGGACCCGGAAGGGAGGCGGAAGAGGGAATGAACCCAGTTCCGACAGCAGGGACTGGACACGGACAGCTATGGAAAGCCCAGACCGAGGTCGCCGTTCGGGCAGATGGAGGACCGTGACAGGGAAAAGCAGGCGATGATTGGGATGGCCTGGCGAGCAATGAACGTGGACAGCATAGTCGGCGAGCAGTCGATGGCGGCGAATCCGCAGCGGGGGAACCCCGGCCTCCACCAGTAGACTATCCACGGGGCTCGTACGAAATGCGCCAGTTGCAAGCCGAACCCCACAGTGATGAATGGGGTCTAATAACTTCAACACGGAGGGTGATGCAGACCCATAGGCCAGGCTCCCATAATCAAGCCTGGACTGCACAAGGGCTCTGTACAGTCGCAACAGCGTGCAGCGATCCGCACCCCAAGATGTGTGGCTGAGGCAGCGGAGGGCGTTGAGGTGCCGCCAGCATTTTTGCTTCAGCTGAGTAATATGAGGAACCCATGTGAGCCGGGCATCAAACACGAGCCCCAAGAAGCGGCAAGTGTCCACCACTTCAAGCAGGTGGCCGTCGAGGTAAAGTTCAGGATGAGGGTGGACCGTCCGACGCCTGCAGAAGTGCATAACTCGAGTCTTGGCTGCAGAGAACTGAAAACCGTGAGTCAGAGCCCATGATGCTGCCTTCCGAACGGCTACCTGCAGCCTGCGTTCGGCGACTCCCGTAGTCGTGGAGCTAAATGAGATGCAGAAGTCGTCGGCATACAAAGAAGGAGACACCGACGACCCCACGGCTGCAGCCAGACCATTAATGGCCACTAGAAATAAGGACACGCTCAACACCGAGCCCTGCGGGACCTCATTTTCCTGTGTATAAGAAGAACTAGAGGCGGCACCGACTAGCACCCGGAAAGAGCGGTGCAATAGAAAGGTTTGAAGAAAAGCCGGGAGCCGACCACGAAGACCCCACGCATGCAGCGTGGCAAGAATGTGATGCCTCCATGTGGTGTCATACGCCTTCCGCAGATCAAAAAATACAGCAACGAGATGCTGACGTCGGGCAAAGGCCGTACGGATAGCAGATTCCAGCCGCACCAAACTGTCCGCTGCAGACCGGCCCCGACGGAAGCCACCCTGGGATGGAGCGAGGAGACCGCGCGATTCAAGGACCCAACACAAACGCCGCCCCACCATACGTTCGAGCAATTTGCACAAAACGTTGGTGAGGGTAATGGGACGATAGCTGTCCACCGCCAGTGGGTCCGCATCGGGCTTCAAAATGGGGACAATAAGACCCTCACGCCATTGCGACGGGAACACGCCCTCGCTCCAAATGCGGTTGAAGATGGTGAGGACGTGTCGCTGGCAGTCCCTGGAAAGATGCTTCAGCATCTGCGCGTGTATACCGTCTGGTCCTGGTGCTGTATCTGGGCAGTCGGCGAGGGCAGCAAGGAATTCCCGCTCGCTGAAAGGAGCATTGTATTTCTCAGAACGACGCATGTGGAACGATAACGGCGTCCGCTCGGCTCGCTCCTTTAGAGAGCGAAAGGCGGGGGGATAAGTTGCAGTCGCAGAGCTCTGAGCAAAGTGCGCAGCAAGGTGTTCAGCAATGGCGGCAGCGTCCGTGCAGACAGCGCCGTCCAAGGAGATCCCAGCGACACCCATAGGGGTCTGGTGTCCATAAATCCGCCGTATCCGGGACCACACGAGCGAGGGGGAGACACGAGAGCCCAAGGATGAAACATACCGCTCCCAGCACTCCTGCTTACGCTGGGTAATAAGACGACGGGCGAAGGCACGTAGCCTCTTAAAGGCGATGAGGGTCTCGAGAGACGGGTGCCGCCGATGACGCTGGAGGGCCCGCCGACGGTCGCGAATAGCTTCAGCAATCTCCGGCGACCACCAGGGTACAGCCTTCCTCCGAGGGAGTCCAGAAGAGCGGGGGATGGCAGCCTCAGCCGCCGAAATGATGGACGTGGTTAAGTCACGGACCACATCGTCAATGTCACCCTGCGGGGGAGACTCAACGGTTGCCGCGGAAGTGAAACTCGGCCAGTCAGCCCTGTGGAGAGCCCAGCGGGGCAGGCGCCCAGAAGAATGACACTGGGGCAGTGACAAATAGATGGGAAAATGGTCACTACCACACAGGTCAGGATGCACTCTCCAGTGGAGAGATGGGACAAGGCCGGGACTGCAAAGAGAGAGATCGATGGCCGAGAACGAGCCGTGGGCCACACTGAAATGTGTGGGAGCACCGGTATTCAGGAGGCTAAGGTCGAGCTGAGCCAACAAATGCTCCACGGCACGACCGCGGTCATCGGAGACAGTCCCACCCCATAGAGGGTTGTGGGCATTGAAATCGCCCAGCAACAAGAAAGGTGGCGGCAGTTGGGCTATCAGAGCAGCCAGGACATGCTGCCCGACAGCACCATCCGGTGGAAGGTAAATACTGCAGACGGTAACAGCCTGTGGCGTCCACACCCGAACAGCGACAGCCTCTAAAGCTGTTTGTAGTGGTACAAACTCGCTGTGTAGAGAGTTAAGGACATATATGCAGACGCCACCAGACACCCTTTCATAAGCTGCCCGGTTCTTAAAATAACCCCGATAGCCACGGAGGGCGGGGGTTCACAGTGCTGGAAACCAAGTTTCCTGCAGAGCAATGCAAAGGAAAGGATGAAGGCTGATAAGTTGGCGGAGCTCAGCTAGATGGTGGAAGAAACCGCTGCAGTTCCATTGGAGGATGGTATTAGCCATGGATGGGAAAGGCGTGAGGGACTGGGGAGGCAGATTACGCCTCCGAGGCCCCTGCTGCTACTGAGTCACCACCTGGAGAACAGCCAGCCAGTGCGTCCGAGGGACTGGCGAGATCCATGTCCTCAGCGGACGCCAGAATCTCCACCTCATCCTCAGACGCAGAGCTTGTAGGAAGCGGTGGAATGGGTGCCACCGCATTGTCAGTGGCCTTGGGGAGTTTCTTCTTCTTCTGCTTCTCGCGCTGAGCCTTTGGTGGTTCAGGCTGGGAGGGCGTCACCGGGTCAGTCTCAGGGACAGACGACGACCGTGTGTCCCGACGACCAGGGACCGGCGGTTGTTTGAGCCACTTGCGGCTGTCGGCTTTGGAACCGTTCGGAACGTGTGAAGGGAGGTCCCCAAGGGACCCCTTCCGGACGAGAGTAGCCGAAGAAGTCTTACGCTTCTCTGGCTGGGAAGGGGGAACTGATGCCCTCGATGGTTGGGGGGGTGTTGCTCCTGAAGTAGATGGAGCAGGAGCAACAGTGGGTTTAGTGCCCCCCACCATCAAGGGGGCAGGTGCGGGACTGCGACTCTGCGAGCTGGCTGGAGAGGATTGAACCGTAGCAGGAGAGACAGTTGCGGCATAAGAAGCCGTCATGCGCACTGGGTGAAGCCGGTCATATTTCCGCTTCGCCTCAGTGTACGTCAGGCGGTCGAGAGTCTTTATCTCCATGATCTTCCGCTCCTTCTGCAGAATCGGACAGTCTGGCGAGCAAGGCGGATGGTGCGCACCACAGTTCACACAGATTGGAGGTGGGGCACAGGGATGATCAGGATGGGATGGTCGACCGCAATCGCGACAGACGAGGTCGGAAGCACAGCGTGAAGACATGTGGCCGAACTTCCAACACTTGAAGCACCGCATCGGGGGAGGGATATAAGGCCTGACATCACAACGGTACACCATCACCTTGACCTTCTCAGGTAACGTGTCACCCTCGAAGGCCAAGATGAAGGCACCGGTGGCAACTTGACGATCCCTCGGACCCCGGTGGACGCGCCGGACGAAATGGACACCTCGGCGCTCCAAGTCGGCGCGCAGCTCGTCATCGGACTGTAAAAGGAGATCCCTGTGGAAGATAATGCCCTGGACCATGTTCAGACTTTTATGGGGCGTGATAGTGACGGAGACATCCCCCAGCTTAGTACAAGCGAGCAAGGCCCGCGACTGGGCGGAGGACGCCGTTTTTATCAACACCGATCTGGACCGCATCTTTGACAAGCCCTCCACCTCCCCAAACTTGTCCTCTAAATGCTCGACAAAGAACTGAGGCTTCACGGACATAAAAGATTCCCCATCAGCTCTGGTACAGACAAGATATCTGGGCGAATACTGCTCACTTGCATTTAATGCCTTTCGTTCCTCCCATGGTGTGGCGAGGGAGGGGAACGATTTGGGGTCATAAACGTTACCTTTGAAATGGGCCCTCGAACGCTTAGAGACTGCTGGTGGCTGGCCACCAGCAAGAGAAGAAGTGCCACGCTTCATTGCGTGTCATCCACCCTGATGCCACCTACTCCGACCAAGGGCCCTCCCCACGGGCGCCACCCAGCCACAGCAAAGGCCACCTGGCAGGATGGCCATTGCCGGGAGTCCCGATGCCCCAAGGAGATGGGCATCTACTCCTTGGCATACGTGGGGAGTTAACGGCGCAGGCATCAGTAGAGCGATCCCTGTGTTGTCAGGGGGCTACAACCAAGAGGGTACATGGCGGCCCCACCACAACGGACTGGCTACCGTGCTGGATCTTAGGTGCAAAACTGACCAAGGTCGTCGTCGCAGATAAAAGAAACACTGCAGAGTGCAGCGTGGTAATCGCCCAAGAGATCGAAAACGAGCGGGACACCATTGCAACGACGAGAAAGCCGGCTAAAGGTCTAATTGCACGACGGATACAGTGCACCATGTAAGGCGCCCTTCCCCAATTGGCTCGCTCTTCGGAATAATTTAGAAATATGGAGGTCAAACCCGAGAGGGGACCATCACATATGGCCGAAACATTTGAGACTCCTTTTAGTCGCCTCTTACGACAGGCAGGAATACCGCGGGTCTATTCGAACCCCCGAACCCGCAGGGGGTCCAATTACACGTAAGTATATGTATAACCTGACCTTTATTTACAAGTTTCATGAACGTAGGCTCACCAAATGTAACACCTATAGATTTACTTGAGAATGGCACTATAGCCAATACAAGCTTATAGTAAGGAAGAAGCACTACTAATTAAACTATTTGCTGTTTGCCTGGAACAAGTCTCTATAAAACGTCATGTTATAACTTACTCTATGCTGCAGGCCCAACCGAAAACAAAACACTAAAAACATGTATCAGCAAGTGATATCACGATTTTGACAACGTTCATAACTTAATTTCGGTCGAGTACTTAGTACGAAAATTCCAGAATTCCAGCTGGATAAATGGATGTACGTAGTCTTTGTATTTGCGTCTACCTCCCTGAATCCACTTGTCAGTGCCAGCCTTCTCACGCTAGTGCGGAAAGCCATGTTACAAAGACTACGGTGTTTTGTTCTACGTCATAGGAAACGATAAATTCTTTGAAGGACGCTCTTCCGTTCGTAATTACTGAAGCGCCAATGTAGGGCGTTTTACAAACCCATTGGCCCGTAGCGCCATCGGAAAATGTTCCTGTTAAACTGTTCAGGTCACGTGTGACAGCACGCAAATGTCGGATACAGAATAATGGAATGATTTTGTTCATTAAATTAAAATGAGTGGAAGAATCATAATTAAGTTAACAGGAAAATTCCGGACGTGTTTACGGCTGGCGGATCACATTTACACTGCTCTGAGCACGAATACCCCTCATGCATTTTTCACCGTACTCACTGGATTTTTTTCAATAGAGTCAAGCATAAAAAAATTCTGTATCGTGTATCGACAGAAAGGAAGATCCTTCGATATATTTCGTAGCACGGCCTTTCAAATTGTCTGTATATTTACGTGACACTAGATAATTAACTGCCTCTGACCGTTATTCGTTTATACTCATTCTTCCCAAAACTGAGGAGACACGAAAAATCATTTATTCTCCCTTTTGTTCTGTTATAAAGTTTTACAAAACTCTGGTTGCTTCTAGAACTACCAGTAAGGTTCTACAAAGTCCTATACCGTTTATAACGAAACTAGGATATAATTTATAGTGAAATCGTGATTTTTTTGAGGTGTACGAGATAGTTTCATCGCGCATCAGCCACTTCATTGTAAATTATGATGTGGTATAGATCAGTTCATTTGGTACTGTCGTACGTAGATTCATTTAAATCATAATACATTTATTTTTGAAGTAATTTTTGCACAAATAACTTTTATGTGTGTTTTCCCGTCACATCTAAACTAGGTGTTAAATCATTTATTGTTTTTTTCTAACCAGAACACAACATTATTGAAAATGTTTTAAATAATTGTTTTACTACTATCAAATTAATATCTATAAATTCAAACTGTTGTAAAGGATATACAACAAAAACCTTAAAAGAAAATCACTGAATTATACAAAATTAACTTAGATATATTTGTGTAATTTAAAATCGTTGCATGTGGTTATATGATTGAGGAATATTGTGTTGAGTGGAACCTATTATTATATTGGCTAGTATACTCGAGGCCACGTCTGGAAGTGAGAAGTAAATTGATGTTTAACGAATATTATAGTTGAAGTTAATTCGAAAAGAGTAGCACAATCACACTGAGTCATGCACGAAGAGTGACAGCGCCATTGACTACTGTTGTGTATACGTGATCCTTGACTTAACCGCACAAAAAGGAAGTCCAATGCCGTGACATCGCAAGAGCGTAACGGCTATGCGACGGGACCATCACGACCAATGCACCTCAAAGGAAGTGTATCATTCAGCGCATCTGGCACCCCAGATATACTGCTGCAGCTCTGATCTGTGGTAGCACGCAATGTTCAAGCACGTCATGGTAGGTGTTTTCAGTTATGGCTTTCTCTGCGAGAAAATAAGTCTCCATCACGAAATCGTCTGGCCATGAACTTTTCTTGCTCTCCTCAATTATGCGTCATACCTTGGCTCTCGCATCTCGAAGGGCTATGAGGTTGCCTGTTGAAGAGACGCATTTAAATCTTCAAAGAGCCAAACACCTATCCCGGATGGCTGAACGGCATTACGCAACACTAAACATCAAGCTCTGGTCGTTTCATACCACAACAGGGTCGGTCTATAGATACAGAATTTGCGAAGCCGTATTTGCGGGACTAACGTGTCAGGCTACAACCAAACAGAAAAGATATTCGTCTGACGAATGGCACCAGAAGGACTTTCACACTCCGTTTTCCAGTGTAGCTTATCTCTGCATTTACGGACTGATCTTGAGCTTGACTATCAGGCTACACTGATAAGGGCAACAGGTGTAAGGTTATCAGGTTACCTAGCTGGTTTCAAGGAGCACCCACATCCTCTTCCCTGTGGAACCACTGGAAATCGATAAAGGTGACCCAGGGGAACCTCCACCACTCCCCTCCTCCATCTCCCCCCCCCCCTTCCTCATCCACCCTAGGGACCAATGAGTGTCAAGCATCCCCTCCACACCTTCATCTTTTATAACTGAGAAAACTGGGAGGGATTCACACTGCAGCTGAGCAGCATAGGGAGAAGTTGTACTCTGTGTCTGGTTATTAATAACAAAGTAAATTAAGCCACATTACTTGAGTGCTGTTTGTTTGTATCATTTTAATATTATGTCATTCAAGGCACAAGCAGAGACCTCGACCAGGCAGATATGTTAGTACTCTCATTCTTCCGCAATTTTAAGTATTTTTACATATTTTTCGTATTTTCCCTAATTTTACGTATTTTCATCCATTAGCGTATTTTTTCCAAATTTTCCACAATTTTATATACCGGGTGATCAAAAAGTCAGTATAAACTTGAAAACCTAATAAACCACGGAATAATGTAGATACAGAGGTAAAAATTGACATACATGCTTGGAATGACATCGAGTTTTATTAGAACAAAAAAAAAAAACACCCCCTTTTGCTAGACGAGTGAAAGAGCTCTTGCGTGCGTCGTTTGGTGATGATCGTGTGCTCAGCCGCCACTTTCGTCATGCTTGGCCTCCCAGGTCCCCAGACCTCAGTCCGCGCGATTATTGGCTTTGGGGTTACCTGAAGTCGCAAGTGTATCGTGATCGACCGACATCTCTAGGGGTTCTGAAAGACAACATCCGACGCCAATCCCTCACCATAACTCCGGACATGCTTTACAGTGCTGTTCACAACATTATTCCTCGACTACAGCTATTGTTGAGGAATGATGGTGGACATATTGAGCATTTCCTGTAAAGAACATCATCTTTGCTTTGTCTTGCTTTGTTATGCTTATTATCGCTATTCTGATCAGATGAAGTGCCATCTGTCGGACATTTTTTGAAAGTTTGTATTTTTTTGGTTATAATAAAACCCCATGTCATTCCAAGCATGTGTGTCAATTTGTACCTCTTTATCTACATAATTCCGTGATTTATTCAGTTTTCAAACTTATACTGTCTTTGTTACCGCAAGATGATGCTCTCAGGCAATCAGAATGCAGTATGTGCCTAAAATAATTACACTGATATTGTAACTCTTCTCTCCAACTCCATATTTTTCAACTGGGACACTGCGTAGCACACGGATAGAGCGTAGGCTGTGTCTATTTCTCATGTCATTCGGGGTCTGCCTGTTAGGGCTAAAAACGTCGCACTAGCAGACACCACGCCAGAGCAGATATGTAAGCACAGTGATTTTTCCATATTTTTCATACTTTTATGCATAATACTAAATTACGTGTTATACGAGAACGCCAACATCACATCAACACCGTGTCGTGTCGTGTAAAAGTTGCAATGCGTCATGATGGTGTCTTGATGCTTTCAGCCATTTGAAATGCAGCATGGGCCCCGAATTATTTATCATTGCCAAACCACTACTCCATTACCAGTATGTCTGTGATGTCAGAGGGCATGTGTTAGAAACGAAAACAATGGTACGTCACGTCATATAAATGATCTAATAGCAAAATCTCTAAGCATTGCTGATTTCCAACCAAATATATTTCATATATAAGAAATTCTACACCAGAAGAAATTCTAAACACAGCTACATATAGTTCTGGTGTTCAGGCAACATGTCAGAAAACATCGCAATGAAAACAAAGCAGGAGTGCAATCTCTCCTATACTGTATCAAATCTAAAAGTACTCTGGGCCTATGCAGTAACCAGGTAGCAGACCGTTAAAAGCCTGCATTTGAGGTTGTACTTGATCCACACCGAATGACTCCAGCACACTCTGCACGCAGGTCCTAAGCGGCACTGTGTCTCGTGAATGGTTGGAGAAAAGGCCTTCCAGAGTTAGACAGGCAACAGTATGGTATGTGGGCGAAGTCGGAGTCGCAAGGAACTTCCGTAACTGATGCACCATGAAGGGGCTGCTGCAGGATGGTGAGTCTCGGTTCCCCGGCCTTAACACAGAGACTCGGTGAATTTAAACACCCCTGGCCAGCGAATCCCCTCATGTTGGACAGCGACAACGAACTTCAATTACGAAGGCCTTGTCGATCCATGCGCACATAACCAAACTGCGAATGCACGGAAGCACTAAAAATCTGCTCCCCAAGTGGCTAAGGCAATTTATGAAGTTCATTGCCTTGAGGGTTCTGGCTTTGAGGTCTCTCAGGTGTGGCAACCACGACAATTTGGAGTCAAAAATGAGGGCCAGAAACCTCATTAAGGATGGTGTCACACGTCGAGAACGATTAAAAGGAAAACACACACACACACTTATCTGCAGACAAGTGGAGGCCACTACTCTAACCTCCCGTTGTAGGCTGCAACTGACAGCTCACTGTTGCAACACTGGAGAAGGAAGAGAAAACAGCAAAATCGTCCACAAATAAGGAGTTCTCTATCGGACTCCTTACCATAGACGTGATACTGTTTATGGTTGACACAAAGAGTTAAACTCTTAAA
Source organism: Schistocerca nitens (assembly GCF_023898315.1). Taxonomy (NCBI): domain Eukaryota; kingdom Metazoa; phylum Arthropoda; class Insecta; order Orthoptera; family Acrididae; genus Schistocerca; species Schistocerca nitens. Next base: position 478,505,802 of record NC_064622.1, on the reverse strand, counting down.
ACACTCTCCTGAGGGACACCATTCTCCTGTTCAAAACGATCTGACAGCATGTCACCAACTCGGGTCCTAAGAAAGTGCTGAGACAGGAAGGACCTTATGAAGATGTGGAGGTGGCCACGAAATCCACGTTGAAGCAATTGTGCAAGAATACTATGTTTCCAAGTAGTACTGTATGCCTTACTGATATCGATGAATTATGCCAATACAGTGTTATTTACATAAGAAAGTCTGTTCAGTAGCCGCCTCTAGTACGGTTAGATTGTTGACAGTAAACAGAAATCTCCGGAATCCACAGTGAGAGTGGCTAAGAAGTTGCCTGGTCTCTAAAAACCAGACCAGAACACCGTTAACCATTCCCTCCTGGGTCTTCCCTACACATATCGTTGAGGCGATACTCCTGTAAGTACTGGGACACATACGGTCCATCTCTGGTTTGAGGATAAGAATCAGAATAGCATCCTCCCCCACGAGTTCTGAAAGTTGTTTGTCTGCTACATAAGATTAAGATTCGAGCAGCATTTCCTTCGACGCTGGTGGCAAATGTCGAAGCATGCAGTACTTGATTTGGTCATCTCTGGGTGCAGCATCACGGGTTTCAGACATGGCGGACCGAGCACCCACATGGGGAAAGAGGAGTTATAGGATTCAGAACTGTTGGATCCGACGTCTAACTTACCCATCTCTACAGCCACATGGTACTGGTGAAACGTCGGATTTGGCTGGAATGGGCAGCAGTTATTGAAAATTGTCTGCCAGCGTGTAAGTGATGTCTCTGGGCATCGTTTGGGCACACCCCTGTTTCAGCAATGATGCTATCGGTACACGACTGTATTTACCGGAAATCCTCCGGACGGCTTCCGATACTTTTGTAGAACAAATGGAACGGTTGATAGACCACAGGAACGCTTGCCATGAACTTTTCTTGCTCTCCTCAATTATGCGTCATACCTTGGCTCTCGCATCTCGAAGGGCTATGAGGTTGCCTGTTGAAGAGACGCATTTAAATCGTCAAAGAGCCAAACACATATCCCGGATGGCTGAACGGCATCCTTCTCTTCACCACAGTACAGGTCGCCTCATAAGATGACCTGAGCATTTTGGGACGGATAAGTCAGCGTCATGATGAAGCACTCATGTGATGTCGTCCACCCATCACAAGACGTTGTTGCGATTTTTAAACACAAGAAGCTTGCTGGACAGCGTCTGCAAGGGCTGGAGAGCAGCAAGAGAGGTCTACGGCTCAGAATGACCAAGTAGTAGCACAAAAATGAGTTTGAGTACCTGTGTTGAGCTGGTGAGACGTCACGAGCTCTACAAACAGGACTACGAGGGCAAGCAGAAATCGAGCCCCGCAAGATATGATGGGCACTGAAGTCTCCCAGTAGGAGAAATGTTCGCGGGAGTTGTTCCACAAGATATGCAAGAGCCTCAGACTCTACTGTATCCTGTGGAGGTAGATACAGCTAGCAAACAATGATCCTCCGACACCCATGAATGTCAACTGCAGGTGCTTGCTAGTCAGTAGCCAGGGGAAGAGCAGAAAAGTGGTGTGCGTTAGTGACAAACACAGCGACCCCTACTTCGGCTCTTCCCCACGATGCGTCATCCTGTACTGGGAGTTTCACTTCCTACACACGAGTTCTTAACCCCTTCAAGTTCCGCCGGCCGCTGGTGGCCGAGCGGTTCTGGCGCTACAGTCTGGAACCGCGCGACCGCTACGGTCGCAGGTTCGAATCCTGCCTCGGGCATGGATGTGTGTGTTGTCCTTAGGTTAGTTAGGTTTAAGTAGTTCTAAGTTCTAGGGGACTTATGACCTCAGCAGTTGAGTCCCATAGTGCTCAGACCCATTTTGAACCTTCAAGTTCCACTGTAGTACGGCAGACATGTCACCGGTGTTGTTTTAATTTACCCGCATCTTTGCACTGTGGAGGTAAAGGACTTGTAGGTTGGTTGGTTGGTTTGTGGGATTAAAGGGGCCAGACTGATACGGTCATCGGTCCCTTTTTCCAAGTACTAAAAACAACCACAGAGAATAAAAACAATTAACAGAAGAGAGCACAGACGACACGGAACAAGACAAACTGAGACAAAGACCAGACAAAACGAACTAAAATCACACAGAGTGTGACGGTGGTTGGCCGAGCATAGAAATAAAAAAGGAAAAGCCAACCACTTGAAACACATTAAAAAATCTGTTTAAAACCGGAGGCCAAAGGCCACAATCAACACAAAACTATGAGATAAACAGAAACACTTAGATTAAATGATAAAAACCCCTGCCCGCATAAAACGTAAAACTAAGTCAGCCGCAGCAGAGTCACCTGTTAAAAGGGCAGGGAGCGTGTCAGGCAGTGCGAACGACTGCCTGAGCACAGCTAAAAGCGGACACTCCAACAAAATATGGGCCACAGAGGAAACGGAGAGGCAGCGACATAGAGGCGCGTCCTCACGGCGCAATAAGTGGCCGTGCGTAAGCCGAGTGTGCCCAATGCGCAGCCGGCAGAGGACAACAGACTCCTTGCGGGAGACCCGCATGGACGACAGCCACACAGTCGTCGTCGCCTTGATTGGACGGAGTTTGTTGGGCGTGGGCAGATTGCGCCATTCAGCGTCCCAAACCGAAAGAACTTCGCGGCGTAAGAATGCCCGCAAATCAGTCTCCGGGAGGCCAATCTCCAGAGATGGTTTACTAGTGGCCTCTTTCGCCAGGCGGTCAACATTCTCATTGCCAGGTATCCCAACATGGCCTGGGGTCCACACGAAGACCACAGAGGGGCCGCAACGTGCAGGAGTATGCAGGGACACATTGATAGCCATCACCAGACGAGAACGAGGGAAACACTGGTCGAGAGCTCGTAGACCGCTCAGGGAATCGCTACAGATAACGAAGGACTCACCTGTGCGGGAGCGGATTTACTCTAGGGCACGAAAGATGGCACCCAGCTCAGCAGTGTAAACGCTGCAGCCATCCGGCAAGGAACGTTGTTCGGAATGGTCCCCTAGAGTTAGCGCATACCCGACACGACCAGCAACGATCGAACTGTCAGTGTAAACAATTCCAGAGCCCTGATACGGGGTCAGGATGGAATAAAAGCGGCGGCGGAAGGCCTCTGGAGGGATTGAGTCCTTCGAGCCCTGTGCCAAGTCGAGCCGAAGGCAAGGGCGAGGAACACACCTCGGGGGTGTACGCAGAGGTGCCTGGAAAGGAGGTGGAACAGGGAAAAACCCAAGCCCGGAGAGAAGCTCCTTGACGCGTACGGCGATCGGACAACCCGACCGGGGCCGACGGTCTGGCAGATGGACGACTGACTGCGGCAACAGGACACGGTAATTTGGATGCCCAGGCAAGCTAAAAACATGGGCAGCATAAGCAGCCAGTACTTGTTGGCGTCGTAACCGCAGTGGAGGGACACCTGCCTCCACTAGTATGCTGTCCACAGGGCTGGTGCAGAAAGCACCAGTGGCAAGGCATATCCCGCTATGGAGGATTGGTTCCAGCACCCGCAACGCAGATGGGGAAGCTGAGCCATAAGCCAGGCTCCCATAATCCACACGAGACTGGATTAAAGCCTGGTAGAGCCGGAACAGGGTAGATAGGTCGGCGCCCCAGCGGGTGTGGCTCAAACATCGCAGAGCATTGAGATGCCGCCAACACGCCTGTTTGAGCTGCCGGATATGAGGCAGCCAAGTCAACCGGGCATCGAAAACCACCCCCAAAAACCTGTGTGATTCCACCACTGAAAGAAGTTCGCCGTTAAGAGAAAGCTGCGGCTCCAGGTGGACAGTACATCACCGGCAGAAATGCATAACGCAGGTCTTGGCTGCCAAAAACTGGAACCCATCAGCTACAGCCCAGGTCTGCGACTTGCGGATTGCGCCCTGTAGCCGACGTTCAGCAGCTGCAATGCCAATAGAGCTGTAGTAAAGGCAGAAGTCGTCAGCATACAGGGAAGCGGAGACTGAACTTCCCAAGGCCGCAGCGAGCCCGTTAATGGCTATTAAAAACAGGCAGACACTTAAAACAGAACCCTGTGGCACGCCGTTCTCCTGGACGTGGAAGGAACTATATGAGGCTGCGACTTGCACGCGGAAGGTACGATACGACAGGAAATTGCGGATAAAGATCGGCAGAGGGCCTCGAGTACCCCATCCATGGAACGTAGAAAGGATGTGATGACGCCATGTCGTATCGTACGCCTTCCGCATGGCGAAAAAGACAGCGACCAGGTGCTGACGGCGGGCAAAGGCAGTACGGATGGCCGACTCCAGGCTCACCAGATTGTCGGCGGCGGAGCGGCCTTTACGGAACCCACCCTGAGACGGAGCCAGAAGGCCCCGAGACTCCTGTACCCAATTCAAGCGCCGGCTCACCATCCGTTCGAGAATCTTGCAAAGAACGTTGGTGAGGCTAATGGGGCGGTAGCTGTCCACCTCCAAAGGGTTCTTCCCAGGTTTGAGAATGGGGAGAACAATACTTTCTCGCCATTGCGACGGAAACTCACCCTCGACCCAAATGCAGTTGTAAAGGTCGAGGAGGCGTCGCTTGCAGGCCACTGAAAGGTATTACCGCATCTGACAGTGGATGCAATCTGTCCCGGGAGCGGTATCAGGGCAAGTGGCAAGGGCACTGTGAAATTCCCACTCACTGAATGGAGCATTGTAGGATTCAGATGTGTGGGCGCGAAAAAATAGGCTCCGACGTTCCATCCGCCCTCTGATGGAGCGGAAGGCCTGGGGGTAATTCGCAGAAGCGGAACTAAGAGCAAAATGCTCTGCTTAGCGGGTGGAAATGTCGTCGGAGTCAGTACAAACATTCAGTGAGAGCGCAGGGACGCTGACAGGGGTCTTTTAGCCGTAGACGCGTCGAATCTTGGCCCAGACTTGCGATGGAGTGACATGGAGGCCAATGGTGGACACATACCACTCCCAGCACACCTTCTTGCCTTGGCGGATAAGGAGGCGGGCCTGCGCACACAGCCGTTTGAACGCGATAAGGTGGGCTATGGAGGGATGTCGCTTGTGACGCTGTAGCGCCCGCCGGCGATCTTTAATCGCCTCAGCGATCTCAGGCGACCACCAAGGCACAGTCCGCCGCCGAGGGGACTTAGATTAACGGGGAATGGCAGATTGGGCGGCAGTAACGATGACGGTGGTGACCGATTGAACCACCGCATCAGTGTCATCATTAGAGAGAGGCTCAAGAGCGGTAGTGGAGGAGAACAAGTCCCAGTCAGCCTTATTCATAGCCCATCTGCTAGGGCGCCCAGAAGAGTGACGCTGTGGTAGTGACAGAAAGATCGGGAAGTGGTCACTACCACACAGGTCGTCATGCACACTCCATTGGACAGACAGTAAGAGGCAAGGGCTACAGATTGAAAGGTCAAAGGCGGAGTATGTGCCATGCGCCACACTGAAGTGTGTGAAGGCACCATCTTTTAAAATCGAGAGATCGAGCTGCGACAGTAAATGCTCAACGGTGGCGCCTCGACCTGTTGCCACTGACCCACCCCACAGAGGGTTATGGGCGTTGAAGTCTCCCAATAGCAAGAAAGGTGGCGGCAATTGGGCTATCAGCGCAGCCAGGACATGCTGCGAGACATCACCATCCGGTGGAAGGTAAAGACTTCAGACGGTAACAGCCTGTGGCGTCCACACCCGAACAGCGACAGCCTCTAAAGGTGTTCGGAGAGGGACAGACTCGCTGTGCAGAGTGTGAAGGACATAGAGGCAGACGCCACCAGACACCCTTTCATATGCTGCCCAGTTCTTATAATAACCCCGATAGCCACGGAGGGCGGGGGTTCACATTTCTGGAAACCAAGTTTCCTGATGAGCAATGCAGAAGGTGAAGGCTGATAAGGTGTCGGAGCTCAGCTAGATGGTGGAAGAAACCGCTGCAGTTCCACTGCAGGATTATATTGTCCATGGCTGAGAAAGGCGTGAAAGGACTGGGAAGGCAATTTACGCCGCTTGTTCACTCACTGCCACTGATTCAGTACCCATACGAGTGGCATCCTTGGCGTCTGATGGACCAGCGAGATCAAGGTCCTCAGCGGACGCTAGAATCTCGACCTCATCCTCAGACGCAGTGCGCGAAGGGTGCGGTGGTGTTGGTGCCACCGCAAGTTCTTTGGCCTTAGAGGTCTTTCTCTTGGACTTCTCTCGCTGAACCTTTGGTTTCACCGGCTGGGAAGGCTTCACCGATTCAGTCTCCAGGCCGGAGGAGGAACGTGAAGCCCTACGCCCGGCCTCTGGTGAGGACTTATGCCACTGTCGGCCGTCATCCTTCCCGCTGGTGGAACCCTGGGAAGGGAGAGTCCCAAGGGAACTCTTACGGGCGAGAGTAGCCGAAGAAGTTAGACTCTTCTCCGGCTGAGAAGCGGGTACGGACGTCCCCGATGGGTGAGAGGAGGTTGCTCCTGAGGTAGGTGGTGCAGGAGCAACCGGTTGGGTAGAGGCCCGCACGGGCAAGGGGGCAGGAGGAGTCGTACTGCTTATCGAGCTGGCTGGAAATCTCGAAACTGATGGGGCTAGCACAGTTGTTGTAGCAGCTGCGTAAGAAGATGTCATTCTCACAGGATGGAGTCTGTCATATTTCCTTTTGGCCTCAGTATAGATCAGCCGATCCAGGGACTTATATTCCATGATTTTGCGCTCTTTCTGAAAGACTTTGCAGTCAGGCGAGCAAGGGGAATGATGCTCTCCGCAGTTGACACAGATGGGAGGCGGGGCACATGGAGTATCGGGATGAGATGGGCGTCCACAATCTCGACATGTGAGGCTAGAAGTACAGCGAGAGGACATATGCCCGAACTTCCAGCACTTAAAGCACCACATCGGGGGAGGGATATAGGGCTTGACGTCACAACGGTAGACCATCACCTTGACCTTCTCCGGTAATGTATCACCCTCGAAGGCCAAGATGAAGGCACCGGTAGCAACCTGATTGTCCTTCGGACCCCGATGAACGCGCCGGACGAAATGAACACCTCGACGCTCTAAGTTGGCGCGCAGCTCGTCGTCAGACTACAAAAGTAGGTCCCTATGGAAAATAACTCGCTGGACCATATTTAAACTCTTATGTGGTGTAATGGTAACGTGAACATCCCCCAACTTGTCACAAGCAAGTAACCTGCGTGACTGGGCGGAGGATGCCGTTTGTATCAGTACTGACCCAGAGCGCATTTTGGACAAGCCCTCCACCTCCCCAAACTTGTCCTCTAAATGCTCGACGAAGAACTGAGGCTTTGTGGATAGAAAAGACTCCCCATCAGCTCTCGTGCAAACTAAGAATCGGGGCGAATAACTATTACCTCCATCCTGAGACTTACGCTCCTCCCACGTCGTGGCCAGAGAGGGGAACGTTTTCGGATCGTACTTTTGAGCATTAAATTGAGCCCGAGAACGCTTAGAGACTGCTGGCGGCTGGCCGCCAGCGAGATATGATGTACCACGCTTCATTGCGGGTCATCCGCCCTGATGCCACCTACTCCGACCAAGGGCCCTCCCCATGGGCGCCACCCAGCCGCAGCAATAGCCACCTGGCAGGATGTCCATTGCCGGGAGTCCTGATGCCCCAGGGAGACGGGCATCTACTCCTTGGCATACGTGGGGAGTTAACGGCGCAGGCATCAGTAGAGCGATCCCTGTGTTGTCAGTGTGCTACAACCAACAGGGTTCACGGCGGCCCCACCACAACGGACTGGCTACCGTGCTGGATCTTGGGTGCAAAAATGTCCAAGGTCGTCGTCGCAGTTAAAAGCAACACTGCAGAGTGCAGCGTGGTAATCGCACCCAGGGACGTTTCCTCGCCCAAGAGACGGAAAACGTGCGGGACACCATCGCAACGACGAAAAAGTCGGCTAAAGGTCTCAATGCACGACGGATACAGTGCACCATGTAAGGCGCCCTTCCCCAATTGGCTCGCTCTTCGGAATAATTTAGAAAGACGGAGGTCAAACCCGAGAGGGGACCATCAAATAAGGCCGCAACATTTGAGACTCCTTTTAGTCGCCTCTTACGACAGGCAGGAAAACCGCGGGCCTATTCTAGCCCCCGAACCCGCAGGGGGGTGTTTTCTCCTTCATAGCACGTAATTTACTGACTACTGTTAGGGCGTGCCTTTTGGTACTCCAGATCCCTAAACCTTTACAACGTAATACCACTCTGAGATCAGTTTGGTGTGTCTCTCTCTAGAGTCGGTTAACTGGTGGCCTCTTTGGCCAGCCTATAAGCATTCTCATTTCCTGGGCTTCCAACATGACCTGGGGTCCAAATGAAGGCCAGCGAACGTCCACATTGTTCGAGGTCATATACAGACACCTGGATAGTCGTTGCTAAAAGGGGGCGAGGATAGCACTGGTCGAGAGCTTGTAGGCTGTTTAAGGAGTCACTACAGATGAGGAAGGACTCATCAGTGCAGGAGCGGATATGCTCAAGAACACAAGAGAAGGCAACCAACACTGCAGTGAAAGGGCCACGGTTCAGAATGCCAAGCATGAGCATAAGTAAAGCCAGCGTGACGATCTGCCATGGAGCTATCAGTGTAGACTACCTCTGAACCCTGTAACGCGCCGAGACTAGAGAAAAATCTGTGGCGGAGGGCCTCAAGATGAACTGAGTGTTTCAGGTCTTGTGATAGGTCCAGATGAAGCTGTGGCGAGGTATGCACCATGGAGGTAAATATGAATGGACCTGGACGACATGTGGTACAGGAAGAACCTTGAGTTCAGAAAGAGGGGACCGAATGTGGACAGCTATCACAATCCCTCATCTGGGCCGCCATTGCAGGAAATGGATTACTCTGTTTGGGAAGAGGAGGCGGTAATTCAGATGCTCATGTGAACTACGAACATGAGGCGTAATGAACAATCAGTTGTTGACAATTGATCTGCAGTGGAGGCACCTCAGCCTCCACGAGTAGGCTATTTACACAGCTAGTTCGGAAAGCTCCTGTCGCAAGCCGAACCACGCAGTGATGTAGTGAGTCCAGTATCCGGAAAGCTGAAGGTGATGCCGAACTACAAGACAGATTCCTATTTTTAAGGCGGGACTGTATCAGAGCTTTACAGAGATGCAGAAGAGTAGAGTGATCTGCTCGAAAGCTAGTTTTGTTCAGGCAGCAAGTGTGCTTTGATGCTGCCAGTGCTTTTGCTTAAGCTGACGAAAATGGGGAAGCCAAGTTAGCCTGGCATGGAAGACCAGTCCTAAGGGGCGATAAGTCTTCACTACGTTAAGTAGCTGGTCGTCAAGGTAAAGTTTTGGATGCGAGTGGACAGCACGACGACAACAGAACTGCATGAATCAAGTTTTAGCGGCTGAAGACTGAAAGGCGTTGGTGAGGCCTCATGACTGAGACTTTCATCCTGCAGTCGGCGTTAAGCAACATCAATACTAGAGGAGCAAAAGTTAATGCAAAAATAATCACAATACAAGGAATGTGATACTGAGAACTTAGAGCTGCTGCTAGACCATTAATGGTAACTAAAAGGAGAGGAACATTCAATAAAGAGTCCTGCGAGACCCCATTCTCTTGAATATAGGCTGAACTGCGGAAAGCAGAGACTTGAACCCAGAAAGTACAGAGGGGCAAAAAATTCTGTATGAAGTTCGGGAGAGGCCCAGGAGAGACCACTCGTGTAATGTAGCAAGGATGGGATGACTCTATGTGGTGTCGTAGACATTTTTAAGTCAAAAAAGACGACGATAAGTGTTTACGTCGGCCAAGATTGTACATATAACAGACTGGAGGTATACCAAATTATCAGTGGTGGAGGGGCCTTGGCGGAAACCACCCCAGGACGGAGCCAAAAGGCTCTGAGTCTCAAGGAGTCAACAAAGACACCAGCTCACCAAGCATTCAAAGCAACCTACACAGGGTATGGGCTGGCAGCTGTCCATCCCCAGAGGGTTCTTACCTGGTTTCAGCGGTGCGATGATGGAACTTTCCCGCCATTGCTATGGGAACTCGCTCTCGCTCCAGTTGCCTTTCAATATGGCAAGGATGTGGGGTTGGTAATCCACTGAGAGATGTTTAAGCATTTGATAGTGAATACGGTCAGACCTTGGAGCTGGTTGACTTGTTGGTAGGTTTGCTGTTTTAAGGAATTAAACTGCTGATGTCATCAGTCCCTTTCCCCATAAGCGCACCTGTCCCCATTCGCCGGCCATTCTACACTGCACTAAAACCTCCAGCCTAGAAGCTTAGGCCAAAATCCAGACACATCACAAAACGAAGATGAACATACAATACAAGAGGAGGAGGAAGATTAACAAATGTAGCGAGGGTGAGGGCCTGGGAGATAGTGCCATGTGCCAACCCTTTGACTGAGTGATGAAATACCCCCTCTCGAATAAAAATAAAAACTAGATAAGCCGTTGAGACACCATAAATAGCGCGTGAGGAAGGTTAAAGTCCGAGCGCTTTCGCTCCACATGCCGTTTTCGGATACGAAAGGCAATTTGATAATTCTCAGACAGATAAGTTTGAGCATAATGCGCTGAAAAATTTTCGGCATTGTGTCCATTCATGAAAATCCCAGGTTCACCGGCCAGGGTCTGGAACCCATAGAGGCGACTGATCTTTGTCCAAATCTGAGAAGGAGAGGTACGTGATCCAATGGTTGAAATGTACTGTTTCCGGCACTGCTGTTTCTGTCTCTTTATTAGTTGCCCGGCCTGGGCATGGAGCCATTTAAGGGCAATGAGGTGCTCCAGCAATGGGTGCCACTTATGACGTTAGAGAGACCGCCTATGATTTCTAATGGACTCAGCGATTTTTGGCGACGACCATGGTACTGTCTTCCACGGTGGGGATCCTTAGGAACAAGGGATTGTCAAGTCGGCAGCAGAAACAATGGTTGCAGTGGGCCACTACATCGATATTGCTCTGTGGTAGAGATCCAGCAATGGCAACAGACATGAAAGCTACACAGTCAGCCTTTTTAAGCGTCCATCTGGACAAGCGGCCAAGGAATGACGCTGGGGTAGGGATAAGGAAGATCAGAAAGTTATCACTACCACGAAGGTTGTCATGAACTCTCCAGTAATAGATGGTAGAAGCTCAGAACAGACTGAATGATCAGTGGCTGAGTAGGTGCCATGTGCCGCACTGAAATATGTGGGAGCACCAGCATTTGAAAGATAAAAATCAATTTGTGTCTGTAGATTTTCGACATCTTTGCCATGGCCAGTGCTCCTGGTTCCACTCCACAAAGGATTACGGGCATTGAAATCAACCAAAATTAGGAAAAGCGAGGGAGCTGTGAAAACAGTGCAGCCAATACAGCTTGAGGTACTTTACCACCTGGGGGAAGATAGACACTGGAGGTGGCAGTATCCTGCATTGTAGTCAACCTGAGAGCCACAGACTCTGAAGTTTTTTGGACAGCCAGAACTTCACTACATACAGAATCAAGGACACATATGCAGACGCCAACTGATGCCCTGTCATAGTCGGAGAATGGTGAAAGGGATTAAAACATAAGTAAAACCGGAGAAGATCTTGGTTGGTTGGTTTGGGGGATTAAAGGGACCAGACTGCGACGGTCATCGGTCCCTTTGTCCAAGTACTAAAAACACCCACAGAGAATAAAAAACGAGTAACAGAATAGAGCACAGACGACACAGAACAAGAGAAACTGAGACAAAGACCAGACAAAACGAACTATAAGCACACAGAGTGTGACGGTGGTTGGCCAACCAGAGAAATAAAATATGAAAAGCCAACCACTTGAAACACATTAAAAAATCAGTTTAAAACCGGAGGCCAAAGGCCAGAATCAACACAAAACAATAAGATAAAACAGAAACACTCAGATTAAAGAATAAAAACCCCCTGCCCGAATAAAACGTAAAACTAAGTCAGCCATAGCCGAGTCATCAGTTAAAAGGCATAGAGGCGCGTCCTCACGGCGCAATAAGTGGCCGTGCGTAAGCCGAGTGTGCCCAATGCGCAGCCGGCAGAGGACAACAGACTCCTTGCGGGAGACCCTCAAGGACGACTGCCACACAGTCGTCGTCACCTTGATTGGACGGAGTTTATTGGGCGTGGGCAGATTGCGCCATTCAGCGTCCCAAACCGAAAGAACTTCACGGCGTAAGGCTGCCCGCAAATCAGTCTCTGGGAGGCCAATCCCCAGAGACAATTTACTAGTGGCCTCTTTCGCCAGGCGGACAACATTCTCATTGCCAGGTATCCCAACATGACCGGGGGTCCACACGAAGACCACAGAGCGGCCGCAACGCGCAAGAGCATGCAGGGACTCATGGATAGCCATCACCACACGAGAGCTCGTAAACCGCTCAGGGAATCGCTACAGATAATGAAGGACTCACCTGAGCAGGAGCGGATATACTCTAGGGCACGAAAGATGGCGACCAGCTCAGCAGTGTAAACGCTGCAGCCATCCGGCAAGGAACGTTGTTCGGAATGGTCCCCTAGAGTTAGCGCATACCCGACACGACCAGCAACCATCGAACCGTCGGTGTAAACAATACCAGAGCCCTGATACGTGGCCAGGATGGAATAAAAGCGGCGGCGGAAGGCCTCAGGAGGGACTGAGTCCTTCGAGCCCTATGCCAAGTCGAACCGAAGGCGAGGGCGAGGAACACACCATGGGGGTGTACGCAGAGGTGCCCGGAAAGAAGGTGCAACAGGGAAAAACCCAAGCCCGGAGAGAAGCTCCTTGACACGTACGGCGATCGGACAACCCGATCGGGGCCGACGGTCCGGCAGATGGACGACTGACTGCGGGAACAGGACACGGTAATTTGGATGCCCGGGCAAGCTAAAAACATGGGCCGCATAAGCAGCCAGTAATTGTTGGCGTCTTATCCACAGTGGAGGGACACCTGCCTCCACTAGTATGCTGTCCACAGGGCTGGTGCGGAAAGCACCAGTGGCAGGGCGTATCCCGCTATGGAGGATTGGGTCCAGCACCCGCAACGCAGGTGGGGAAGCTGAGCCATAAGCCAGGCTCCCATAATCCAGACGAGTCTGGATTAACGGCTGGTAGAGCCGGAACAGGGTAGATCGGTCGGCGCCCCAGCGGGTGTGGCTCAAACATCGCAGAGCATTGAGATGCCGCCAACACGCCTGTTTGAGCTGCCGGATATGAGGCAGCCAAGTCAACCGGGCATCAAAAACCACCCCCAAAAACCTGTGTGATTCCGCCACTGAAAGACGTTCGCCGTTAAGAGAAAGCTGCGGCTCCGGGTGGACAGTACGTCGCCGGCAGAAATGCATAACGCAGGTCTTGGCTGCCGAAAATTGGAACCCATGAGCTACAGCCCAAGACTGCGCCTTGCGGATAGCGCCCTGTAGCTGACGTCAACAGCTGCAATGCCAGTAGAGCTGTAGTAAAGGCAGAAGTCGTCAGCATACAGGGAAGCGGAGATAGAATTTCCCACGGCCGCAGCGAGCCCGTTAATGGCTATTAAAAACAGGCAGACGCTTAAAACAGATCCCTGTGGCACACCGTTCTCCTGGACGTGGGAGGAACTATACGAGGCCGCGACTTGCACGCGGAAGGTACGATACGACAGAAAATTACGGATAAAAATCGGCAGCGGACCCCGAAGACACCATCCATGAAGCGTAGAAAGGATGTGATGACGCCATGTCGTATCGTACGCATTCGCATGTCGAAAAAGACAGCGACCAGGTGCTGACGGCGGGCAAAGGCAGTACGGATGGCCGACTCCAGGCTCACCAGATTGTCGGTGGTGGAGCGGCCTTTACGGAACCCACCCTGAGACGGAGCCAGAAGGCCCGGAGACTCCAGTACCCAATTCAAGCGCCGGCTCACCATCCGTTCAAGCAACTTGCAAAGAACGTTGGTGAGGCTAATGGGACGGTAGCTGTCCACCTCCAGAGGGTTCTTTCCAGGTTTCAAAACGGGGATGACAATGCCTTCCCGCCATTGCGACGGAAACTCCCCCTCGACCCAAAGACGGTTGCAAAGATCGAGGAGGCGCCGCTGGCAGTCCACTGAAAGGTGTTTCAGCATCTGACAGTGGATGCCATCTGGCCCAGGAGCGGTGTCAGGGCAAGCGTCTAGGGCACAGCGAAATTCCCACTCACTGAATGGAGCATTGTAAGATTCTGGGTGGTTGGTACGAAACGAAAGGCTCCGACGTTCCATCCGCTCTTTAATGGAGCGGAAGCCCTGGGGGTAATTCGCAGAAGCGGAACTCAGAGCAAAATGCTCTGCTAAGCGATTTGCAATGACGTCGGAGTCAGTACAAACTGCTCCATTCCGTGAGAGCGCAGGGATGCTGGCAGGGGTCCGATAGCCGTAGACGCGTCGAATCTTGGCCCAGACCTGCGATGGAGTGACATGGACACATACCGCTCCCAGCACTCCTTCTTGCCTTGGCGGATAAGGAGGCGGGCCCACGCACGCAGCCGTTTGAAGGCGATAATGTGGTCTATGGAGGGATGCCGCTTGTGACGCTGGAGCGCCCGCCGGCGATCTTTAATCGCTTCAGCGATCTCAGGCGACCACCAAGGTACAGCCCTCCGCCGAGGGGACCCAGAAGAACGGGGAATGGCAGATTGGGCGGCAGTAACGACGCCTGTGGTGACCGATTGAACCACCGCATCAATGTCATCAGTAGAGAGAGGCTCAATAGCGGCAGTGGAGGAGAACAAGTCCCAGTGAGCCTTATTCATGGCCCATCTGCTAGGCCCCCAGAAGAGTGACGCTGTGTGGTAGTGACAGAAAGATCGGAAAGTGGTCACTACCACACAGGTCGTCATGCACACTCCATTGGACAGACGGTAAGAGGCTAGGGCTACAGATGGAAAGGTCAATGGCGGAGTAGGTGCCATGCGCCACACTGAAGTGTGTGTAGGCACCATCATTTAACAGCGAGAGATCGAGCTGCGACAATAAATGCTCAACGATGGCGCCTCGACCTGTTGCCACTGACCCACCCCACAGGGGGTTTTGGTCGTTGAAGTCGCCCAATAGCAAGAAAGGTGGCGGCAATTGGGCGACCAGTGCAGCCAGGAGATGCTGCGAGACATCACCATCCAGTGGAAGGTAAAGACTGCAGACGGTAACAGCCTGTGGCGTCCATTCCGCGTACAGCGACAGCCTCTAAAGGCGCCTGGAGAGGGACAGACTCGCTGTGCAGTGTGTGAAGGACATATATGCAGACGCCACCAGACACCCTTTCATAGGCTGCTCGGTTCTTATAATAACCCCGATAGCCACGGAGGGCGGGGGTTCGCATTGCTGGAAACCAAGTTTCCTGAAGGGCAATGCAGAAGAAAGGGTGAAGGCTAATAAGTTGGCGGAGCTCAGCTAGATGGTGGAAGAAACCGCTGCAGTTCCACTGGAGGATGGTGTTGTCCATGGCTGGGAAAGGCGTGACGGGACTGGGAAGGCAGATTACGCCGCTGGGTCACCTACTGCCTCCGATGGAGCACCCGTGCAAATGCCATCCATTGCGTCCGAGGGACCGGCAAGAGCGAGGTCCTCAGCGGACGCCAGAATCTCCACCTCGTCCTCAGAGGCAGAGCTTGTTGGAAGCGGTGGGATGGGTGCCACCGCAATATCGTTGGGGACTTTCTTCTTTTTCGGCTTGTCGCGCTGTGCCTTCTGTGGTTCAGGCTTCATGGGCTTCACTGGGTCAGTCTCAGGGACAGACGACGACCGCGAGGCCCAACGACCAGGGACTGGCGGTTGTTTCAACCACTTGCGGGCGTCCGCTTTTCCACTGGTCGGAACTTGCGAAGGGAGGTCCCCAAGGGATCCCTTCCTGGCGAGAGTAGCCGAAGAAGTCTTACGCTTCTCCGGCTGGGAAGGGGGAGCTGATGTCCCCGATGGTTGGGATGGTGTTGCTCCTGGAGGAGATGGAGCAGGAGCAACAGGGTGTGAAGTGCCCCCCACAAGCAAGGGGGGCTTAGGATGCTGACCAATCATAGAACCAACCGTATGGGACGACACAGAAGATGGAAGAACCGTCGTAGCAGCAGCGGCGTACGTTGACGTCATTGGCACAGGATGGAGCCTCTCATATTTCCGCCTAGCCTCAGAGTACGTCAGGCGGTCCAGGGTTTTATATTCCATTACCTTCCGTTCTTTCTGGAAGATCCTACAGTCCGGCGAGCAGGGGGAATGGTGTTCTCCGCAGTTAACACAGATAGGAGGCGGGGCACATGGAGTATCAGGATGCAAAGGACGTCCACAATCCCGACACGTGATGCTGGAAGTACAGCGAGATGACATGTGCCCGAACTTCCAGCATTTAAAACACCGCATCGTAGGAGGGATATACGGCTTCACATCACAATGGTAAACCATCACCTTAACCTTTTCGGGTAAGACATCACCTTCAAAGGCCAAGATGAAGGCACTGGTGGCTATCTGATTATCCCTCGGACCCCGATGGACGCGCCGGACGAAGTGAACACCTCGTCGTTCGAGGTTGGCGCGTAGTTCATCGTCGGACTGCAGAAGAAGATCCCTGTGGAATATAATACCCTGGACCATGTTTAATCTTTTATGAGGAGTGATGGTGACGGAAACATCACCCAACTTGTCACAAGTGAGCAACCTCCGTGACTGGGCAGAGGATGCTGTTTTGATGAGAACCGACCCAGAGCGCATTTTGGACAAGCCCTCCACCTCCCCGAACTTGTCCTCTAAATGCTCCACAAAAAACTGGGGCTTGGTTGACATAAACGATTCTCCATCAACCCGCGTACACACGAGGTACCGGGGTGAATATTCTCCACTGCCTTCCTTAGCAAGACATTCCTCCCATGGAGTAGCTAGGGAGAGAAATGATCTCTGATCAAATTTCTTCCCAGTGAGGTTAGACCTCGATCGCTTAGAGACTGCTGGTGGAGGCCCACCAGCGAGAGATGATGTACCACGCTTCATTGCGGGTCATCCGCCCTGATGCCACCTACTCCGACCAAGGGCCCTCCCCACGGGCGCCACCCAGCCGCAGCAAAGGCCACCTGGCAGGACGGCCATTGCTGGGAGTCCTGATGCCCCAAGGAGATGGGTATCTACTCCTTGGCATACGTGGGGAGTTAACGGCGCAGGCATCAGTAGAGCGATCCCTGTGTTGTCAGGGGGCTACAACCAAGAGGGTACATGGCGGCCCCACCACAACGGGCTGGCTACCGTGCTGGATCTTAGGTGCAAAACTGTCCAAGGTCGTCGTCGCAGTTAAAAGAAACACTGCAGAGTGCAGTGTGGGAATCGCACCCAGGGACATATCCTCGCCCAAGAGATGGAAAACGAGCGGGACACCAGTGCAACGACGAAAAAGCCGGCTAAAGGTCTCAATACACGACGGATACAGTGTACCATGTAAGGCGCCCTTCCCCAATTGGCTCGCTCTTCGGAACAATTTAGAAAGATGGAGGTCAAACCCGAGAGGGGACCATCACATAATGCCGAAACAAGTGAGACTCCTTTTAGTCGCCTCTTACGACAGGCAGGAATACCGCGGGCCTATTCTAACCCCCGAACCCGCAGGGGGGCCGGAGAAGATCTAAAAGAGTATTTGTATGGGTGGATCTCACGGGCGCTCATTGGGAGGTTATCTGCGCCCTTTCACTCATTAAAAGAAACGAATGTAGATAAAATAAGATGCACTCCAATTTAACTCACAATCACTCTACTTCACGTCTGCTAAAACAAAGTAAAGATAATAGCAGCCACGTATGAGAGTATGAAGCCAAAGGAGATAAAAAAAGGCATGGGGAAATGCAACTGGCTGACCACTTACAAAAAGCACGGGTGAGTCAGTTACCCTGTTGAGATATTGAAATCGTCTCCCAAAAATCTTGAGAATCATATTTAACAATTCACAAAATTTCAAAACTCGATCCACATTCGTTTGAACGTTACCTGCAATAGAGTGCAGATCCGTCGGCAAGTCCGTAGCGGTCTGCTGACCAGAATATAAAATACAGTCCAATAAAAAATGCTGCACAATACTCCATACGCCACAAGCTCCACACACTGAAGAGTCCTCTCACTGGAGCAAAAAGTCAAGTGTCATAGGGCAGTGGCCGATGCTAGACGAGTAAGTAGGACCTCATCTCGTCGACGCGGTTTGAAGGAGGTCGCCACGGCCGCTTTGTGGGCTTCACTAGACGAAGCTTTCAGTCTATCACTTCCGGCCACTCATTCTGCCACTGACACAAGGCTCAGGATCTCAATAGCGAAACTATAGCATGGAGGAGGATGGCGCACTGAAATAACTGATGATTACGACATGCCTCCTCGGCACATACCCATGTGTCCTGGTAATCAGCTGAAGCACAGCTCTTTTCCAAGCCGTTGTAATCCAAGAAGGGCAACTTGTGTATTTTGCACTACTTTATCTGCTGGCTACAAAAGTTGGAGAGAGTAAAGGACGTTAGTAAAATCGTAACATACAAGAAATTTAGCACTGGAAGAACGTCGTATCTGCTCCAGTGCCCGCAAGATCGCACATAATTCTACGTCGAAGACAGTAAAGTCTTCAGACAGTCGGACCTCTAGGACACGATCCGGCAAAATTTGAGAGCCACCAACTGAGGCCCCCTGTTTGTACCTATCCATTAAGACAGCTTCATAGTTGTGGTTCTCAGACCTTATGTGAGAAAATATCACATTAAAAACAGAGGCAGGGATGCAATCTCTCCTATACCGTATCAAATCTAAAATCACTCTGGGGCTCTGCAACAACCGGTGTCAGACAAAAATACTGGATATGAGGTTGCATTTGCTCCACAACGAGTGATTCCGGCACACGTTGGACGTGAATCCCAAACTGCATTTTGGCTCGTGGAAAGTTGGAGAGAAGGCGTTCCAGAGGCGGACAAGCAACACTATAGTACGCTGGGGAAGTCGGAGTGGCGAGGAACTTTCATGCCTGATGTACCACGTGGAGTTGCAGCTGGATGGTGAGTGGTGGTTCCCCAGCCTCAGCACGGAGATGTGACTGGGCTTATAAGCACCCGTAGCCAGCCGAATCGCCTGATGCTGGACAGCACCAATAATCTTCAGATAAGAAGGCCTTTCCAGTCTGTACATCGTGCACCCATAATCGAGCCGCGAGGGCAAAAAAGCACTATAAAATTGGAGCAGATGCAGAGTGGCCGCTCCCCAACACCTGTGGCTAAGGCACTTTATGGTGTTCAGTGCCTTAAAGCCTCTGGCTATCAGGTCTCTCATATGTGACAACCACAATGATAGGGAGTCAAATACGAGGCCCAGAAACCTCACTGAGCCTCTTAAAAGAGCTAAAAGGAAAGCATTGAGAAATGTGACTGGCCAATGGCTTACAAAAGAACATGAGTGGACCAGTCGCCCTGTTGTTGTTGTTGTGGTCTTCAGTCCTGAGACTGGTTAGATGAAGCTCTCCACGCTACTCTATCCTGTGCAAGCTTCTTCATCTCCCATTTCCTACTGCAACCTACATCCTTCTGAATCTGCTTGGTGTATTCATCTCTTGGTCTCCCCCTACGATTTTTACTTTCCACGCTGCCCTCCAATACTAAATTGGTGATCCCTTGATGCCTCAGAACATGTCCTACCAACCTAGCCATTCTTCTAGTCAAGTTGTGCCACAAACTTCTCTTCTCCCCAATCCTATTCAATACTTCCACATTAATTATGTGATCTACCCATCTAATCTTCAGCATTCTTCTGTAGCACCACATTTCGAAAGCTTCTATTCTCTTCTTGTCCCAACTATTTATCGTCCATGTTTCACTTCAATACATGGTTGGTAGGGTTGAAGATTAAAGGGACCAAACTGCATAGGTCATCGGTCTCTTGTTTCATAAACACACAGAGCACAGTGAAACCATCCATTACCCAATCGAAGCACAAAAGAAAAATTCCAGGGGAAGAAAATCCCCAAGGTCAATAATAAAGCAACATGGTAAACGGAGCACAACAACAAAAACAACATAGAGAAGAAAGGCAGAAAGAATTAAAACTGCACAGCAGAGGACTGTGGCTGGCTGATCACGAAAATAAAAGGATCAGCCAGCCACTCTGCAAAACGTTAAATTCTCCAGCCTGAAAGATTAGGGTGGAGTCGAATTACAACACAAAACTAATTAAATGATACAGCTCAAAAGAGGGTGATGTTAAAAAAATTTAAATGGACCTATAAAAGCCGCTTGCGCGAATAAAACTTAAAATCCGATTTGCCATAGAGACATTGTCACCTAAAAGAGATGATAAATCACCCTGGAGATTAAAAGTTCGCCTGAGGGCGGTTAAAAGAGGACATTCCAACAATATATGGGCCACCGTCATGGTTGCACCACAACGACAATGAGGGGGATCCTCTCAACGCAGCAGATGACCATGCGTCAGCCAAGAGTGACCAATGCGGAGCCTACAGAGAATAACAGAATCCCTGCGAGAGGCCCGCATGGAGGAACCCCACACAGTCGTTGTCTCCTTTACTCGCCGCAGCTTGTTGGGCACAGAAAGAGGGCGCCACTCGTCTTCCCACATCCCAAAGACCCGACGGCGCAACACCGATCGGAGATCAGTTGCCGGGAGGCTGATCTTCAACGTCAGATTGCGGGTAGCATCTTTGGCTAACTTGTCGGCGAGTTCGTTTTCCGCTATCCCAACGTGTCCCGGGGTCCATATGAACACCACTGAACGTCCACGCTGTTCATGAACGGACTCCTGGATGGCAACAACAATGGGACGGCGTGGGTAGCACTTGTCAAGAGCCTGTAGACTACTGAGAGAGTCGCTGCAAATGACAAAAGACTCTCCAGTGCTGGTGCGAATACACTCAAGGGCACGAAAAATGGCTGTTAGCTCTGCGGTGTAAACACTGCAGCCTTCCGGCAAGGAGCGCTGGTCTACATAGTCCACATGAGCATAAGCGTACCCCACACGGCAATCAACCATCGAGCCATCTGTATAGATAACCTCCGAGTCACGGGATGCGTCGAGGAGAGCAAGAAATTGGCGGCACAAGACTGCTGGAGGAACTGAATCATTTTGCCATCGTGAAAGGTCCAGCTGAAGCTGCGGCCGACTTCCATACATGGCTACACTCCATACAAATACTTTCAGAAATGACTTCCTGACACTTCAATCTATACTCGATGTTAACAAATTTCTCTTCTTCAGAAATGCTTTCCTTGCCATTTCCAGTCTACATTTTATATACTCTCTACTTCGACCATCATCAGTTATTTTGCCACCCAAATACCAAAACTCCGCTACTACTTTAAGTGTCTCATTTCCAAATCTAATTCCCTCAGCATCACCCGACTTAATTCGACTATTAACGCTTTAAGAAAATCTCCCAATAATTTTTGGAAACAGGTTCGACACATCACAAAATCTTAAAACTCTAACCACACTCATTTCATTTCAGTGTCACTTAAAGTAGAGGGCATGTGTGTCGGCAAATGTCCCGCTTGCATCTGGTTCGAAAATAAAACGCACTCTAATAAAATGTGGTTCACATTTATGTGTACATAAAAAGTACCACACATTGGAGGATCCTCTCGCCGGAGGAAGAAGCTTTGTGTCACAGTATGGACCGTGGTCTATACGATTACGAGTAAGCAGGACCTCATCCTATCTTCATGGTCGAAAAGAGGTTCGCCACACTCAAGTAGTGGGTGGTGGCACTGGATAGCGGAGTGGAAACGAGTGATGTGGAGTTATGAGTCATGTTATACTGTGTGGCAATCTAATGGAAAGGTTTGGGTTTGGCGAATGCCTGGAGAGCGTTAGCGCTCATCAAATGTAGTGCCAACATTGCAACATGGAGGAGGTAGTGTTAGAGCATGGGGTTGTTTCTCGTGGTCCTCTTGTTGTGGGTAAGTAAACACACTTTACAGTATTGTGCACTGCGTACACTAGAGGGACAGTTCTTAGACAGTGATTGTATCAAAATGAATAAAGCAGCAAGTTCGAGAGAATGGTTAATGGACAGTACATTACTGGGCTGGGTACCCTGCCCAAATCCCGACTTGAACGTAACGGAATACCTTTGGGATGAGTCACAACGTCGATCTCGCTCCAGATCCCAGCATAGAGTACGACTATCTTCTTTGGTTTCAGATGTTAAGGAAGAATGGGCTGTCTATCCACCACATACACTCAAACAACTCATTGAAAGGTGTCCCCAGCAAGCTTCAAGCCATCATAAATGAGAAGGGAAGACAGATCCCATATTTATGCCCAATAATAGGAGTCCAGATAATTGTGATTATACAGTGCACACATAAGTGCATGCGTATTTCGTACATCTGTAAATTATGACAAATATACTCTTCATCTACATCTACATACATACTCCGCAATTCACCATACGGTGCGTGGTGGAGGTTACCTCGCATTACAACTAACATCTTCTCTCCCTGTTCCACTCCCAAACAGAACGAGGGAAAAACGACTGCTTATATGCCTCTGTAAGAGCCCTAATCTCTCTTATCTTATCTTTGTGGTCATTCCGCGAAATATAAGTTGGCGGCAGTAAAATTGTACTGCAGTCAGCCTCAAATGCTGGTTCTCTAAATTTCCACAGTAGCGATTCACGAAAAGAACGCCTCCTTTCCTCCAGAGACTCCCACCCGAGTTCCTGAAGCATTTCCGTAACACTCGCGTGATGATCAAACCTGCCTGTAACAAATCTAGCAGCCCGCCTCTCAATTGCTTCTATGTCCTCCCTCAATACAACCTGATAGGGATCCCAAACGCTCTAGCAGTACTCAAGAATAGGTCATATTAGTGTTTTATAAGCGGTCTCCATTACAGATGAACCACACCTTCCCAAAATTCTACCAATGAACCGAAGACGACTACCCGCCTTCTCCACAACTGCCTTTACATGCTTGTCCCACTTCATATCGCTCTGCAATGTTACGCCCAAATATTTAATCGACGTGACTGTGTCAAGCGCTGCACTACTAATGGAGTTTTCAAACATTACGGGATTCTTTTTCCTATTCATCTGCGTTAATTTACATTTATCTATATTTAGAGTTAGCTGCCATTCTTTACACCAATCACAAATCCTGTCCAAGTCATCTTGTATCCTCCTACAGTCACTCAACGCCGACACCTTCCCGTACACCACAGCATCATCAGCAAACAGCCGCACATTGCTATCCACCCTGTCCAGAAGATCATTGATGTAGATAGAAAACATCAGCGGACCTACCACACTTTCCTGGGGCACTCTAGATGATATCCTCTCCTCCTCGTAGGGATTGTTCATGATTTCACAATACTGATTCATCATGACTGGTCCAATAATGAATAAAAGCAATCATGGCAGTTTAAACAAAAGAGAGAATATGAAACAGCTGACACCACATAAATATCTGGCTCCTACCTAGAAGCACGAACTGCAGCAAAGGCGACCGATCAGCAAAGACACTCTGCACACGAAGAAGTGGGCGGGACTGTTTAGCGACCCGAGGCACGGAGGCGGGCAGATAATGGCCGTCGCTTCCGCACAGAGCTGCAGCCAGCGGTGCTGTTTCATCTCCGATTCCTTTCCGTCTGCGGTGAAACAAGTAGCCCAGCTCAGGTGAAGAGCGCCAGGAACAAACAACTCTCGTTTCTTTTACGACCCCAAGTCAGGCGGGAAAACAAGTTCACATCGTAAACATGTTTCATCTAATCCGCGCGTCCTGTGCAGAACTTCTGCGGAACGGCGCTACCAGAGAGCTACCTGCGGCGATTCGTCAGCGAAATAACTGATGGACGTTACGAACTGCACACAGCTCGCAGGAACCGCCGGTATTTGTTCCGAACTAACCGGAAGTAAAAACTCTGTAAAACTGCCACGAAAAGCGTAGGTAGAGGAAGACACGGTATTCTCCCTTACTGCAAATACGTAGACTGGATGGGGAAGAAACGAGATTGAGAGCGTAACGAGATTATACGGGCAGGAGCAAAAATAATATAACTCCACTGAACCGGACAGCCTTCCGTTCACTTTACATTTATCAGTATTAAGTGAATCTGGTGTAAAATAACCTATTTAGCACACTAGTAGCTCCTTTTGTTTTCAGGTTTTACCTTTTTTTCGTGGTTTGCATTCTTACGATTACAGACAAACTATTTTTCGGCCCCTTTGTAAGTTTTATCTTTCTCTTCATAAGTTGTCTTTCTACGTTGTCTCCCTCACTTGACATATTATAATGAATAGCACCCATAATTATGATAAACCAGTACTTTTCTTTAAATTATATGAAGTATAAATAGATCGAAGTCGAAGAGCGCAATAAGGCCTTTCGAACAACATACCTTTTGGAATGGTTCAAATGGCTCTGAGCACGATGGGACTCAACTGCTGTGGTCATCAGTCCCCTAGAACTTAGAACTACTTAAACCTAACTAACCTAAGGACATCACACACATCCATGCCCGAGGCAGGATTCGAACCTGCGACCGTAGCAGCACCGCGGCTCCGGACTGGAGCGCCTAGAACCGCACGGCCACAGCGGCCGGCCCTTTGGGAATGATGACAAACATGTAATAATCATACATCATTACTATCACTTTAGGAATGTAAAATAGTGTGTAGCGTGACTTCATTTTATGAGGAAGATTAATGTCACAATATACTAATACAAATCAGAGCAGTTTTTCCAATTGCACAAAAAGAGTGCATTCTTTTTATTTCAACACCAGCGACCTTTCTTGTTTGATAAATGTTGGAATTTCTGTTGTCAGTGTTATCTATGGATTGATTTCTACTTCACTTAATCCATTTTATTATTATTTGGTTTCAGAGAGGTTTATAGCACTACACCCAGCGCGGCGCTGAGGGCAAGTGTTGGACTGTGAATGTGTATCCTGAGGTCTGTGGTCATGCTACACTCGTGCCTGTGGTATTCACTGTCTCTCACTGTTTCTTTTGATACGTTCGGCGCCGCTAGAGGTGCTACGACAATACAGCATAGGTAAACAATGCAGAATAAGTTTATTAAATGAGAAACTGAATCTCCTCCTTGAATTTTTTACATGGACAGCACACAGGTAACTTCAGTCGACACTTGAGTTAGACAATAACTGACAGCTGTCTGGAAGATCGGAAGAAAATTTGTAAGATAATTTCCGGATTAACTTTACAACGGAACAATTAATAGTACGAAGCACTACGACGATCGGGATCTGAACTCAAAGTGGTGGTGGCAGGAGGACCACTGGGAACGCAGAGAAGGGTTTTGAGACTTTGTGACAGATGGTTCTCGGTACTGTTGGTACTTGTCAGACGCTTTAGGTTTCAGCTTTTCTTCAAACTGGCATGTCGGTCTCTGTCGTGCTGTAGGACTGAGGTTCGGTTTTTGAACAGCAGCAGCCTGGTCCCTCTCTGTAAGGGCGAACGGCTACAGTCCTCCACTCTTGTTTCCGCCTCTTGTGCAGATTACAAACAATGAGCACAAACACCGGCAGAGCGATTCCGCACTAATAGTAAAAAAGTTTCTTTAAGGAAGTTTCATCCCACAGATATTTTCTGTACAAAATAGACGTCGAAGGAAGGTAACTTGCCAAAAATGCAATCACAGGTACGACAAGTTCAGTATCTTCCTACAATAGTGCGTACAAATTCTACCCAAACAGCGCAGAGGGTAGAGGGGGGGTTGTTTGGGGAAGGAGACAAGACATCAAGGTCATCGGTCTCATCGGATTAGGGAAGGACGGGGAAGGAAGTCGGCCGTGCCCTTTCAAAGGAACCATCCCGGCATTTGCCTGGAGCGATTTTAGGGAAATCACGGAAAACCTGAATCAGGATGGCATTCCTCCCGAATGCGAGTTCAGTGTGCTAGCCACTGCGTCACGCAGATGGTAGGCTTTTGCTTTGGAAAGCCAGATTACAAGAGTTCGATTCTGGGCCAAGGTGTAACATTCTCCATCTTCTAGCTTTACAGAGGCTGAAAGGTATATAGGTTCTAATTGGTTAAAGAATAATTTACAGGGGCTCTTGTACAAAACACCCTTAATTATTTAATATCAACAGAAAAAGGAGAGATCAGTCTTTTTACTATTCCACTTTTAAATAAATACATTACCTTTAAACGTTTGCTCTCTCTCTGTCTTCCACTCCCTCCACACTTTCTAGTCCATTGACAGCATTGTTTCCCATTTCTTAAACTACCCAATCGACCCCCACCCCTTTTTTCTTGGTCTATTCATGCATACTTCATCTTAGGCAGTTGCACTACAATGGTGTAAATCTATTTTTCCAATCGTCTTAGCCTACTTTATCGCACTTCTTCTCCGCTATATTGTAACCCAGTTTCCGGTATATCCTTCTGCCATTGGTTCTACGATTCTATAGGTAGATATCAACCTCAAAGCATACCTCTTGCATGTTCATTACATTTCTTTAGGACGTTATGTCTCCAGTAACGTAAAAATCCGATTTACATACGCAGTATTTACCAAACTGTGTGTTACTGTTAATTTCATAGTGTAACAACTGTTTAAGTGTTTCACCTTCCAGTAAACGGGCCGGTCTTTCTGAATATAGTATGTGTGTTTGACATCTCCACGTTGATCAGTTTTGTAGTTATTTTGTCCTATAACTGGTATTTAATTTTAACTGAATATTGCTTTTCATTAATATACCTAGCATGTCTGATTGGTTGGTTTGTGGGATTAAAGGGACCAGACTGCTACGGTCATCGGTCCCTTGATCCAAAACTTAAAAACACCCACACAGATTAAAAACGAATAATGGAGACAACAGACGACACAGGACAAGACAGAGTCAGACAGAGAACAGACAATACGAATTAAAATCACACAGAGTGTGACAGTTGTTGGCCGACCATAGAGACAAAAAAGGAAAAGCCAACCACCGAAAGAAAAAACACACTAAAGACTCACACTAAAATCGTTCGCCAAAGGCCTGAATCAATACAAAATGACAAACGGACAAACACTTAGATTGAGTGACAAAAGCCCCCTGCCTGAATAAAACGCAAAACTAAGCCTGCCATAGCATCGTCATCAGTTAAAAGGGCAGGAAGCCTATCAGGCAGCGCAAACGTCTGCCTGAGCACAGTTAAAAGTGGACAGGCCAACAAAATGTGGACCACTGTCAATGCCGACCCGCAGCGACATAGAGGTGGGCCCTCACGGCGCAATAAGTGGCCGTGGGTCATCCGTGTGAGCCCAATGCACAGTCGGCAGAGGACGACAGACTCCTTGCGAGAGACACACAAGGAGGAGCGCCACACAGTTGTCGTCTTCTTGATAACACGGAGTTTATTGGGCGTGGTCAGATCGCGTCATTCAGCGTCCCAAAGCCCGAAAACTTTGCGGCGTACGACAGCTCACAAATCAGTCTCCGGGAGGCCAATGCCCAGAGATGGTTTACTGTTCGCTTCTTTCGCCACGCGGTCAGCAGTTTCATTGCCGGGTATCCCAACATGGCCTGGGGTCCACACAAAGATCACTGACCGGCCGCAATGGGCAAGAGCATGGAGGGACTCCTGGACAGCCACCATAGTCCAGAGCGAGGGAAACACAGGTCAATAGCTCGTAAACTGCTCAGGGAATCGCTACAGATAACGGAGGACTCACCTGAGCAGGAGCGAATACACTCTAGGGCATGAAAGATGGCGACCAGCTCATCAGTGAAAACGCTGCAGCCAGCCACAAGGTTCTTTGTTCATAATGGTCCCCAAGATCGATGGTTGGTTTGTGGGATTAAAGGGACCAGACAGCTACGGTCATCGGTCCCTTTCTCCAAGTACTAAAAACAACCACAGAGAATAAAAACGATTAACAGAAGAGAGCACAGACGACACAGAACAAGAGAAACTGAGACAAAGACCAGACAAAACGAACTAAAATCACACAGAGTGTGACGGTGGTTGGCCGACCATAGAAATAAAAAAGGAAAAGCCAACCACTTGAAACACATTAAAAAATCAGTTTAAAACCGGAGGCCAAAGGCCAGAATCTACGCAAAACTATAAGATAAAACAGAAACACTTAGATTAAACGATAAAAAACCCCTGCCCGAATAAAACGTAAAACTAAGTCAGCCGTAGCAGAGTCATCTGTTAAAAGGGCAGGAAGCGTGTCAGGCAGTGCGAACGACTGCCTGAGCACAGCTAAATGCGCACACTCCAATAAAATATGGACCACAGAGAAACCGGAGCCGCAGCGACATAGAGGCGCGTCCTCACGGCGCAATAAGTGGCCGTGCGTAAGCCGAGTGTGCCCAATGCGCAGCCGGCAGAGGACAACAGACTCCTTGCGGGAGACCCGCATGGACGACAGCCACACAGTTGTCGTCGCCTTGATTGGACAGAGTTTGTTGGGCGTGGGCAGATTGCGCCATTCAGCGTCCCAAACAGAAAGAACTTCACGGCGTAAGGCTGCCCGCAAATCAGTCTCTGGGAGGCCAATCCCCAGAGACAATTTACTAGTGGCCTCTTTCGCCAGGCGGTCGACATTCTCATTGCCAGGTATCCCAACATGGCCTGGGGTCCACACGAAGACCGCAGAGCGGCCGCAACGCGCAAGAGTATGCAGGGACTCGTGGATAGCCATCAACAGACGAGAACGAGGGAAACACTGGTCGAGAGCTCGTAAACCGCTCAGGGAATCGCTACAGATAACGAAGGACTCACCTGAGCAGGAGCAGATATACTCTAGGGCATGAAAGATGGCGACCAGCTCAGCAGTGTAAACGCTGCAGCCATCCAGCAAGGAACGTTGTTCGGAATGGTCCCCTAGAGTTAGCGCATACCCGACACGACCAGCAACCATCGAACCGTCAGTGTAAACAATTCCAGAGCCCTGATACATGGCCAGGATGGAATAAAAGCGGCGGCGGAAGGCCTCTGGAGGGACTGAGTCGTTCGATCCCTGTGCCAAGTCGAGCCGAAGGCAAGGGCGAGGAACACACCACGGGGGTGTACGCAGAGGTGCCTGGAAAGGAGATGGAACAGGGAAAAACCCAAGCCCGGAGAGAAGCTCCTTGACGCGTACGGCGATCGGACAACCCGACCGGGGCCGACGGTCTGGCAGATGGACGACTGACTGCGGGAACAGGACACGGTAATTGGATGCCCAGGCAAGCTAAAAACATGGGCAGCATAAGCAGCCAGTACTTGTTGGCGTCGTAACCGCAGTGGAGGGACACCTGCCTCCACTAGTATGCTGTCCACAGGGCTGGTGCAGAAAGCACCAGTGGCAAGGCATATCCCGCTATGGAGGATTGGGTCCAGCACCCGCAACGCAGATGGGGAAGCTAAGCCATAAGCCAGGTTCCCATAATCCACACGAGACTGGATTAACGCCTGGTAGAGCCGGAACAGGGTAGATCGGTCGGCGCCCCAGCGGGTGTGGCTCAAACATCGCAGAGCATTGAGATGCCGCCAACACGCCTGTTTGAGCTGCCAGATATGAGGCAGCCAAGTCAACCGGGCGTCGAAAACCATCCCCAAAAACCTGTGTGATTCCACAGAACTTCCCACGGCCGCAGCGAGCTCGTTAATGGGTATTAAAAACAGGCAGACACTTAAAACAGAACCCTGTGGCACACCGTTCTCCTGGACGTGGGAGGAATTATATGAAGCGTAGAAAGGATGTGATGACGCCATGTCGTATCATACGCCTTCCGCATGTCGAAAAAGACAGCGACCAGATGCTGACGGCGGGCAAAGGCAGTACGGATGGCCGACTCCAGGCTCACCAGATTGTCGGCGGCGGAGCGGCCTTTACGGAACCCACCCTGAGACGGAGCCAGAAGGCCCCGAGATTCCAGTACCCAATTCAAGCGCCGGCTCACCATCCGTTCGAGAAGCTTGCAAAGAACGTTGTTGAGGCTAATGGGGCGGTAGCTGTCCACCTCCAAAGGGTTCTTGCCAGATTTCAGAATGAGGATAACAATACTTTCCCGCCATTGTGACGGAAACTCACCCTCGACCCAGAGACGGTTGAAAAGGTCGAGGAGCCGTCGCTGGCAGTCCACTGAAACGCGTTTCAGCATCTGACAGTGGATGCGATCGGGCCCAGGAGCGGTATCAGGGCAAGCGGCTAGGGCACTGTGAAATTCCCACTCACTGAATGGAACATTGTACGATTCTGGATGGTGGGTGCGAAACGAAAGGCTCCGACGCTCCATCCGCTCTTTAATGGAGCGGAAAGCCAGGGGGTAATTCGCAGAAGCGTAACTCAGAGCAAAATGCTCTGGCAAGCGGTTTGCAATGACGTCGGAGTCAGTACAAACTGTTCCATTCAGTGAGAGCGCTGGGATGCTGACAGGTGTCCGATAGCCATAGAGGCGTCGAATCTTGGCTCAGACCTGCGATGGAAAGACATCGAGGCCAAAGGTGGAAACATACCGCTTCCAGCACTCCTGCTTGCGTTGGCGGATAAGGCGGCGGGCCCACGCAGCATCCGTTTGAAGGCGATAAGGTGTTCTATGGAGGGATGACGCTTGTGACGCTGGAGCGCCCGCCGGCAATCTTCAATCGCTTCAGCGATCTCAGGCGACCACCAAGGCACAGTCCTCCGCCGATGAGACCCAGAAGATGGATGGATGGATGGATATGGTGTTATGGGCGCTCAACAGTGTAGTCTTTAGCGCCCGAATGGAAACAACAACGGACGAGTGTCATAAAAAATGCAGCAAGTGCAAAAATAGGAGTAAAATTAAAGGTGACAGTCTACATAGGCAGTATGCACGTCAACAGTAGCAAAGTGGAAAGCAGCACGTAAAGAGGAGAACTGCACGAGAACGTAGGCTAACGGGTTAAAATGAAACACAAAGCACATGTTTGGAACTGGCCTATTACAAGAATAAAAAGGAGTGGTCAGCCACTCGGCAACACACTAAAAATTCCAATCTAAAATTTTAGGCTGTAGCCCAGAAACAACACAGTACCTTAAAACTTTCTTGACACTCGCCTCGTCATCGGCTAAAATCGAGGGCAGATCCCCACTGATATTAACTTCCGCCCTGATAGAACGATATAAATCACACTCAACTAAAATGTGGCGTACAGTGATTCGTACGCCACAGGCATCACACAAAAAAAAATGGCTCTGAGCACTATGGGACTCAACTGCTGAGGTCATTAGTCCCCTAGAACTTAGAACTAGTTAAACCTAACTAACCTAAGGACATCACAAACACCCATGCCCGAGGCAGGATTCGAACCTGCGACCGTAGCGGTCTTGCGGTTCCAGACTGCAGCGCCTTTAACCGCACGGCCACTTCGGCCGGCACAGGCATCACACAGCGGGGGTTCCTCTCGCCGTAGTAAGAAGGCATGTGTAAGAGGACAGTGCCCTATGCGAAGACGTGTAAGGGTCACTTCGTCACGCCTAGGTGACCGGCAGGAGGAACACCCCGGTGGATGGTGGGTTTCACCAACCGCAGCTTATTTTCCCTCACCGCCAGTCATTCCTCCTCCCACAATTGCAGATACTTCCGCCGCAGCACAGAAACGACACCTTGCAAAGGAATAGAACATTGTGTCACCTCCGGTAATCTGCAGGCGTCCTTGGCAGCTCTATCAGCTTGTTCATTTCCCCGTATGCCCACATGCCCTGGCACCCAGCAAAAGGACACTTGCTTGCCCTGTCGTTGGAGGATGTACAATTGGTCGTAAATCAGCTGTTCCAACTTCTCCGCTGGGTACAGGTTCTGCAGTGACTGTAATGCGCTGAGTGAGTCAGAGCAAATTAGAAAGTGTTTGCCCTGAGTAAAAAATGGTTCAAATGGCTCTGAGCACTATGGGACTTAACCTCTGTGGTCATCAGTCCCCTAAAACTTAGAACTACTTAAACCTAACTAACCTAAGGACATCACACACATCCATGACCGAGGCAGGATTCGAACCTGCGACCGTAGCGGTCACGCGGTTCCAGACTGAAGCGCCTAGAACCGCACGGCCACACCGGCCGGCTTGCCCTGAGTACACCGTATCTGCTCCAATGCCTTCAGGATCGTGTGAAGTTCTGCGGAAAAAACAATGTATTCCTGGGGAAGGCGAATCCTGATGACACGTTCAGGGAACACTACTGAGCAGCCAAGAAAATCCCCCTGTTGGGATCCATCAGTGTAGACTACTGTAAAATCATGATGCCTATCTAAAATGTTAAAAAACAAATATTTGAAAGTAAAATCTGATGTACTGTCTTTCTTAAAATTTGCCAAATCTAAAATCAGTGTGGGTCTCTGGAGGAACCAAGGTGGATATCTGCTCCAACCTCGACGTGAAACATTAAAACCGGCCACACCCATCTCTAAAATGCAATCCTTTGCACGAATCCCATAGGGCCTTGTTGCTCGTTGGCGGTTGCGAAAAAGCCTTTCCAGTGGAGGCCGAGCAACAGTGTGGTATGCACGTGTGTATGGTGTGGATAATGTTTGATAGGCCTCGCGCACCATTAGTAGACGCCGCCGGAGGTGAAGTGGCGGTTCACCTGCCTCTGCACAGAGGCTCGGTATGGGGCTGGTTCTGAACGCCCCAGTGGCCAACCGAATCCCCTCATGGAGCACCACATCCAACAGCTTCAAATAAGTGGGTCTTGCAGACCCATACACCGTGCATCTATAATCAAGCCCGGACCACACGAAGGCTCTGTAAAACCGGAGCAGACATGTCCTGTCTGCTCCCCATGTGTGGTGACTAAGACATTTTAAAATAGTCAACGCCTTAAGAGACCGTTTTTTCAGTTCCTTAATGTGTGGCAGCCACGTAAGCTTAGAATCAAAAGAGAGGCCCAGAAACTTCACCGTGTCTTTAAAATTCAGAACGGTGTCCCTCATCCTCAACTCAGGCAAGTCAAAAATGGAACGAGAACGGTTAAAAAGAACACACACCGACTTATCAGTTGAGAATTGAAAACCATCCAAACGTTGGTCG
Source organism: Schistocerca nitens (assembly GCF_023898315.1). NCBI lineage: Eukaryota > Metazoa > Arthropoda > Insecta > Orthoptera > Acrididae > Schistocerca > Schistocerca nitens. Next base: position 478,472,939 of record NC_064622.1, on the reverse strand, counting down.
TCGTCGTTGCAAGGCTTGAAGAAGAGCAAAATACAGAGAAATCGTCCACAAACAAGGAACACTGCACAGGACTTTTCACAACAGACGGCGACAGGAAGGACGGATTAAAATTGGGAAGACATCCACGAAAGCCCCATTCGTGGAGCTGCCTGATGATAAGATGCCTCCAAGTAGTGTCGTATGACTTGTCAATGTCAAAAAATATTCCCAACAGGTGATGCTGGCGCAGGAAAGCCTGTTGTATAGCCGCCTCCAGGAGGGCCAGGTTATCAAAGGTGGAGCGATACCTCCTGAACCCACACTGAAAGCGACTAAGGAGTTGTCTGGATTCTAACATCCAGACAAGGCGGCGGTTGACCATCTGCTCCAAGGTCTTCCCCACGCAGCTAGTGAGGGCAACACTACGGTAACCACCCGGGCACGTGCGGTCTTTCCCAGGTTTTAAAAGAGGAATTAAAATTGATTCACGCCACGCGTCGTGGATGTGACCAGACATCCAAACAAGATTAAAAAGTCGGAGGAGGATTTCTTTATTTCTCCCTGTGAGGTGCCGCAGCATGCTATAGTGGATTCTGTCCTGACCAGGGGATGTATCATGAGCCCCACACAATACAGAATCCAGTTCCCACATGGAAAATGGGCAGTTGTACTCTTCTGTATTGGGTGAGCGGAAGTCAAAACTGCTCGTCTCAGCAGCAACTCTGTGGGGCTGGAAAGCTGGATTCTGACTGGCGGTTGCAGTAATAGCTGCAAAATGAGCCGCCATAGACTGGGCAATATCTTTTGGGGTCGTTTGGAGATTACCATTCCACATTATAGCAGCCATAGGGCACCTCCCACCTCGCCCAGAAATCCTCCTGATGGTCTCCCATACAATGGAACTTCGTGTAGAACGATTAATGGCGTTCAGGAACTTCTGCCACGACCTCTTCTTGCTCTCTCGTATAATCTGACGATACTTTGCCCTCGCCACCCGAAAGGCTGCAAGGTTCTCTACAGTTGGCCGGCATTTGAACCTACGCAGAGCTGCCCGCCTAGCCCTGATTGAAGAGCGGCAGTCGTCGCTCCACCAAGGGACAGGGTGCCGCTTCGGTTGTCCCGTAGACTGATTGCGCGGTGGATCACTTCAGTAATATGATCCACCCATTCCTGGACACTGACCCGATGTTCAAACTGGGCTAGTTGACTGTACAGTGCCCAGTTGGCTCTACCGAGCACCCACCGAGGCGGTTTCCTTTCTGGTTCCACTGCATGTGGCTGGTGAATCCAGATGGGGAAGTGATCACTGCCGTGTAAGTCATCAACCACTTCCCATGCAGCAGTGTTGGCGATGGTTGGAGAGCAAAGCGATAGATCAATGGCAGAGAACGACCCAGTTGCAATGCAAAAATGCGTGCTTTGACCTGTATTTAGCAAATAGGAACTGGAAGACAGGAGAAGCCTCTCGATTGCTCTACCCCTGGGGCAAGTACTCACAGAGCCCCAAAGCATATTGTGTGCATTAAAATCACCACAGAGGATGAAGGGGTGGGGGAGCTGTGTAAGAAGATCACTGAGAGCCTCTTCGTGGAGCACATCATGTGGGGACAGGTAAAGCGAACATACAGTTAGCATATAACGCACATGTACTGATATTGCAATTGCCTGTAAATTCGTCGTGAGGGAGAGAGGCGAGGAGTGGTAGTCGGTGTTGACGAAGATACCTACTCCTCCTCTAGCTCTCTGTTCACTCAGGTCGTCCTTTTTGTGGAGGACATAACCACGTAGCTCAGGGGTGTATGTTTCACTGAAATTTGTCTCTTGCAGACATACACACATAGGTCTATCCTGAATCAATAGACGTAGTTCCTCCACATGTGTCCTGAACCCTTGCAAGTTCCATTGTAATATGGGAGTCATCACGGTGGTTGTATTTTCTGCCTCTCTTTCCGCCGAGGTGGGGAGACTGCAGCGGGTGGAGGCTCAGTCTTGGGGCGAGGTGATTTCCCCATATTCTCAGACTCCATCAGCTCTGGGGAAGAGTCTGGTGAAGCGTCTAGTGGTACCACAGTAACATGATCCGAGGGTTTACCAGCCGATTTAATCTGTTGGTGCTACTTGACGTGTGCTTTCCTTTGTTTAGGGGGCTTTACTGGAACTGGAGCTGGGGTGTTAATGACCATGCTGGGCTCTGGAACAGTCTCAGCAAGCCTTGCAAGTGCACTGACATGTGTAGGTGTTCGTGCCAACACTAACAACCTCCGACTGTGTAGATGCATCGACTTTTGGAGGCGGCTTCTGAACAATGGAAGCAAAAGACGTAACGAATGTGGGGGGCTGCATGGTCTTAAAGATCTTCTTGGCTTCACTGTAGGGGATACGCTTAGTTGTTTTTATTTCTTGTATCTTACTTTCCTCTAGGAAGATTCTACAGTCCCTACTCCAAACAGGGTGGCTTTCAGAACAGTTTATAAATCTGACAGGTGACGAACAGTTAATTCCGTCATGGGCAGCCTTACTGCAGTTGCCACACATCGCTTCTCCATTACACCCTAGAGTTGTATGCCCAAAACGCTGGCACTTAAAACAGCGCATTGGGTTTGGGACATACGACCGGACGTTTAGTCGAAGAAATCCTGCCTTGACGTGTTCTGGGAGTTTGGGGGTACTGAAAGTAAGAATGAAGGAGTCAGATTTCACCAGGTTCCCATCCACCCTTTTCATGATGTTCTGAACGTCAACAATTCCCTCCTGAGCCCACTCACTCTTTAATTCTTCTATAGGAATGTCAACGAGATCCCTACAGGTAACAACACCCTTACTGGAGTTCAGGGTGCTGTGAAGCTCTGTATCGATTGTGTATTCCCCCAAGCCCCCAAGCTCTTAGCTGTTTGAAGGTTAACTGCTTGCTGAGCAGTTGATGTTTCAACAAGCAGTGTCCCATTCCGTAAACGCTTCACTGATTTTAAAGTTCCAGCTATTCCTTCTAGACCCTTTTGGATATAGAATGGCGAAACCTTTTCAAAGGAACCCTCTTTCCTTTTTATTATTAAAAACACATTCTGGTTGTCAGTATGTGCTCTGTTACTCTGAACTGCTGTACGTTTGCTGACGCCTGAGTCAGGAGGACTGGCTAACCTAGCCCTCTTGTTGGATTGGGTGGTAGTGCCTACCAGCGGTCCACCCATCCCACTGGCAAGCGAAAAATTAGGAGGAGGAAAAGCGGAAGAATTCGTGGTATCCATGGTCGTCCCACGAGCAGCTAGGAAAACGTATGTCCATCCAGACAGAGCCCCGCATGCCTGGATAAGCCTTGTACAACTGAGGTGCGGCATGTTCCCCAGAGGTTGCCCGCTAGCGACTGTTCCACCTCAACAGCCATGCATCTTATCGGCGCGCAGCACATCTTAAGATTGAAGGGTTTTTTATAGAGGTATGTACCGTCCTCGCGATCCAGGCAATCAAGCCAAGATCCCCGGTCCCTATGACACACAACGTTCCACCGTTGCGCCACACGGTGGTCCCTGAAGCATGCCCAGAGCTTACGGTGTCAGAGCACTGGCAGCGCACACCAGTCCACAGCTTGGAGACCCCGGGATCGCCAAGCCCGTACCCAGTAAAGGAATGCTGAGTCCACTGAGGAGGGACAGACAGTAAGAAGGCTACGGCTGCGGATCGAAAGGTCAATGGCGGAGTATGTGCCATGCGCCACACTGAAATGTGTGAAGGCACCATCATTTAAAATGGAAAGATCGAGCTGTGCCAATAAATGCTCAACGATGGCGCCTCGACCTGTTGCCACTGACCCACCCCACAGATGGTTATGGGCATCGAAGTCGCCCAGTAACAAGAAAGGTGGCGGCAATTGGGCTATCACCGCAGCCAGGACATGCTGCGCGACATCACCATCCGGTAGAAGGTAAAGACTGCAGAAGGTAACGGCCTGTGGCATCCACACCCGAACAGCGGGATGACATGTGCCCGAACTTCCAGCATTTAAAACACCGCATCGGAGGAGGGATATATGGTTTCACATCACAGCGGTAAACCATCACCTTAACCTTTTCGGGTAAGACATCACCCTCAAAGGCCAAGATGAAGGCACCGGTGGCTACCTGATTATCCCTCGGACCCCGATGGACGCGCCGGACGAAGTGAACACCTCGTCGTTCGAGGTTGGCGCGTAGTTCATCGTCCGACTGCAGAAGAAGATCCCTGTGGAATATAATACCCTGGACCATGTTGAGACTCTTATGTGGCGTGATGCTGACAGAAACGTCCCCTAACTTATTGCAAGCGAGCAACCTCTGTGACTTTGCAGAGGATGCTGTCTGGATTAGAACTGAACCAGAGCGCATTTTAGACAAGCCCTCCACCTCTTCGAACTTGTCCTCTATATGCTCCACAAAACACTGGGGCTTGGTTGACATAAATGATTCACCATCGACTCAGATACAGAGTAGATACCGGGGTGAATAATCTGCACTGCCTTCTTTAGCCATACGTTCCTCCCATGGAGTGGCCAGGGAGGGAAATGATCTCGGATCAAATTTCTTCCTGTTGAGGTTAGACCTCGATCGCTTAGAGACTGCTGGTGTAGGCCCACCAGCGAGAGATGATGTACCACGCTTCATTACGGGTCATCCGCCCTGATGCCACCCACTCCCTCCAGGAGCTCTCCCCACCGGCGCCACCCAGCCACAGCAAAGAGCACCTGGCAGGATGACCTTTGCCGGGAGTCCTGATGCCCCAGAGGGATAGGCATCTACTCCTCGGCATACGTGGGGAGGTAGCAGCTCAGGCATCAGCAGTGCGATCCCTGTGTAGTCAGGGGGGCTACCACCAAGAGGGTACATGACAACCCCACCACAACGGACTGGCTACCGTGCTGGTTGTCGGGTGTCGAACATCCATTAATAAAGGGAGCAAAGATGGAAGTGCACAATGGAGGGAATGTAGGCTACCGGGAACACACTGCAGCCGATGTGGCAGGAAGCTCAGTTTAAGTCAAATTCCATGACAGAAACAAATATGCCAGATCTTAGGGCAAGATGGATATAGAATGCACCACATAAGGCGTCCTTCCCCAAATGGTACGCACTAACGAAAAAATTTGGAAATAGAGTGGTCAAACCCCTTAGGGGACCGTCACATTAAAGGCCGAAACAGTTGAGACTCCTTTTAGTCGCCTCTTACGACAGGCAGGAATACCAAGGGGCCTATTCTAACCCCCGAACCCGCAGGGGGGAAAAACAACACTACACAGAGCATTGTGAAAATTGCACCCAGGAACACATCCTCACCCAAGAGATGGAGAACGAGCATGATGGCAATGCGACAACGTTAAAGCTGGCTAGTGGTCTCAATGCACAATGGACAAATTGCACCATGTAAGGCGCCCTTCCCCAGTTGCCTCGCTCTGCGGAAGAATTTAGAAAGATGGAGGTCAAACCCAACAGGGGACCATCACGTAATGCTAAAACTTTTCAGACAGGCAGGAATACCGCGGGCCTATTCTTACCCCCAGAGCCACAGGGGGGAAAAACATAGATCTCAATTCTCGTGCTATTGTGTAGAGGAACGTAGGCTGACTTTGTTGTCAAACGGTGCTGCGTAAGTCATAAAGGCGTGATAGTATGGAAGGTTTCCAATACCAGGCTTCACATAATTGCTTTCCATTGTTACTTGAAAGCTGTAAACACGTTCCGTTCGTTACTAACTAACCATTTGTGGGAAAAAGTACACAAAGGCACTAGTAAAATCAGTTCACACTCATGTAATATATGTAAGCAGAGCCGATGTCTTGATATTTAACGATCTTTAAACTCTTATTTGCCATAAAAAACATGTATTTTGAGAGAATATTGACCGAAAACGATTTTTTATGTAATCATTCACAATAACAACCTAACTTCACAATATTTCTAACAAAGGAAAGTAGTCTATTATGAACTCACTTTCCAACTGGATGCGTCCTCTGGTCATTCTTCAGTAACACAATCACTAAATCCAAAGCAAAAACCGCTAAATATGTTTAAAACAATAACTTATAGGTGTACATAAACCACACCTCACCGAGAGACAGGGCCACACCGAAATCCAAAACATCTCGGTACAATTATCGTAAAATCGGTAGGAGGACCGTTCGGTAACAGATGTCAGAAGCTTACTGAATAAGATATTTGGATAGAGAACCGAAAATGACGTCACTACTGAGACTAACCTATACACCGATCGGTATTAACGATACAGAATAGGGCCCCAGGGGACAGCCACGGACCGACTGGCACAACGACTTACTTACCACCAATCAGTACATGAGAACTCAAACACCAAAGGTGTTGCAACTGCATCCGGAATGGTCGCGGGGTGACTGAGAAAGCGCTGCGGGATCAAACAGAGAGCAGCCCGCGAACAAACAAACGAATGGATAGGACGGACACAAAACAACAACGGACGATCGAGAGAGACCTTACGACGACAACACGCAAGAAGCAGGTGACAGAGACAACCAAACGAATCCAAGACGTCTATTAGTAATGAAAACAAAGAACGGTAAACATGCTGTCTGTTGACAAGTCGATATGTCTATACGCACGCAACGATTAGACTCACTGGCTGAGCTTTTTTTTTTTTGTTTTTTTCTTTATTGATTTTCAATTCCCCCCGAAGGGGGCGGGCTGGCAGCAGCTTACTACGCTGCTCTACAGCCTACAGACTTTTTTTTAAAAAAAAAAGGAAGAAGAAAGAAACAAGGAAAAACAGGCGATAAAATGGTGACTTAAAGTGTAAAATGGCGTAAAAATGTGGAAACTTAAAACAGAAAGCAAAAGGGGTTGGCAATGTTGTTAAAATACACAGGAAGCAGACAAGTAACATAGTAGACACACAATTAAAAACCATGGCGACAGTCTGGTTTCTGTTCGCAAGAGATAAAAAAAGCACACCCAGCGACAGTATGATGGCTGTTCGCTACACTTCCCAAAAGACACAACATGGAGCACTCACTGGAAAAACACACCGTAAAACACTGCACGAAAATGGCGGCACAAAGATGGCACTCCCGATCCAGGGCAGAAGTGGGGGGGGGGACCTGCAGTAGGGGGAAAAACAAGGAGGGAGGAGAGGAAAAAACGAAAAAGGGGGGGGGGAACTAAGGAGGGAGAGGACTAATAAAGGGGGAGAAGGGCAGACGCGAGAGGGAATGAGAGGAGGCAGAGGAGGGAAATGTAAAAGGACTTGGGGGAGAGAAGGGGGCAAAGAGAGGGGAGGTGGAGAATAAAGAGGATGAAAGGGGGGAGGGAGTCTGGGAAAAGGACAGAGGAAAGGAGGGGGAGTGAGGATCAGAGTTGACAGGAGGGATAAATGGAGGGAGAGAGGGCATCATCTGGGAGGGGGATTTGATGGAAGCCACCTTGGGAAAGGAGATGTAGGGTGTAGAGATGGAGGGAAGGGCGGACACAACGGTGAAGACGTGGCAGGGGGCGGGGATCGGAGAGGAGAGGAGCAACCAGGGGGTGAGGGGGTTCAAGACGGCGGGAGGTGTAGAGGATGCAGATATGTTCGAGGAATAGGAGCAGATGGGGAAAGGAATGAAATCATAGAGGATCCACGTGGGGGACGGGAGGCGTATATGGAAGGCGAGGCGGAGTGCATGACGCTCAAGGATCTGGAGGGACTTATAGAATTTGGGGGGGGGGGGGCAGATATCCAGGCAGGACTGGCATAACAGAGGATGGGACGGATTAAGGATTTGTAGGTGTGGAGGATGGTTGAGGTGTGCAACACCCATGTCCAGCCAGAGAGGAGTTTGAGGAATCGGAGGCGGTTGTGGGCTTTGGATTGGATGGAGCGAAGATGAGGGATCCAGGTGAGGTGACGGTCAATGGTGAGGCCAAGGTAGGTGAGGGTGGGGGTGAGGCGGACAGGATGGGTGCAGACAGTAAGGGAGAAATCCAGGAGCTGGAAGGAGCGAGTGGTACGACCTGGGTCTTGGAAGGGTTGAGTTTCAGGAGCCACTGGTTACACCATGGAGCAAAAAGGTCAAGGTGATTCTGGAGAAGGCGTTGGGACCGTTGGAGGGTAGGAGCGAGGGCGAGGAATGCGGTGTCATCAGCATATTACAAGAGGTGTACTGAAGGGGGGGGGGTTGGGGCATATCTGCCGTGTACAGGAGGTAGAAGAGAGGGGAGAGGACAGAGCCCTGGGGCTTACCTGCAGAGGGGTAGAATGTGTGGGAATTGGCAGTATGGATGGTAACATAGGAGGGGCGGTGGGAGAGGAAGGAGGCCACCAGACGGATGTAGTTGATAGGAATGGCGTAGGTTTGGAGTTTAAACAGGAGACTGGGATGCCAGACATGGTCGTAGGCCTTTTCGAGGTGAAGGGAGACAAAAATGGCGGAGAGACGGGAGTTAAGCTGGAGGGAGAGGAGATGAGTGAGGCGGAGGAGTTGGTCATCAGCAGAGAAGGAAGGTCGAAAGCCACATTGGGTGTTTGGGAGGAGGTGGTTTTGGCGGAGGTGGTGATGGATGCGCCAGGGAAGGATGGATTCCAAGAGCTTGCTGAACACCGATGTGAGACAGATAGGACGATAGGAAGAGGCATCAGATGGAGGCTTGTTGGGTTTGGAGAACATCAGGATACGGGAGGTTTTCCACAGGTCGGGATAGAAGCCAGTGGCAAGGATGACATTGTAGAGGGTGGCAAGAATTGAAAGGAACGAGGGAGGGCAGTGTTTGAGGTGGCGGTAGGTAATGCAGTCGTGGCTGGGAACAGTGTTGCGTTTAGTGCGGAGTGTGAGGCTGATGTCCTGGGTAGTGATGGGAGTGTTTAGTTCAGATGGTGGGGTGTGGCCCAAGTACTGGAAGCTAGGAGCAAGGGGAGGAACAGAGGTATTCGTACGGTCCATGACATCAGGGAAGAGGGAATAATCAAAGTGGGGATCATCTGGGATGGAAAAAACATCAGAGAGGTGGGAGGCAAAGTGGTTCGCCTTACTGAGGTTGTCAGGAAACGGACGGTCATTAAGGAGGAGAGGATACTGGGGGGGGGGGGGGGGGCGGTTCCCAGTAAGGCGGTGGAAAGCAGACCAATACTTGGAAGAGTTTATGGGGAGCGTGGTGTTGAGTTGTGTACATGTCTGGCACCAGGCACGGCGTTTCTTCACAGTAAGCAGGTTGCGGATGCGTCGTTGTAATTGCCGGTGGCGGGTAAGTGTATCCCGGTCACGAGTGCGGAGAAAAGAGCGGTAGAGGCGGCGGGACTCTCGAAGCAAAAGGACGGCCTGTGGAGGCAGGGCAGGGCGGTGAGGGTGGATGGCTTTGGTGGGGATATGGGTGGCGACGGCGTCAGACAAGGTCTGGTGCAGGAAGGCAGCAGTGCGAGAGATGTCATCAGGAGATTGGAGGGTAAGGTCGTGGCCGTCAACATGGGTGTGAATGGAGTTCCGGTAGGCATCCCAGTTGGCACGGGAGTAATCATGGACAAGTTTGGGAAGGACGTCAGGGAGCAGCGTTGCGGGGATGGCGACCATTAGAGATAGTGAGGAGAACAGGAGCATGGTCACTGCCAATGAGGTCAAGGACATCTGCGGTGATGCGCCCAAGGAGGTTGGGAGAGGCAGGGACCACATCAGGAGTGGTGTTGGATTCGGGTCGGGTGTGCTGAGGAAGGGGAACCAGGTCGCCCTGGAGAGTGGTGAGAAACTGATGCCACCGCTGGAGGTCAGCAGGAACACGGCTGTGGATATTGAGGGCGGCAATCATGTAGGTCTTCCCCCATGAACCATGGACCTTGCCGTTGGTGGGGAGGCTTGCGTGCCTCAGCGATACAGATGGCCGTACCGTAGGTGCAACCACAACGGAGGGGTATCTGTTGAGAGGCCAGACAAACATGTGGTTCCTGAAGAGGGGCAGCAGCCTTTTCAGTAGTTGCAGGGGCAACAGTCTGGATGATTGACTGATCTGGCCTTGTAACATTAACCAAAACGGCCTTGCTGTGCTGGTACTGCGAACGGCTGAAAGCAAGGGGAAACTACAGCCGTAATTTTTCCCGAGGACATGCAGCTTTACTGTATGATTAAATGATGATGGCGTCCTCTTGGGTAAAATATTCCGGAGGTAAAATAGTCCCCCATTCGGATCTCCGGGCGGGGACTACTCAAGAGGACGTCGTTATCAGGAGAAAGAAAACTGGCATTCTACGGATCGGAGCGTGGAATGTCAGATCCCTTAGTCAGGCAGGTAGGTTAGAAAATTTAAAAAGGGAAATGGATAGGTTAAAGTTAGATATAGTGGGAATTAGTGAAGTTCGGTGGCAGGAGGAACAAGACTTTTGGTCAGGTGATTACAGGGTTATAAATACAAAATCAAATAGGGGTAATGCAGGAGTAGGTTTAATAATGAATAAAAAAATAGGAGTGCGGGTTAGCTACTACAAACAGCATAGTGAACGCATTATTGTGGCCAAGATAGACACAAAGCCCATGCCTACTACAGTAGTACAAGTTTATATGCCAACTAGCTCTGCAGATGATGAAGAAATTGATGAAATGTATGACGAGATAAAAGAAATTATTCAGGTAGTGAAGGGAGATGAAAATTTAATAGTCATGGGTGACTGGAATTCGTCAGTAGGAAAAGGGAGAGAAGGAAACATAGTAGGTGAATATGGATTGGGGGGAAGAAATGAAAGAGGAAGCCGCCTTGTAGAATTTTGCACAGAGCATAACTTAATCATAGCTAACACTTGGTTCAAGAATCATAAAAGAAGGTTGTATACATGGAAGAAGCCTGGAGATACTGACATGTTTCAGATAGATTATATACAGGTAAGACAGATATTTAGGAACCAGGTTTCAAATTGTAAGACATTTCCAGGGGCAGATGTGGACTCTGACCACAATATATTGGTTATGAACTGTATATTAAAACTGAAGAAACTGCAAAAAGGTGGGAATTTAAGGAGATGGGACCTGGATAAACTGACTAAATCAGAGGTTGTAGAGAGTTTCAGGCAGAGCATAAGGGAACAATTGACAGGAATGGGGGAAAGAAATACAGTAGAAGAAGAATGGGTAGCTCTGAGGGATGAAGTAGTGAAGGCAGCAGAGGATCAAGTAGGCAAAAAGACGAGGGCTAATAGAAATCCTTGGGTAACAGAAGAAATATTGAATTTAATTGATGAAAGGAGAAAATATAAAAATGCAGTAAACGAAGCAGGCCAAAGGGAATACAAACGTCTCAAAAATGAGATCGACAGAAAGTGCAAAATGGCTAAGCAGGGATGGCTAGAGGACAAATGTAAGGATGTAGAGGCTTGTCTCACTAGGGGTAAGATAGATACTGCCTACAGGAAAATTAAAGAGACCTTTGGAGAGAAGAGAACCACTTGTATGAATATCAAGAGCTCAGATGGCAACCCAGTTCTAAGCAAAGAAGGGAAGGCAGAAAGGTGGAAGGAGTATATAGAGGGTTTATACAAGGGCGATGTACTTGAGGACAGTATTATGGAAGTGGAAGAGGATGTAGATGAAGATGAAATGGGAGATAAGATACTGCGTGAAGAGTTTGACAGAGCACTGGAAGACCTGAGTCGAAACAAGGCCCCGGGAGTAGACAACATTCCATTAGAACTACTGATGGCCTTGGGAGAGCCAGTCATGACAAAACTCTACCGTCTGGTGAGCAAGATGTATGAGACAGGCGAAATACCCACAGACTTCAAGAAAAATATAATAATTCCAATACCAAAGAAAGCAGGTGTTGACAGATGTGAAAATTACCGAACTATCAGTTTAATAAGTCACAGCTGCAAAATACTAACGCGAATTCTTTACAGACGAATGGAAAAACTGGTAGAAGCGGACCTCGGGGAATATCAGTTTGGATTCCGTAGAAATGTTGGAACACGTGAGGCAATACTAACCTTACGACTTATCTTAGAAGAAAGATTAAGAAAAGGCAAACCTACGTTTCTAGCATTGGTAGACTTAGAGAAAGCTTTTGACAATGTTGACTGGAATACTCTCTTTCAAATTCTAAAGGTGGCATGGGTAAAATGCAAGCAGCGAAAGGCTATTTACAATTTGTACAGAAACCAGATGGCAGTTATAAGAGTCGAGTGGCATGAAAGGGAATTAGCGGTTGGGAAGGGAGTGAGACAGGGTTGCAGCCTGTCCCCGATGTTATTCAATCTTTATATTGAGCAAGCAGTAAAGGAAAGAAAAGAAAAATTCGGAGTAGGTATTAAAATCCATGGAGAAGAAATAAAAACTTTAAGGTTCGACGAGACATTGTAATTCTGTCAGTGACAGCAAAGGACCTGGAAGAGCAGTTGAACGGAATGGACAGTGTCTTAAAAGGAGGATATAAGATTAACATCAACAAAAGCAAAACGAGGATAATGGAATGTAGTCAAATTAAGTCGTGTGATGCTGAGGGAATTAGATTAGGAAATGAGGCACTTAAAGTAGTAAAGGAGTTTTGCTATTTAGGGAGTAAAATAACTGATGATGGTCGAAGTAGAGAGGATATAAAATGTAGACTGGCAATGGCAAGGAAATCGTTTCTGAAGAAGAGAAATTTGTTAACATCGAGTATAGATTTAAGTGTCAGGAAGTCGTTTCTGAAAGTATTTGTATGGAGTGTAGCCATTTATGGAAGTGAAACATGGACGATAACCAGTTTGGACAAGAAGAGAATAGAAGCTTTCGAAATGTGGTGCTACAGAAGAATGCTGAAGATAAGGTGGGTAGATCACGTAACTAATGAGGAGGCATTGAATAGGATTGGGGAGAAGAGAAGTTTGTGGCACAACTTGACTAGAAGAAGGGATCGGTTGGTAGGACATGTTTTGAGGCATCAAGGGATCACAAATTTAGCATTGGAGGGCAGCGTGGAGGGTAAAAATCGTAGAGGGAGACCAAGAGATCAATACACTAAGCAGATTCAGAAGGATGTAGGTTGCAGTAGGTACTGGGAGATGAAGAAGCTTGCACAGAATAGAGTAGCATGGAGAGCTGCATCAAACCAGTCTCAGGACTGAAGACCACAACAACAACAATCAACAAAAGCAAAACGAGCATAATGGTATGTAGTCAAATTAAATCGGATGGTGCTGAGGGGATTAGATTAGGAAATGAGACACTTAAAGTAGTAAAGGAGTTTTGCTATTTAGGGAGTAAAATAACTGATGATGGTCGAAGTAGAGAGGATATAAAATGTAGACTGGCAATGGCAAGGAAATCGTTTCTGAAGAAGAGAAATTTGTTGACATCGAGTATAGATTTGTCAGGAAGTCGTTTCTGAAAGTATTTGTATGGAGTGTAGCCATTTATGGAAGTGAAACATGGACGATAACCAGTTTGGACAAGAAGAGAAGAGAAGCTTTTGAAATGTGGTGCTACAGAAGAATGCTGAAGATAAGGTGGGTAGATCACGTAACTAATGAGGAGGTATTGAATAGGATTGGGTAGAAGAGAAGTTTGTGGCACAACTTGACTAGAAGAAGGGATCGGTTGGTAGGACATGTTCTGAGGCATCAAGGGATCACAAATTTAGCATTGGAAGGCAGCGTGGAGGGTAAAAATCGTAGAGGGAGACCAAGAGATGAATACACTAAGCAGATTCAGAAGGATGTAGGTTGCAGTAGGTACTGGGAGATGAAGAAGCTTGCACAGGATAGAGTAGCACGGAGAGCTGCATCAAACCAGTCACAGGACTGAAGACCACAACAACAACAAATCATGTAGGTGGAGAAGGTGCGGTCAATGTGGGCCAGGAAATCGTACGGGATGGGGGTGCGAGGGCGGACATAAATGGTGGCACAGGTGATGGTAAGGGTGGGGAAGAAGAGGCTGAGGGTGAGATGCTCGGCAGGATTGTTAAGGAGAGGTTGGGGCCGGATGGGGAGGTGCTTGAGGTGGCCTATAGCAACTCCGTCACGCACCAGAGGGTACGGGTTATTGGTGCGGTGTAGGGTGTAAGGAGCCGTGGAGACGGAGATACGGGGTTGAAGGAAGGTTTCATTTAGGACGAAGGCATCCACGCGGTGCTGACCGAGGGTGTGGAGGAAGAGGAGTTTGGGGGTGGGCAGGGAGCGAATGTTGTGGTACAGGAGACGGTAGGGTTCTTGTACCATGGGAGGGGAGAGTTAGACGAGGGTGGTGAGGGGGGTGAAGGTGAAGTGGGCCTGGTTGTGTGAGTATGTGGCATAGGTGGTAAGATGGAAGATGGAACGGGCAGCGAAGGCGATTTGGGAAAGAGTGTGCGAGCGCTGGAAGGGGTGGATGTTTTGGAGCACAATGGTGGTGAAACAGAAGATGTCCTCAGCAGTAGGGGGAGGGCGGAGCAAGTTGTTGGGGTGGATGTGGTCATCAATAGGACGGACAGGGACGGTGAGCTCAGGGGTGACTGGTGGAGGTTTCGCTTTACACTTTGAGGAGTAGGTAGGATGTGGTTCGTTGCAAGTGTTGCAGGAGGGGGGAGAGGTGAGGTTGGGGCAATTCTTGAGGAAGTGTGAAGCTTTGCAGTGGGGACAAGTAGGGGGGTTCTTGCAGGCAGAGGTAACGTGGTCGTTGTAGGTGAGACAGCATTGGCAGCGGTAGGATTGGACTGGGGAATGGGAGGGGTCCACCGTATGATGGCGATTGTAGATGAGGGCTCCATCGGTGAGTCAATGGAGGAGGAGGATTCAGTGAATATCCACATGAGAAAAGTTGGCCCGGGATCATTGAAGATGTGATGGGCCGAGCGGATTTCAATGTTGGGCCGGGAGTTGAGTTCCGCCAACACCTCAGCCTCTGTGATCACGGGGCTAAGCTTCGTGATCACAGTGGTGAAGGTCGGTGGACGTCGGGGAGGTTGAGGCTGACGGGGAGAGGACGGGGTGTGGTAGGGTGAGGGTTGCACGTTAGCCAAATTGGATACGGGGGATGCGGGAGAGGAGATCGGTGTGGAAGGAAGCATTGGGGGATTTAATGAGGAGCGAGTCCTTGCAAGGAATCAGAAGGGAGATGGGGGCATTGGGGTAGTATTTCTGGATGGCGAGGGTGAGGGAGCGGGCATCAAGGAATTGAGGGTCAGGATTGGAGAGGACAAAGGTGTGGGTGGCAGGTGTGGCGGGGGCGTGGGTCGGAGCCGCGTCCATGGGGGTGGGTGGGTCACGGGGAGTGGGGGTTTATTTGGAGGAGACTTCAGGGGAAGGGTCAACATTCGGGCGTTATGAGGGTTTCGTGGTCACGACCGAGTGTAGAGGGGGTAGGGGGACGGGTTGCAGGGGGAGATGGCGGGGGGCAGGACCACCCTGAGCAGTGGATGACGCAGACGGAGGGGGCGTGGGTGTCACAGATACTGTGGAACGTCGAGCCGAAATCCGTGCTGGCTTGGAGCCCGTCGGAGGCGGTGCAGGGAGCGGCGGAAAGTCAGTAGCTGTCGATGGGGCGACAGTGATAGGGGAGGAGGAGTTGGGGGTGGTTACAACCGAAAGTGGCGCAGGGGTGGGGTGGACAGGGAGAGAAGGAAGGACGGGAAGTGGGGTGGAGGATGAGCTCCATGTGATGGTGGTTGGAGCAGCGGAGGGAGAGGTGAAAATGATAGTGGTGGTGGGTTGGGACATGGTGGCGGCGCGCGAGAAGGGCGGCGGCGGCGAGCACCGGCAGGCGGCGGCGGCGGCGCGGCGGCAGGTGGCGGCGGCGGCGGCGACCAGGCAGCTGCAGGCAGCGACCGAACGGCGGCGGCGGCGAGCACCGGCAGTCGGCGACCAGGCGGCGGCGGCGGCGGCAGCGGCGACGGCGACGGCAGGCAGCGACCAAACGGCGGCGGCGGCGGCGAGGAGGACCGGACGGCGAGCAGTAGTGACGGCGAGCAGACGACACGGCAAGGAAACGGTGGGGATCTTCCACGTCGAAGATGCACCCTGAGAGTAGCCCAGGCAGTGAAAGTCGTCGATGAAGAAGTGAGGGAATCCAACCCTCGAGTGATGGCTGAGCGAGAGGCAGGCGCTTAAATACACGATCGGTGGCGCCGCTATTGGCCGCTGGGACCACGTGTTCCACTGTGGCGCCCTCACATTAAACGTGGGGCAGGAGGCACGCGCCGCCACAGCTTACGGCGCGATAGTGCAGAGACCTCTAGGGGTCTTCGACGTCCCTGGCGTCTGGCGCGGAACAAATTCCGCGGAGCGCGGTACCAGAAAAGGTTAAGAACGTGACTATCCATGATGAAATATGTATTAGCCGTCAAAACTACATACCATGTTCGACAGCGACAACAGGTGAAGAAAGGACACTGCCTGAAATTACGTTAGTGGCCAGGGCAGGTAACCACAACACTGAAAGCCACAAGGCAGGAAATTCTGCTGGTGCACTTGAATTGTGGTTAACCAATATAGTTAATTATGGCGGCTATATTTCAGCAATACAAAGACTTGCACAGGAAAACCTCCCCACCAGCGAATCAGCGAAACGAAGCGCACAACATGAATGGACATGGCTTGGGTACTACAAACCACTACTCAACTTTGACGTCCTGGGTCGGTGAACCACGTAGCTCGTAGCGATCGGACAGCTACACACACGCTCCAACACTGCGCAGGGACCGCCACTGGACCCAGCCGACTGCACTACACGGACATATCCTTTCTGGTCCGCACCAACCGACCGACTCCCCGCTTGTCCGTCCGCGACTGCTGTTCCATCGCTAGGGCACTGCTGGTGCTTTTCCCACTCACTTCCAGACACACGACGGCAGAAATACCAGATCGAACCTAACCATGCAGAGGAAACACGCCCACTAGCTAAGCGACATCCCTGCCCCACGAAAGGCCTGGCCCAAGCTCCACAAGATGGTAATGGAAGGGGTCCGGAAGCGCTCAGATAACCAGTACACGTCGCTCGATGAGACAACCGACCTCTCAGAGCCATTGTGCCGAGAACATTTAAAGAAACTTGTCAAAGGAAATCACGCCAACTACACACTCAACCTGAAAGTCACTTGCACGAAGGCCTGAATGATACCCAACAATAACTACGCATGCACGGAGACAAATTGGGAGTTGATGCATGCACACACAGCCGACTGATGAATGATCAGCGAGCTAAGACCACCAAGACCGTGGTCTGTCTCAATTGATGCATGGTGGCAATGGTCCGGCGAACCATGTCGACGTAGACCTCATAGCTCCAACCCAACTGCACTAGTGCCGCATTACAACTCCCCAACTGGCAGGTCCAGCGTGCGTTCCAGACATGTTCCAACTGACTGGCAACCCGAACTCGCGACCTGAACTCGACTTACGACAGACAACGACCGGGAAGTAATAGCAGTCCAGCAAAGATACTACAAGAGGGGATATATCGATACGTGCTGCTAGCGCCGGTCACAGTCAGGCTAAGCAGCAGCTGAATGACAGTAGTAATTTAAATTAACGTAGTGAGGTGGAAGTACGTTAAAATAGGGTGTAAAATACATAATGGCGGGAACACGAGCCACGCACAGTTCAGATATGGTGTCACAAGTGAGATTGTAGGCCTTCGTCAGGTCAAAAAAGACAGAAATAAATTTTTGCAGACGGAAATGGCCGATCGAAAGGCAAACCGCAGGAGGACCAAGTTGTCGATGGTGAGGCGTTCTTGGTGGAAACTGCCCTGCCATGGAGCCAAAATGCTCCAAGGGTCAACGAACCAACATAACTGCTGGCTCCCCAAATATTCGAGGAGCTTACACAGAACGTTGGTTGAAGAAATGGTTGAAGATGGCAAGGAGGAGGGCTAAGTAATCCACTTACAGATGTTTAAGTATGTGGAAATGGATGCAGTATGGGCCAGGGGAAGTGTCAAGGACACTGAGAAATTCCCACTCACTGAAGGGAACATTAAATGGCTCAGGGTGGCGTGGAGCAAAAGGTATTTGCTGTCGCTCCATCTGCTGTTTGAGGAGACGAAAGGTGGGGCAGTAACTGTCAGATGCAGTGGTGTGAGCATAATGCTCGGCAAGATTCTCTGCAATTATGTCTAGATTGGCAGATACAGCTCCATATAAAGAAATTCCAGGCACACCAACTGGGGTCTGAAAGTCGTAACATCGTTGGAGTTTGGTCCAAACCTGGTAAGGAGAGGTTCCTGTTCCAATGGTGGAGACATAGCGTACCCAACATTCCTTCTTCCATCGTTTGATCAGTAGGCGGGCCTGCACAACGAGCTGTCTGAACTCAGTGAGGTTCTTCATGGACAGGTGGCACTTATGATGTTGCAGGGCCCGCCGATGGTCTGTAATGGTCGCACCGCCAAGGCACTGACTTCCTCTGGGGACAACCTGAGGAACATTGCCAATTCAGCTTTAGCAATAATGGTAGTGGTGATGGTGTGGATCACCTCATTGATGTTGCCGTGCTATGGACATCCAACAGTAGTAACATAGGTTAAGGCGTTTCAGTCAGCCTTGAGAAGAGCCCATGTGTGCAAGCGAGATGAGGGATGCTGGGGGAGATGCAGGATGGGTGGAAAGTAGTCACTGCCACACAAGTCGTCATGAGCTCTCCAGTGGATAGACAGGAGAAGGCCAGGACTGCAAACTGAGTGATCAGTGGCTGATTATATGCCATGTGCCACACTGACATGTGGGGGCACCTGTATTTAGGAGGCAAAGGTCAATTTGAGTTAGTAGGTAGTCGGCATATTTACCATGACCAGTATCATTGGTTCCATCATAAAAAGGGTTATGCACGTTAAAATCACCCAGAAGTAGAAAAGGTGCGGCTGAGCAGGGAAATGAATGCAGCCAATACATGGGGCAGCGCTGGAGAGAGGTGGATGCTACAGATGGTAATTTCCTGCACAGGTTCGCTACAGACAGAGGTAAGGACGTAAATACAAACTCCACCTGACAGTCTGTCACTATCATTACGATTTTTGTAGTACCCCCAAGAGCCACGAAGGTTGAGGGTCTGCATTGCAGGAAACCAGGTCTCCTGAAGGGCAATGCCAAAAGCATGATTACACTTACATCTGTTTTAAATCACCAAATGGGGAGAAGAAACTGCCACATTTCCACTGTAGGATGACGCTTTCTGGAATTGGGGAAAGCATAAAGTGCCCAAGGAGACAAATTACGCCTCAGCATCACCTGCTGCCACTGATTGAGCGTTTGCAGCCAATACCATTCCATCCAAGGTGTCGGATATATCTAGGTCCTCAGCGGGTGCCCGAATCTGCACCTCGTCCTTGGAAGCAGAAATGTTAGCGAGTGCTGGTGCAGGGGCCATCATAGTCCTCAGTTTCCTAACAGAGTTTTTCTTTGTTTATTTTTCCTCTCTCCTTTCCTTAGCGTCTTGCTGGGGAAGCTTGTCAGAAGAAGCTTCAGGGACAGAGGGAGACCCCAAAGCCCTTTGACCAGCAGCTAGTAGCTCTTTCAGCCACCGGCTGGTGTCCACTTGACCACAGGAGGGGACCATGGAAGGCAGATTGCCAAGGTACCCCTTCCATGCGAGAGGAGCACGAGAATGTTGTTGCTTCCCCTGCTGGGGGGAGGGGATTGATGTCCCTGGCGTTTGGGGGGGGGGGGGGGTGGGCGATGCTCCCAAAGCAGAAGCAAGGAGCAACAGAAGAAGATGTGCATGCAGCCAGCATGGAAGGGGTAAAGTTGGGCGAATCTGTAGTCCCACTGGAATAAGCTACGATGAGGGGCATAATGGCGTCATGGAGGGCGATGATGTCGTAGTGGCAGCCTAAGAAGAGAGCATTTGAACAGGGCTCAACCAGGATCCCAGCAAGCAGGGGGAGTGGTGTCCTCTACAGTTGACACAGGTGAGAGGAGGCCCACATGGAGTATTTGGTTGTGGCAAGCGTTCCCAGTCTCTAGATGTGGCTCTGGAGTTGCACCAGGAGGACATGTGCCTGAATTTCCAACACTTAAAACACCGCATATGGGGAGGGCATAAGGTTTGACGTCTGATCAGTATAGCATCACCTTCACCTTCTCTGGTAATGAATCATCTTCAACAGTCATGATGAAGGCACTGGAGGCAACCCTATTGTCTTTAGGCCGCCGGACGAAGTGAATGCCCTGCCATTCTAAATTGGCACATAGCACTTCATCAGACTGCAACAGAAGGTCCCAATGAAAAATAATTCCGTGGACCTTGTTGAGGCCTTTATGGGGAGTGACCAAAACAAGAATACCACCTAGCTTTCCACAGGCAGGTAACGTCTGGGACTGGGGTGGGTATGCCTTCTGAATGAGGACCGACCCACTGCGCATTTTGGACAGTGCCGTCACTTCCCCAAACTTTTACTCCAGGTGCACAACAGAAACAGAGGCTTTGTATCCAGAAAGGAGTTCCCATCAGTTCTGCCACACCCTAAATAGCGAGGCGAATATGGCTCTCATTGTTCCGTAGACATATGTTCCTCTGATGGTGTTGCTACAGAGGGGAATGATTTGGGGTTGTGTGTCGCAGTATTGTATTCTACCTTACCTTTCTTAGAGACTGCTGGGGCGATTCGGTCCCCAGAAAAAGATGACTGTCCGGTTCATTGCCGGTCATCTGCCCTGGTGCCACACACTCTGATCAGGGGCTCTCCACAGGTTGCACCAAGCCAAAGCAAACTTCCCACTTTTCTTTTAACGACTATAAATAAAATCTGATAAACAGCACACATTGTGTTACCACTGGCTGAGTCAGGAGGACTGGCTACCTGAGCCTCCTCGTTAGACTGGGTGTTGGTACCTACCAGTGATCCACTCATTCCTCTAGGAGGAGAACAAAAAAATTCGAGGATTCCATCTCTGCTGCATGAGGGAAAGAAAAGTCCACCCAGACAGAGCTCCATGTACCTAGGTAAGCCTCATACAAGTGAGATGCAATAGGTTCCCATAGGTTGCCCGCTAACGACAGTTCCATGCAACATACCTTGAGATTAAGGGGTTTTTATTGAGGTTTTTACCATCCTCGCGATCTGGACTCTCAAGCCAAGATCCCCTTTCCCTGTGACACACAACATTATATCACCGTGCCGCAAGGTGGTCGCTGAAGCATGCTCAGAGCTTACGGTGATGGGGGACTGGCGGTGCTTGCTAGTCTCCAGTTCAGAAAACTCGGGGTCGCCAAGTCCCTATCAAGCAAACGAATGCTGAGCCCCTGAGGACAGCGTGCAGCGCTTGAGCGCTTGGAGTGCACAGCGAGGGCGAGGCAGTACTGTCTGTTGGTCTGAAGTAGGTGATGTTTGAACGGTAGCATCAAGATGGCGTATGGTCAGTCTGGACCCTGGAGTGGATCTAGCCACCGAGAGTATAGGCAGTGACCTAATAACTGTCAGTGGAGGTGGAGCAGGATCATGAGGACACAAGACCTCATGGAAGCGAAGTGGTGTCTGCAGCTACAGTGCTGTTTACCGTGACATACGCGCCCCTAATCGACGTTTCTCGCACTCTGTACAGCTGTCACGGCTGCAGGAGGCCTAGATGAAGGCAGCTTAGTGGATGTTCTGTTTTCAAGCGACCTCCATGAGTAAAGCAAGGGCCGTTCTGGCCTGCAGTACATGTCTGTAAGGGTGGTGCTCACGTAAACAGGAGACAAGTCCAGTTCATGCAAATTATTTTTTACCTGAACCACCGTGAAAATCAAAAACGTGGCTGTGTGTGTGTGTTTGGATCTTACCAGCACCCTTACACTTATGTAAAGGATGAGCCAATCAGCAGGAAAATTTTAATCTATTTTATTAGCTCTCAAAGGTAACTTCAATTTTCCATTACTGCCAAGCCACGGCTGGCAGCGTCAGCTGCCTGTAAATTCCTTCATCCCACAGTCTAGCAACAGGAAGTCAGCACTGAGGAAAGGCACCTTGACCACACAACTCCCTTGTGTGCTGACGAGGGTACACTATGCTCTCTGGAAAGTTCCATGCCACCCGCACTGTTTCCTTGGTCCCGACCAATCAGGGCGGAGAGAGCCGCGTCGTGCATCGAATATACCCTGCTGCCCATCGCCGGGCCTGCTCTCAACAGGAAGTCAGCACCAAGGAAGGGCACCTTGACCATGCACCTCCCTCGTGTGCTGACGAGGGTATGCTATGCGCCCTGGAAAGTTCCATGCCGCCCTCACGGTTTCCTCGATCCCGACCAATGAGGGTGGGGGAAGCCACATGATGCGTCGAATATACCCTTCCGCCCATCGCCCGGCCCGCTCGCTTCTTTTTCTTGCTCTCCTGAGAGTCTGACTCGCGCCCTGTAGCAGTGAACATCTTCCACTTCTCCCGGTGTTGCGGCACTGTGGACTTAGTTTTCATGGACACCAACCTTCGCCAAACTTTACCTTCTGGCTCACCCTCACCTCCCTTGGCCCGACAGAGTATTCCCTATAGCATAGCTTTTGCCAATAAGTGGCCTGACAGAAGAAACTTTGTCCTGTTCTTTCCAAAACGCCCACCGCCATCCCATCCGCCCATCCTGTACCCTTATCAAAACAATAGAAAGTATCTTATCCTTCCAGAAACTTTTCTACATAGTTGCCACTAAGGCTTTGAAGGTACATGCCATTGTATGACAAATGTCTAATACCCTCATCATAGAAGGCACCTGTGCTTTCTGCCAATTTCCTAAGCTGTATTGTGTCTCATTGCCTGTGTCAAAATGTTGTCCTCATAGGCAGTGGTTCATGTGAGCCAAGAGATGAAAATCAGAGGGAGTCAAGTCCGGGATATACAGGGTGGTCCATTGAACGTGACCAGGCCAAATATCTCACGAAATAAGCGGCAAACGAAAAAACTACAAAGAACGTAACATGTCTAGCTTGAAGGGGGAAACCAGATGGCGCTATGGTTGGCCCGCTAGATGGTGCTGCCATAGGTCAAACGGATATCAACTGCGCTTTTTTTAAACAGGAACCCCCATTTTTATTACATATTCGTGTAGTACGTAAAGAAAGATGAATGTTTTATTTGGACCAATATTTTCGCTTTGTGACAGATGGCGCTGTAATAGTCACAAACATATGGCTTACAATTATAGACGAACAGTTGGTAACAGGTAGGTTTTTCAAATTAAAATACAGAACGTAGGTACGTTTGAACATTTTATTTCGGTTGTTCCAATGTGATACATGTACCTTTGTGAACTTATCATTTCTGAGAACGCATGCTGTTACAGCGGGATTACCTGTAAACATCACATTAATGCAATAAATGCTCAAAATGATGTCAGTCAACCTCAATGCATTTGGCAATACGTGTAACGACATTCCTCTCACCAGCCTTCCATAATGTTCGCACATGCATTGACAATGAGCTGATGCATGTTGTCAGGCGTTATCGGTGGATCACGTTAAAAAATATCCTTCAACTTTCCCCACAGAAATAAATCCGGGGACGTCAGACCTGGTGAACGTGCGGGCTATGGTATGGTGCTCCAACAACCAATCCACTTGGCACGAAATATACTATTCAATAACGCTTCAACCACACACGAGCTATGTGCCAGACATCCATCATTTTGGAAGTACATCGCCATTCTGTCATGCAGTGAAACATCTTGTAGTAACATCGGTAGAACATTACGTAGGAAATCAGCATACATTGCACCATTTAGATTGCCATCGATAAAATGAGGGCCAATTATCCTTTCTCCCACAATCCCGCATCATACATTAACCCGCCAAGTTCGCTGATGTACCACTTTTCGCAGTCATCGTGGATTTTCCGTTGCCCAATAGGGCATATTATGCCGGTTTACGTTACCGCTGTTGGTGAATGACGCTTCGTTGCTAAATAGAATGCGTGCAAAAAATCTGTTATTGCCCCGTAATTGCTCTTCTGCCCAGTGGCAGAACTGTACACGACGTTCAGAGTTTCCGCCATGCATTTACTGGTGCATAGAAATATGGTACAGGTGCAATCGATGTTGATGTAGCATTCTCAACACTGACGTTTTTGAGATTCCCTATTCTCGCGCAATTTGTCTGCTACTGATGTGCGGATTAGCCACAACAGCAGCTAAAACACCTACTTGGGTATCATCATTTGTTGCAGGTCGTGGTTGACGTTTCACATGTGGCTGAACTTCCTGTTTCCTTAAATAATGCAACTATTGGCGGAAATGGCGGAATGTTACGTGATACCACGTACTTATACGTTTGTGACTATTAGAGCGCCATCTATCACAAAGCGAAAAAAGTGGTCCAACTAAAACATTCATATTTCTTTACGTACTACAAGAATATGTAATAAAAAATGGGGGTTCCTATTGAAAAAAAACGCAGTTGATATCCGTTTCACCTATGGCAGCGCCATCTAGCAGACCAACCATAGCGCCATCTGGTTTCCCCCTTCAAGCTAGACGAGTTTTGTTCTTTTGTAGGTTTTTCGTTTGATGCTTATCTCGTGAGATATTTGGTCCGGTCACTATCAATGGACCACCCTGTATAGTGTGTCATCAAACATGTCCCAATGAAAATTCCACACGAGCGTCTTCGTTGCACCAGCAGTACGTGGCCGAGAATTGTCATGAAGAAGTTACATGATGTGGGCTGTACGAAATCGGCAGAAATCCCTCAGCAGAACTTCACACATAATGGGAGACACTATTTTCTAGGCAACTTTATGTGCTCACAGTGTGCTCAGTGCTGTGTCGTCCGAACAAGACACAGCTAGGGCAAAAGCAGCACAGTCGCAAAGATGTGAGCTGGTGCCAAGTGCCATAGAGACTCACCACTTACACGAGTTCCACTAGTGCCACGAGCGGCGCTGAAGATGAAGATATCGACCTCGTCTCGGCCAATTGTAGGCCGAGTGCAATCCGCCAATGACCAGACGACGACGGACGGAAGCCTACTCAGAAGACAGGACAGCAGCTGTCGTCCACTTGGGTACAGATCATCGTCCAGGGCTGACATAGACAGGGAACGTCGTTTAGTGAGCCCTTACAAGCGAGCAGACTGTTGTTTTAAATTTCATCTGCTATGTACTGTGAAGTTTACCTACGATTATTTGCACTTAGCCACTGAGGGCCTTTTCCTGTTATAGTACATGCAGTGTTGTAGACCTAAACATTCAACTAGTCACAAAGATAGGTAAACCCTTTTTGTATGAGTTTGTTACTAATTTGCTGGAGTGTTGCAGAACCGAAATTCACCCATCCTGTCACCTGACCCTGGGGCATAGCTGTGTTGTAGTGGCCGGAAGAAATTGTCTTATCGGTGTACTGCACCAGAAGCCATTTCACAAACTCGGCCTACCGTAACAAAAGTGGAAAATCGGCCTCCACTGAAGTAGCAACAAGGCGTTTACAAAATAGGTAACGAGGCTTTATAAAACCGGCGAGTATGGTTTACAAAACTGAGAAATCAGAAGTGCGATGTGACGATGCAGGTGGACATGAGAGATTTCAGGGCGCTCTCATTTCTGATTCGGTGTAGGGAATACCATCTACTGCGATTTGACTTCATACATTGTGATGAAATTGTGGGCGGCAGTTTATGGTCTTGTTTGCGTGCCCTAGGGAAGTGAATACGG
This sequence comes from Schistocerca nitens, assembly GCF_023898315.1. Taxonomy (NCBI): domain Eukaryota; kingdom Metazoa; phylum Arthropoda; class Insecta; order Orthoptera; family Acrididae; genus Schistocerca; species Schistocerca nitens. The sequence goes on along the minus strand of NC_064622.1, from coordinate 478,447,456 downwards.
TAAGGTTTACCTGCGTTCAAAGGAACAGGGTGGCGACTTAAACGACTTCAGTAAAAGCATGGCGTTGGTGGGCCGACAAAGTGCGTTTTTTCTGGAGAATGGTGAGGAGACACTTCCAGACGGCCGCGTGCTACGGTCGCATTGGGCACAAACACAATAATATGGCGCCGGACGACAGGCAGACGTCCAGGTATACGGCCTAGTGCCGAAAAGTCGCCGACAGCGCATTGTAGGCCGGGAATAAAGCAGAGGAGGGACCCTTGTTAGCGAGCAAGCCGCCAAAAGAAATTGAAACGTTCTGAAAATGTTTGTGGGGCAGGAAAACTGGGACCCAGACGCGCAGACTCTGTTTCAAAACATGTTTGGTCAATGGAAGAAGCTGTTTGAGAGTTCATGGCCGTTCTTTGCAAACTTTGAAATGGACGCAACAGGGGAGATAGCAAGCTGTTTATGGAGGGCTGTGCCTCACCCTCTATTGTGATAGCAAAAGACACGCCAAACACTTGGGAAAGAGGCCACGAAGTTGAATCTTTTCCGTTTTCTGCCAATTAACTTCAAAGTCTCTGATTGGCCAAATCGGTTTGCAGTGCAAAAACCATTGTCCGAGCTTAGAATGCCTGGCCACAGCACGTGATTAGCTTGTGCGAAAGTGGGGGAAGTCAAAAAAGAGAAATATGCTTTTGGAACCAAGCTGAGGAGGAAGCGGACAGGTAGGCAGAAGGATCACTCTAGTGCAAGTCTCTTGTACTTGTGCTGCACTAGTAAAGAGTTGGTTTGGTTTTGGGGGGTTAAAGGGACCAGACTGCTACTGTCATCGGTTCCTTGGTGGTGGTTGTTGGGATGTTTAAGGGGGGACTAAACAGCGAAGGTCATCAGTCCTCCATTCCAAAAACAGGCAAGCCGAAAATTTGCGGAGCAGGTAAAAAAAATGGGGAAGGAGATTCCCCCCCAGGCACTAAAAGAACACAAATGCAGCAACAAACACTACAGAAAAGAAGAGTACAGATGAACACCAGATAGAAAGAAACAGAAGAAAAGAAGATGGCTGGAGACTGGTTGACTGACCACGAGAACAAAAACAGGGAAAGAGTCAACCATCCGACGACACACCAAAACAGCAACAAATTTTGAGAGACGCGAGGACAAAAGACACAGAAAGGGAAAGGTGCAGGACCTCCCTAAATAGAACCATAAAAAGGACTACCACGGATAAAATTTAAAACGTCATCAGCCATGGAGGCATCGTCGCATAAAACCAAAGGCAAAGTGCCCGGGAGATTAAAAGTCTGCTGGAGGGTGCGCAGTCGGGGACACTCCAACAAAATGTGGGCGACCGTCAGCCGGGACCCACACCAACACAGGGGGGGATCTCCTGACGCAAAAGATAACCGTGCGTCAGGTAGGTATGGCCGATGCGGAGCCGACACAGGATGACAGAGTACCTGCGAGAAGCCCGCAGGGAGGAGCGCCACACATCGGTCGTCTCCTCGACAGCCCGCACCTTATTCGGGGATGTCATGCCACGCCACTCAGCAGTCCACATCCAAAGCACCTTACGGCGCAACACCAGCTGCTGATCGCGAGCCGTGAGGCCGATCTGCAAAGCTGGGGCGTCGATCGCCCCTTTGGCCAGCCTGTCAACACGTTCGTTCCCTGGGATGCCAACGTGACCTGGCGTCCAAGCAAAGACCACCGAACGACCAGAAAGGGGTAATGGCGGAAACAGACTCCTGAATAGAGGACACCAGAGGAGAAGGGGTATAGCAGCGGTCGATGGCCTGGAGGCTGCTCAGGGAGTCACTGCAGATGACGATTGACGTACCTGAGCAGAAACGCATATGCTCAAGAGCGCGCAATATGGCCACCAGCTCTGCAGTAAAAATACAGCAGCCAGCCGGCAAGGAGCACTGCTCAACATGGGCAGCGTGAGCAAAAACGTAGGCAGTGCGACCATCAACCAGGGAACCATCAGTGTAGACAGTCTCACAGCCCAAAAATGAGGCGAGGAGCGCAAGAAAACGGCGACGGAGGGCCACAGGCGGAACCGAGTCCTTGGGTCCCTGTGCCAAGTCCAGACGGACGGACGGCCGGGGCAAACACCAGGGAGGCGTAGGTGCACGGACCCGGAAGGGAGGCAGAAGAGGGAATGGCGCCAGTTCCGACAGCAGGGACTGGACGCGGACGTCGGTTCCTTGTTCCAAAACATAAAAACACTCAAAGAATAAAAACGGACAATGGAAAAAAGACAGACGACAAAGGACAAGAGAAACTTAGACAAAGACAAGACAAGACGACCTAAATCACACAGAGTGTGACGGTGGTTGGCCGACCATACAGACAAAAAAGGAAAAGCCAACCACCGAGAAACACATTAGAAAATCAGACTAAAATCGTAGGCCATAGGCCAGAATCAACACAAAAGGACAAACACTTACATTAAGCAATAAAAGCCCTCTGCCTGAATAAAACGCAAAACTAAGTCCGCCATGGCAGAGTCATCTGTTAAAAGGGCAGGGAGCAAATCAGGCAGCGCTAACGTCTGCCTGAGCACAGCTAAAAGGCGACACTCCAACAAAATGTGGACCGCAGACAAAACGGAGCTGCAGCGACATAGGGGGAGGTCCTCACGGCCCAATAAGTGGCCGTGCGTCAGTCGAATGTGCCCAATGCACAGCCAGCAGAGGACAACAGACTCCTTGCGAGAGACCCGTATGGATGACCGCCACACAGTCGTCGTCTCCTTGACAGGGCGGAGTTTGTTTGGCATGGGCAGGTTGCGCCATTCAGTGTCCCATAGTTCAAAAACTTTGCGGCGTAAGATTGCCCACAAATCAGTTGCCAGAGGCCAATCTCCAGAGATGGTTTACTGGCGGCCTCTTTCGACAGACGGTCACCATTTTTATTGCCGGGTATCCCAACATGGCCTGGGGTCCAAATAAAGACCACAGATCGGCCACAATGGGCAAGAGTATGTAGGGACTCCTGGATAGCTTTCACCAGACGAGAACGAGGGAAACACTGGTCGATAGCTCATAAACCGCTCAGGGAATCTCTACAGATAACGAAGGACTCACCTGAGCAGGATCGGATATACTCTAGGGCACGAAAGATGGCGACCAGCTCAGTAGTAAAAACGCTGCAGCCAGCCGGCAAGGATCGTTGTTCGTAATGGTCCCCCAGAGTTAGAGCATAAACGACACCACCAGCAACCATCGAACCGTCAGTGTATACAACGCCAGAGCCCTGATATGTGGCACGGATGGAATAAAAGCGGCGGCGGAAGGCCTCCGGAGGGACTGAGTCCTTCGGGCCTTGCGTCAAGTCGAGCCGAAGGCAAGGGCGAGGAACACACCATGGGGGTGTACGCAAAGGGGCCCAGAAAGGAGGTGGAACAGGGAAAACCCCAAGCAGGGAGAGAAGCACTTTGACGCGGACTGCAATCGTACAACCTGACCAGGGCCGACGTTCTGGCAGATTGACGACCGATTGCGGGAACAGAAGACGATAATTTGGATGCCCAGGCAAGCTAAAAACATGGGCAACATAAGCAACTACTAAACGGTGGCGCCGTAACTGCAGTGGAGGGACACCTGCCTCCACAAGTAAGCTGTTCACAGGGTTGGTCCGGAACGCACCAGTGAGAACGAGTATCCCGCTGTGATGGATTGGGTCCAGCACCCGCAATGCAGATGGGGATGCTGAGCCATAAGCCAGGCTCCCATAATCCAGACGAGACTGGATTATCGCCTGGTAGAGCCGTAAGAGGGTAGATCGGACGGCGCCCCACCTGGTGTGGCTGAAGCATCGCAGAGCATTTAGATGCCGCCAACACATCTGTTTAAGCTGCCGAATATGAGGCAGTCAATTCAACTGGGTATCAAAAACCACTCCCAAAAAACTAAGTGTCTGCACCACAGCAAGAAGTTCGCCGTCAAGATAAAGCCGCGGCTCTGGGTCAACAGTGCGTCGCCAGCAGAAATGCATAACGCAGGTCTTGGCTGCCGAAAACAGGAAGCCATGCGCTACACCCCAAGACTGCGCCTTGCGTATAGCGCCCTGCAGCTGACGTTCAGCAACTGCAATGCCAATGGAGCTATAGTAAACGCAGAATTCGTCAGCATACAATGACGCTGAGACAGACGTTCCCACCGACGCAACGAGCCCGTTAATTGCTATTAAAAACAGGCAGACACTTAAAACAGATCCCTGTGGCACACCGTTCTCCTGAACTCGAGAGGAACTATGGGAGGCTGCAACTTGCACGCGGAAGGTTCGATGCGACAGAAAATTTCGGATGAAAATCGGCAGTGCACCCCGAGGGCCCCATCCATGAAGCGTAGAAAGGATGTGATGACGCCATATCGTATCGTACACCTTCCGAATGTCGAAGAAGACAGCGACCTGGTGCTGGCGGCGGGCAAAGGCAGTTCAGATGGCTGACTCCAGGCTCACCAGATTGTCGGAGGCAGAGCGGCCTTTATGGAACCCACCCTGAGATGGAGCCAGAAGGCCCCGAGACTCAAGTACCCAATTCAACCGCCGGCTCACCATCCGTTTAAGCAACTTGCAAAGAACGTTGGTGAGGCTAATGGGATGGTACCTGTCCACCTCCAAAGGATTCTTGCCAGGATTCAAAACGGGGATAACAATACCTTCCCGCCATTGCGACAGAAACTCACCCTCGACCCAAATGCGGTTGTAAAGGTCGAGGAGGCGTCGCTGGCAGTCCACTGAAAGGTGTTTCAGCATCTGATAGTGGATGCGATCTGGCCCAGGAGTGGTATCGGGGCAAGCAGCGAGGGCAATGTGAAATTCCCTCTCACTGAATGGAACATTGTAGGATTCAGGATGCTGGGTGCGAAATGAAAGGCTCCGACATTCCATCCGCTTTTCATGGAGCGGAAGGCCAGTTGGTAATTTGCAGAATCGGAACTCAGAGCAAAATGCTCTGCCAAGCGGTTTGCAATTACGTCGGAGTCAGTACAAACTCCTCCATTCAGTGAGAGCGCAGGGACGCTGACAGGGGTCCGATAGCCATAGAGGCGTCTCATCTTGGCCTAGACCTGCGATGGAGTGACATGGAGGCCAATGGTGGACACATACCGCTCCAAGCACTCCTGCTGGCGTTGGCGGATAAGGCGGCGGGCTCGGGTACGCAGCCATTTGAAGGTGATGAGGTGTTCTATGGAGGGATGTCGTTCTGACGCTGGAGCGCCCGCCGGCGATCTTTAATCGCTTCAGCGATGTCAGGCGCCCACCAAGGCACAGTCCTCCGTCGAGGGCACCCAGAAGAACGGGCAGTAACGGTGCTGATGGTCACTGAGTGAACCTCCGTATCAATGGCTTCATGAGAAACAGGGTTAATAGCGGCAGTGGAGGAAAACAAGTCCCAGTCAGCCTTATTCATAGCCTATCTGCAAGGGCGCCTAGAAGAGTGACGCTGTGGCAGTGACAGAAAGATCGGAAAGTGGTCACTACCACACAGGTCGTCATGCACACTCCATTGGACAGAAGGTAAGAGGCTAGGGCTGCAGATCGAAAGGTCAATGGCGGAGTATGTGCCATGCACCACACTGAAATGAGTGAAGGCACCACCGTTTAAAAGGGAGAGGTCGAGCTGTGCCAATACATTCTCAACGATGGCACCTCGACCTGTTGCCACTGACCCACCCCACAGAGGGTTATGGGCGTTGAAGTCGCCCAGTAGCAAGAAGGGTGGTGGCAAATGGGCGACCAGTGCAGCCAGGACATGCTGCGAGACATCACCATCCGGTGGAATGTAAAGACTGCAGACGGTAACAGCCTGTGGCGTCCACACGCGTACAGCGACAGCCTCTAAAGGCGTCTGGAGAGGGACAGACTCGCTGTGAAGAGAGTGAAGGATATAGTTGCAGACGCCACCAGACACCCTTTCATAAGCTGCCCCTTTCTTATAATAACCCCGATAGCCACGGAGGGTGGGGTTCGCATTGCTGGAAACCAAGTTTACTGAAGAGCAATGCAGAAGAAAGGGTGAAGGCTGTTAAGTTGTTGGAGCTCAGCTAGGTGATGGAAGTAACCGCTGCAGTTCCACTGGAGGATGATATTGTCCATGACTCAGAAAGGCGTGAAGGGACTGGGAAGGCAGATTACGCCGCTGGGTCACCTGCTGCCTCCGATTGAGCACCTGTGCCAGTGCTATCCATGATGTCTGAGGGACCGGCGAGATCGAGATCCTCAGCGGACGCCAGAATCTCCACCACGTCCTCAGTCACAGAGCTGGATGCTTGCGGTGGGGTAGGTGCCACTGCGATTTCCTTAGGCTTAGAGCTCTTCTTCTTGGATTTCTCACGCTGCTCCTTGGATTTCAGTGGCTGGGAGGGCTTCACCGATTCAGTGTCCGGGACGGAGGAGGATTGCGAAGCCCTACAACCAGCCGATTGTGGGCACTTACGCCACTGTAGGTCATCAGCCTTCTCGCTTATGGAAACCTGGGAAGGGAGGGATCCAAGGGAGCCCTTGCGAACGTCAGAAGCCGAAGAATTTGGACACTTCTCTAGCTTAGAAGCAGGGACGGATGTCCCCAATGTGTGGGGGGATGTTGCTCCCGAGGTAGATGGCGCAGGAGCAACAGGGGAGATAATGCCCCCCATGGGCAAGGGGGCATGTGGAGTTGTACGGCTCTGTGATTGGGCTCGAATATGCTGAACTGATGGGGCTATCACGGTTGTCGTTGCAGCGGCATAGGAGGAAGTCATTCATACCGGATGCAGTCATTCATATTTCCGCTTGGCGTCAGTATAGGTCAGTCGGTCCAGGGTCCTATATTCCATGATTTTGCGTCCTTTCTGTAAGATCCTGCTGCCTGGCGAGCAAGGTGAATGAGGCTCTCCACAGTTCACACAGATGGGAGGCGGGACATGGAGTATCAGGATGAGATGGGCGTCCGCAATCTCGACATGTGAGGATGTAAGTGCAGCGGGAAGACATATGGCCGAACTTCCAGCACTTAAAACACCGCATCGGGGGAGGGATATAGGGCTTTACGTCACATCGGTAGACCATCACCTTGATCTTTTCCGGTAATGTATCACCCTCGAAGGCCAAGATGAAGGCACTGGTAGCAATCTGATTTTCCTTCGGACCCGATGAACGCGTCGAACGAAATATACACCTCGGCGCTCTAAATTGGCGCGCAGCTCGTCATCAGACTGCAAAAGAAGTCCTTGTGGTAAATAACTCCCTGGACCATATTTAAACTCTTATGGGGTGTGATCGTAATGGCAACATCCCCCAACTTGTCACAAGCAAGTAACTGTCGTGACTGGGCAGACGATGCCGTTTGTATCAGGACTGGCCCAGAGCGCATTTGGGACAAGCCCTCCACCTCCCCAAACCTGTCCTCTAAATTGTCTACAAAGAACTGAGGCTTCACGGATATAAAGGATTCCCCGTCAGCTCTGATACCTGGGCGAATACCTGGGCGAATACATGTCACTGTCATTCATTGCCTTTCGTTCCTCCCATGGTGTGGCCAGGGATGGGGACGATTTGAGGTCATAAACGTTATCTTTAAAATGAGCCCTCGAACGCTTAGAGTCTGCTGGTGGCTGGCCACCAGCAAGAGATGATGTGCAACGCTTCATTGCGTGTCATCCACCCCGATTACACTTACTCCGACCAAGGGCCCTCCCCATGGGCGCCACCCAGCCACAGCAAGGGCCACCTGGCAGGATGGCCATTGCCGGGAGTCCTGATGCCCCAGGGAGATGGGCATCTACTCCTTGGCATACATGGGGAGTAAACGGCGCAGGCATCAGCAGAGCGATCCCTGTGTTGTCAGGGGGCTACAACTAACAGGGTACATGGCCGTCCCACCACAACGGACTGGCTTAGGTGCAAAAAATGTCCAAGGTCGTCGTCGCAGTTAAAAGCAACACTGCACAGAGCAGCGTGGTAATCGCACCCAGTGACGTATCCTCGCAAGAGATGGAAAACGAGCGGGACACCATTGCAACGACGAGAAAGCCGGCTAAATGTCTCAATGCACGACGGATACAGTGCACCATGTAAGGCGCCCTTCCCCAGTTGGCTCGCTCTTCGGAAGAATTTAGAAAGATGGAGGTCAAACCCGATAGGGGACCATCACATAAGGCCGAAACGTTTGAGATTCCTTTTAGTCGCCTCTTACGACAGGCAGGAATACCGCGGGCCTATTCTTACCCCCGAAGCCGCAGGGGGGCGCTAGTAAAGAGACTTGTGTCCTCTGCTAGTGTGCAGCTTAGAGCCTGTGCCAGTCGCCTTCTGAACTGTCAGAGGTACTGCTTATATAATCACGGTCACAAGTGATGCGTGCGTGTACCTATTTGTCTTGAGTCGGCCGTCTAATCATTTGACATATTCCGACACGCACAGTCACGGCACGGAGTCAAATTGGGTCGGCATACCAACAAATGGGTCCACCTGCACACTGGAATCCATTTGGGTTTCAGAGGCTCTTAGGGAAGTACCTGCGTTCTGAATTAACCGAACGCGAGACCGAGTACTTGCATGTTTCGGGAACGCGCATTTGATAACAGATTGCTGCTGTCCATGACTTCAGTCGCCGAACGCATCGTGGTGTTCCGCCTTGACCAGCAGGACAGTAAAGTACTCGCTGCTGTGATGTAGGGCTATAATATATATTTCTCAGCACCCTGTTCTTTTGAACCATATTTTTCCATTTTTTTTTTTTTTTTTTTTTTTTTGTATGGTAGAATATAGATGCTTGTTGGTGGCGTAGTTTGATGCCATAACCTGGATTCACGTGTATGAAGGGAGATAGAGTGAGTAGTGTTCTGGTTAGTGTCGTGTGTCGATCCCCAGCAGATCACTTTGTCCCCCATAGATCCCATGTTAGTAAGGCGTTTGTTAAATAAAATTTTTTTATGATGTTTCTTTAATAATTTTGTTGTCATGTTTACGATAAATAAATAGATTGTGAATTAGACTACAACTTGTACCTGAGTTCTGATTAACAGTTCCTTCGCTTTTTTTATGGCAGTCTAGATCTGAAACATAAGGAGTAGCCTTTTCACTTGGTGTCCACTGCGTGGATCTTTTACTTCATTTACAATAATCACCTTTCAGACATACCAAGGACACTTCGCAACACAACTACGTGAAGATTCACATGATCTTCACTACGGTTTTAATTTCACGATCGATCGTAGCTAGTTCCAATACGGCAAGCTGTCGAGTCTAGCAATTGTTTTTGTTGCTTCCAGGCAACACGTCCAAGCGACAGAGCGCATCATTCCTGCCTTTCCAGCATATCCTATTCATTTCTCTTGTACCTTCTTGTGCCTGTTAAGTGTCTTTTTTTTTATCCTTTGCTAGGTACCTATAGTGCTACTATTGGACTCGCCTGTCACTGATCTTGCCTTAGCTTGGCGGCTGCCTACCTCGTTTTTCATGGCTAGGATTTTGATGTAGTAGTCCAGTAGAAAGTTGTGTTTGTTCTTTTTGACCAGCACAGCATATGAAGTGATTCTCTTGGTAATTGTGTAAATATTTCCGGATTAGCTCTCCAAACGCCAGAATACCTTGCACGCCGTGTTGGCTCGTCTATGGTGGAAACCTCCAGTGGCGGTAGCTTTCTCTTCCTCATCCTAGATGATTGGCTTCAAAAAGGATTCCGGACGTTAGTAGCAATACATTTAACGTGGCTGTGTACCCCAGCATAAAAAAGTCTGTTGATGCTCTACCCAGCGAGGCACAGGGAAGGTGCTCAGCTTCTAACCTAATAGGGACAAGGTGACGAAATTATTCACCTGCAAGGAAAAAGTTTAACTATTTGTAATATAAACCAGACTGATACAGGAAAAATTTTCTTTTTCAGAAGATTACTGAGATTTCGGACGCAACCGTAAAATGAACTTCGTGATGTCTCTGAGCTTATCAGAAGGGTTCTAGCTCATCTATGTTTGAACTGGAGCTATGTGTATAAAACTAGTGAGAGTCGTAAAAACATAGACTATCGCGCAACACGCAGCTTTGTAAAGCGCCCTGTCTTCCGTAATGTGCAGAATGTGTCTCAGGCTTTTACGGTCCGTTTGGAGTAAAACTTTATAATCTCCTGCTTCACTCCGAATGGCTACGTATTCATTTTAACTGCCTGCCGTTGCGGGTCGTACTCTCGCACAGAACGTGCTGGCCAGGAATTACGCTGGAGCAGAGGAGCACATCCACCATCTTCGTAAAACTGTGAACTGCAACTCGGTTAGGGCGCCGTAAAAGGCGATAGCGAGCAGCCGGGACGGGGGCCCCTCTCTGCAGCTGCCGCCTGCACGCGAGTGACACGTACCGGCCCGCCGCCGGGGGCCGGAGTCTCGGCGTTTACTCCGACACACGTGGCGACCTTCGTCGTGCAACTTCAGTTTTCTGCTTCACGGTACTTTACCCGATCCCGCATCAGCTTAACCTTGTTTTTCCGTTAATCCGTAAATATCATTAATGTATGTATGGATGTATGTATGTGTGTGTGTGTGTGTGTGTGTGTGTGTGTGTGCGTGCGTGTTCCACTTTCCCTCCTTAGTATCTCGACCGACTTCTACCAAACGCCGGCCGCAGTGGCCATGCGGTTCTAGGCGCTTCAGTCTGGAACCGCGCGACCGCTACGATCGCAGGTTCGAACCCTGCCTCGGGCATGGATGTGTGTGATGTCCTTAGGTTAGTTAGGTTTAAGTAGTTCTAAGTTCTAGGGGACTGATGACCTCAGATGTTAAGTCCCATAGTGCTCAGAGCCATTTCAACCATTCTACCAAACTTCGCACAAATGTACCTAGCAGTCGCTGTGCGGGTGAGAACCACCTACTGTCAATGGGATTTCGAGAATTTATTCGTCCAGTATTTGCGAATGAGAGCACTTAGCGACTTCCCAATAACTTCACACATGATTTCAAATCTGTACGACATTTCTTATTGCCGACAACATCTGAAAAATGGTGAAAATATTCATCGGTTACTACTTTTCCGCTTTTCATGCAGTAAAAGTACCACCGGAAGAACGACGTTATAATTTATTACTGCTACACCAGTAACTGTATTCGCGACACATTTTACAGACTATATTCACATATGCCACTGAATGTAAATGCAAAATTATATCATTGTACGATACACAGTAGCAACGAAGAAATAAGTTTAAACGTCATTCAGGATGCGGCACTTTTACACGCATATCGGTGTTTCTGATGCCATATCTCTTGAAGTAGCTCCATTCGCAGTATCCACGTATGCCGCTGAATGCACTAGCAAAATGATAACAGTGTACGACACAAGTTCAGGAGATGTGACGTCATAAAGATTAAGTACAAGGCCAGATGCTGCGTGGACGCACAGCTGTAAATAAATATCTGGGCAACTGTCCGCTAGTAATAAAATATTTATACAAGTTTAACGTGTCTTTAATCCGCCAAGCATGTAATATATTTACCAGAGTGGGACAGAACAATGGAAAGTTTCCAAAAACAACATAAAAACCTGAAGTTGCTAATACTAATATGCTAACGCTCCAAGAAATCTGATACTCCAGTATTTCCACGTCTGTGTGGTATGGCGATCAACGTATGCGACCTTCTTTTCAGTACGGAAAAATATGTGAAGAATGGTATGTGTGCATGATGGCTACTGCATGTTTCTAACTTCACTGCAACTCCAACGATTTCCAATATTATCAGAGATGGCAGTTTTATTTGTTATACAGGGTGATTCACGAAGGCTTCCAAATACTTTAATATGTTATTCTACAAGTAAAACTAAAGAAAAACGTTCATATAAACATAGGTCCGCAAATGTTTAGTTACAGAGTTACGGCTAATAAAAGATTTTGCCTGAAATTTACACTACTGGCCATTAAAATTGCTACACCAAGAAGAAATGCAGATGATAAACGGGTATTCATTAGACAAATATATTATACTAGAACTGACATGTGATTACGTTTTCACGCAATTTGGGTGCATAGATCCTGAGAAATCAGTACCCAGAACTACTACCTCTGGCCGTAATGATGACCTAGATACGCCTTGGCATTGAGTCAAACAGAGCTTGGATGGCGTGTACAGGTACAGCTGCCCATGCAACTTCAACATGATGCCACAGTTCATCAAGAGTAGTGACTAGCGTATTGTGACAAGCCAGTTGCTCGGCCACCATTGATCAGACGTTTTCAGTTGGTGAGAGATCTGGAGAATGTGCTGGCCAGGGCAGCAGTCGAACATTTTCTGTAGCCAGAAAGGCCCGTACAGGACCTGCAACATGTGGTCGTGCATTAGCCTGCTGAAATGTAGGGTTTCGTAGGGATCGAATGAAGGGTAGAGCCACGGGTCGTAACACATCTGAAGTGTAACGTCCTCTGTTCAAAGTGCCGTCCATGCGAACAAGAGGTGATTGAGACGTGTAACCAATGGCACCCCATACCATCACGCCGAGTGATACGCCAGTATGGCGACGACGAATACACGCTTCCAATGTGCGTTCACCGCGATGACGCCGAACACGGATGCGACCATCATGATGCTGTAAACAGAACCTGGATTCATCCGATAAATGACGTTTTGCCATTCGTGCACCCAGGTTCGTCGTTGAGTACATCACCGCACGCGTTCCTGTCGGTGATGCAGTGCCAAGGGTAACCGCAGCCATGGTCTCCGAGCTGATAGTCCATGCTGCTGCAAACGTCGTCGAATTGTTCGTGCAGATGGTTGTTGTCTTGCAAACGTCCCCATCTGTTGACTGAGGGATCGAGACGTGGCTCCACGATCCGTTACAGCCATGCGGATAAGATACCTGTCATCTCGACTGCTAGTGATACGAGGCCGTTGGGATCCAGCACGGCATTCCCTATTACCCCCCTGAACCCACCGATTCCATATTCTGCTAGCAGTCATTGGATCTCGACCAACGCGAGTAGCAATGTCGAAACGCGATAAACCGCAATCGTGATAGGCTACAATCCGACCTTTATCAAAGTCGGAAACGTCATGGTACGCATTTCTCCTCCTTACACGAGGCATCACAGCAACGTTTCACCAGGCAACGCCGGTCAACTGCTGTTTGTGTATGAGAAATCTGTTGGAAACTTTCCTAATGTCAGCACGTTGTAGGTGTCGCCACCGGCGCCAACCTTGTGTGAATGAAAAGCTAATCATCTGCATATCACAGCATCTTCTTCCTTTCGGCTAAATTTCGCGTCTGTAGCACGTCATCTTCGTGGTATAGCAATTTTAATGGCCAGTAGTGTAGCAACTTCGCTAATATGAAGCCATCGCAAAACGGTACGAGGTTGAAGTAAAGCACGATTTCCATTTATTTTGTTGTTATTGATCTGGTGAATCTAATAAAACATGTCCCAGATGTGTATCTGCAATAGTTTTACAGAACAGCAAGAGGAGCAAAAAAGTAATTTCGTAAAATTTTTAATTTATTAACTAATTGGATCAATTTTTTTTAATTGCACAAAGTTTTCAACAGAAGTTGTATAGAATTTAATTTTGAAGAAATGGTGATAATAACGGTAACTGAAACTGTATGAATGTGTCAGATAATCTGCTTATGTGAATTCATGTTAAACCGCAAAAAAACAAAGATCAGTGTTAACGAAGTTATACACTGTATATACAAGTTCACAATACATTCACAATAAATGTTCAAAAATGTCTCCACCGAGCTTTTTTTTTAATTTATTTTTTGCATCTCTATTTCATAAATAAGCTACAACCTACAACAGTTGCTATGTGGATTCACTTAAATACACTGTTGTTACTATGTTTTCTCACTGAACAATAGAGAAAACTAACTCGTTCCAAGGTTAGGAAAAGACTGAAACAACTCAGTAACAGTTGCCAACAATGACATGAGCGTTTCTACATTCATAATGGAAAGTAAACAAATTTATTTTTATAATAATCTTTCCTTCTCTGGATGTTCTGAAAAACCACTGCAGATAAACGCCTGGGACATGTTTTATTAGATTCACCAGATCAAATAGGCCTAACAACAAAATAAATGGAAATCGTGGTTTACTTCAACCTCGTACAGTTTTGCGATGGCTTCATATTAACGAAATCTTTTATTAGCCGTAACTTCGTAACTAACATTTGTTCATATGAACTTTTTTCTTTAGTTGTACTTGTAGAATAACATACTAAGGTATTTGCATATCATCGTAAATCAGCCTGTGTTTACCACAGAGAGCGTCTTTGGATATCTAAACGCATATGTGATACGTAACTCTTTGGATACCAGAGGTAGTGTTAGGCGCAGACGTCGTCACTGTCATTCAACCGTGAGCAGGAATCCGCTGGTGATGGTCGGCGCAGCACCACCTACATGGAAAGGACGAGCTGTGACATCAGCGAAGAGCGGCGATAGTCAACAGCCGACTTGTGTCATCAGCGAATTGGGAGCAACAACTCGTTGTGCTACCAGTATGTCATTGTTCGTGAAGTACACAGAGGTCACACTGTATGTTACTAAATTATGTTCGTGTGAGTTTAACGCAACAGCTGCTTCATCTTCATTACGATTATGGAGTATTGCGCGCCAAAAGCTACGAAAATTTCAGAGTAGCAAACACAGTCCATGTGTTCAAGTTTCCTAAAGAAGAAATGGCTCCTATCAATCCCGCGGCAAGGTCTCGCTGTTACTAATTACTCAGTGGTAAGTTTTGTCTTCAATGTAATTCAATATACATGTTTAACATTACAGTATATTATTATTTGCCGAATCACGTGGCTCGAATATGTTACAATTATTGTACTTCACTGCTCATTTTTCAGGCTCGTCAAAAGCATTTCAAAGCTAGCTACATTACCTGGGAAGTCTCAGCCACTGACAGCTACACTTCAAAAACCACGGCTTGATTCAAATACCATGCCAGGCATTTATGTCACTGTTACGATATTGTTCTTCAAGTCCACAGAAGTCATAATGTGTGTTATTAAGTTGGTTGGTTGGTTGGTTGGTTTGAGGATTAAAGGGACCAAACTACAAAGGTCATCGGTCCCTTGTTTCATAAACACACAGAGAACAGGGAAACCATCCATAAGCATTCGAAGCAGAAGATAAAAATGCCAGGGGAAGAAAATCCCCAAGGTTAATAATAAAGAAACATGGAAAACGGAGCACAGCAGCAAAAACAACATAGAGAAGAAAGGCAGAAGGAATTAAAACTGCACAGCAGAGGACTGTGGCTGGCTGATCACGAAAATAATAGGATGAGCCAGCCACTCTGCAACACGTTAAAACCACCAGCCTAAAAGATTAGGGTGGAGTCGAATTACAACACAAAACGAAGTAAAAGATACAGTACACAAGAGGGTCACGCAATAAAATTAGAGGGACCTATAAAAGCCACTTGCTCGAATAAAACTTAAAACACGATCTGCCATAGAGACATCGTCACCCAAAAGAGATGTTAAATCACCCAGGAGATTAAAAGATCGCCTGATGGCGGTTAAAAGAGGACAGTCCAACAATATACGGGCCACCGTCACGTTCGCACCACAGCGACAATGAGGGGGGTCCTCTCGACGCAGCAGATGACCATGCGTCAGCCAAGAGTGACCAATGCGCAGCCTACACAGAACAACAGAATCCCTGCGACAGGCCCGCATGGAGAAACCCCACACAGTCGTGGTCGCCTTTACCTGCCGCAGCTTGTTGGGTGCAGAAAGAGTGCGCCATTCGTCTCCCCACATCCCAAAGACCCGACGGTGCAAAACCGTTTGGAGATCAGTTGCCGGGAGGCCGATCTCCAACGGCAGTTTGCGGGTAGCTTCTTTGGCTAACTTGTCGGCGAGTTCGTTTCCCGCTATCCCAACGTGTCCCGGGGTCCATATTAACACCACCGAACGACCACGCCGTTCAAGAGCGTGAATGGACCCCTGGATGGCACCAACAATGGGATGGCGTGGGTAGCACAGGTCAAGAGCCTGCAGACTACTGAGCGAGTCACTGCAAATCGTGAAGGACTCTCCAGTGCTGGTACGAATACGCTCAAGAGCACGAAAAATGGCTGTCAGTTCTGTGGTGTAAACACTGCAGCCTTCCGGCATGGAGCGCTGGTCAACATAGTCCGCATGAGCATAAGCGTACCCCACACGGCCATCAACCATCGAGCCATCGGTATAGATAACCTCCGACGCATGGTATGCGCCTAGGAGAGCAAGGAATTGGCGGCCCAAGACTGCAGGAGGAACTGAATCGTTTGTCCATCGGGAAAGTTCCAGCCGAAGCTGCGGCCGACGAATACACCAAGGTGGTGTATGTGGGCGGACCTGGAAAGCAGACGGAAGAGGCAAACACTCGAGTTCATTAAGGAGCGACCAAACACGGATCCCAATTGTATGGACTGATCGCGGCCGCCGGTGTGGGATATGGACTGCCGCATTTTCGAAAAGGAGACGATAGTTAGGGTGACGGGGCGAACAACGGACGTGGGCAGCATAGTTGCCTAACAGTTGTTGACGCCGAATACGAAATGGAGGAACCCCAGCCTCAGCAAGGAGGCTATGAACAGGACTGGCGCGGAATGCTCCTGTCGCCTGTCGAACCCCACAGTGGTGAACGGGATCCAGCAGTTGCAACGCTGAGGGCGACGCTGAGCCATACGCCACACTCCCATAATCCAGTCGGGACAGCACGAGGGCTTTGTAGAGCTGCAGCAGCGTGTTACGATCTGCACCCCAAGTGGTGTGGCTGAGCCAGCGGAGGGCATTCAGATGCTGCCAGCACTGACGCTTGAGCTGACGAATATGTGGAAGCCAAGTAAGCCGGGCATCGAACAGCAATCCCAGAAAACGGTAAGTGTCAACAACCCTGAGCATGGCATCCTGAAGATACAGCTCAGGATGGGGATGGGCAGTTCGACGCCGACAAAAGTGCATAACACAAGTCTTCGCAGGAGAAAACTGAAACCCATGGGCTAGGGCCCACGCCTGCGCCTTGCGTATGGCTCCCTGCAACCGACGTTCTGCAACACCAATGGTGGAGGAGCTGAAAAAGGTGCAGAAATCGTCAGCATATAACGTGGGTGAGACGGACGACCCTACTGCTGCTGCAAGGCCATTAATGGCCACAAGGAAAAGGGGCACGCTCAATACAGAGCCCTGTGGAACGCCGCTCTCCTGGATATGAAGTGAACTATGGGATGTACCAATTAAAACGCGGAATGTCCGAACAGATAAAAAATTCTGAATAAAAATGGGGAGAGACTCCTGGAGACCCCACCCGTGCAACGTGGCGAGAATATGGTGCCGCCACGTCGTGTCATAGGCTCTGGAGAGGTCGAAAAAGACGGAGACAAGGTGTTGGCGCCTGGAAAAAGCAGTGCGGATTGCAGACTCAAGGAAGACCAAAGCATCGGCGGTGGAACAGCCCTGACGGAAGCCGCTCTGGCACTGAGCCAGAAGACCCCAAGACTCGAGCAGCCGTCGACTCACCATGCGTTCCAGTAGCTTGCACAGAGTATTTGTCAAGCTGATGGGCCGATAGCTATCCACATTAAGCGGGTCCTTACCAGGCTTCAGCACCGGAATGATTGCACTTTCTCGCCACTGCGACGGAAAAACACCATCGCCCCATATGCGGTTGAAGATGGCAAGAACACATCGCTGAAAGTCCGGGGACAGGTGTTTGAGCATCTGATTGTGGACGCCATCTGGCCCACAGGCGGTATCGGGGTACTGTGCCAGGGCGCTTTGGAGTTCCCACAAACTAAACGGGGCGTTATACGTCTCAGGGTGGCGAGAAGCAAAAGAAAGCCGTTTGCCTTCCTCCCGGCGTTTGAGCGCGCGAAACGCAGGCGGGTAATTCCCCGACACAGAGGCCCGAACATAGTGCTGTGCGAAATGCTCGGCGATTGCATCGGCATCGGTGGATACCACCCCGTTGATGGTAAGCCCTGGGACACCTGTAGAGTGCTGCAATCCGAAGATGCGCCGAATCTTCATCCATACCTGGGAGGGTGAAGTATGGGAACCAATGGTAGAAACGTACCTCTCCCAGCACTCCTGTTTCCGCCTCTTGATGAGACGCCGTGCCTGAGCACGGAGACGTTTGAAGACAAAAAAATGGTTCAAATGGCTCTGAGCACTATGGGACTCAACTGCTGAGGTCATTAGTCCCCTAGAACTTAGAACTAGCTAAACCTAACTAACCTAAGGACATCACAAACATCCATGCCCGAGGCAGGATTCGAACCTGCGACCGTAGCGGTCTTGCGGTTCCAGACTGCAGCGCCTTTAACCACACAGCCACTTCGGCCGGCTTGAAGACAATGAGGTTCTCCAAAGACGGGTGCCGCTTATGTCGCTGAAGAGCCCGCCGACGTTCTTTAATGGCTTCAGCGACCTCCGGAGACCACCAAGGCACTGACTTTCGCCGGGGGCACCCTAACGAACGAGGAATGGTACGTTCCGCAGCAGAAACAATCGCTGCAGTCAGTCAGTGTCTCAACCGCCACATCGGTGGTACCGTGGGGGAGAGATTCAATAGTGGCAGCAGAGGAGAACGTTTCCCAGTTTGCCTTGCTAAATGCCCATCTAGGCAGGCGTTCATGGGATCGACGCTGGGGTAGGGAAAGGAAAATGGAAAAATGGTCACTACCACACAAGTCGTCACCGACTCTCCAGTGGACCGATGGTACAAGCCCTGGGCTGCACAACGACAGATCTATGGCCGAGAGCGTGCCATGCGCCACACTGAAATGTGTGGAAGCGCCAGTGTTTAAGAGGCAGAGGTCGAGTTGGGAGATGAGATTCTCGACCTCTGTACCTCGGCCAGTAACCTTCGTTCCACCCCACAGGGGATTGTGGGCGTCAAAATCCCCAAGGAGAAGAAAAGGCGTGGGAAGTTTGGTGACAAGTGCAGCTAATTCGGTCAGGGAGACTGTAGCACCTGGAGGGAGATAGACACTGCAGACGGTTATGTCCTGGGTAGTCCTTACGCGGACAGCCACAGCTTCCAATGATGTTTGAAGGGGCACAGGAGCACTATATACAGAGGTAAGGACATACACGCAGGCTCCACCTGACACACTATTGTATGTGCTATGGTTGCAGTAATAACCCCTGTATCCATGGAGGACAGGGGTCCGCATTGCCGGGAACCAGGTTCCTGGAGGGCAATGCAGAAAGCAGGTATCATGCTTAGAAGCTGACGTAGCTCAGGTAGATGGCTAAAATAACCACCACAATTCCACTGGAGGATTGTACAAAGCGTGTCCTGTAGGGGCATTCAGGCACTGAAAAGGCAAATTACTTTGCAGGGTCACATGCTGCCACTGGCTGAGCGACGGACGTCGCTACGGCCATCGCTTCTGAGGAGACGGCGAGATCCAGGTCATCAGGGGACGCAAAGAGCTCGACCTCATCCTCAGAGGCTGAGCTGACAGGAAGCGTTGGTGCGGCAACCACTGGGTCCTTATCCTTCTTGGAGAGCTTCCTCTTCTCTCTCTTGTCTTTGGGAGGAGGGTTGGCATGCAGGGAGGGCTTTCCTGATGTATTATCAGGAACAGAGGAAGAGCGTGAAGCCCTTCGACCAGCAGCTGGTGGATTCTTCAGCCACTGGCTAGTGTCTTGTGAGACACTGGGGAAGTCCTTGGAAGGGACTCCCCCAAGGGATCCCTTCCGAACAAGTGAGGCCGGAGGAGGCTGTTGCGTCTCCGGCTGAGCAGCCGGAGAGAGCTATCGCTTCCCCGGCTGAGGAGCCGGAGAGGGCTGTCGCCGCTCTGGCTGAGAGGTTGGGACTAACGTCCCCGGTTGCTTGGGGCGCACTGCTCCCAAACTGGGTGTTTTGGAAACAGTGGAAGAGAGGTGGGGGCAGACGTTACTTGAGTTCTCAGTGGGCCAACGGAGAAGGGAGTCTCTGCAGGAGCTGGTGGCGGCAGTGTGACGGTAGCATAACTCCTCAACATAGGTGTGGGGTTGAGTCGTTCTAGCTTCTTCTTTGCCTCTTGGTAACTTAAACGGTCCAAAGTCTTAATTTCTTGTATCTTCCGCTCTCGTTGATAGACTGCACAGTCTGGTGAGCAGGGAGAATGATGCTCCCCACAGTTAACGCAGGTGGAAGGCAGAGCACATGGAGCATTAGGATGCGGAGGTCGTCCACAATCACGACACGTAGGGCTGGCAGTGCACCTGGAGGACATGTGTCCGAATTTCCAGCACTGGAAGCATCGCATAGGGGGCGAGACATAGGGCTTGACATCGTACCGGTTGATCATGGTAGTAGTAGTAGTAGAGGGGTTTTGTGGGCGCACGACCGCAAGGTCTTCAGCGCCCGTTCAGTATCCTAGTGAGACGGGTGTCAAGAAAAAAAAAAGGTCAGAACATTTACATAAAACGGAACATAAAACACGGGGAACAACCATTGGAAAATATGTGCTCACCCACACCGAAGCGTGGGATGAAGCAGGGCGTCAGCAGTAAAACATGGACAACACAGTAGTAGTAGTAGAGTGGTTTTGTGGGCGCACGACAGCAAGGTCTTCAGCGCCCGTTCAGTATCCTAGTGAGACGGGTGTCAAGAAAAGAAAAAAAAAACCTCAGAACATTTACATAAAACGGAACATAAAACACGGGGAACAATCATTGGAAAATATGTGCTCATCCACACCGAAGCGTGGGATGAAGCAGGGCGTCAGCAGTAAAACATGGACAACACAGGAAGAAAATGAGAGAGGGAGCTAAAACAATGTAGCAGATGGATGTGGCTGGCTGACCGCAAGGAAAAAAAGGGAGGAGTCAGCCACTCTGCAATACACTAAAACCTCCAGCCTAAAAGTTTAGGCCAGAGTCCAGACACATCACAAAACTTAAAAACCCTAGACACACACGTCTCATCGTTTGCTAAAACACAAGGCAGATCCCCATCAACTTGTGCTTCTGCCCTTGCATCACGGTATAAAATGCAGTCTGTGAAAAGTGCCAGACAGAGATGTGCACACCACAGGCATCACAAAACGGAGGATCCTCCCGCCGTAATAAATAGCTATGCGTCAGAGGACAGTGCCCGATCCGAAGACGTGTGAGGGCCACCTCTTCCCGCCTGAGCAACCGGCAGGAGGAACGCCACGGCCGAGTGGTTGACTTTACCGACCGCAGTTTATTGGCCGTCACCGCCAGCCATTCGTCCTCCCACAACTCCATGCTCTTATTGTGGAGTGCAGCGATGACTGACTGCAAGGGGATAGGACACTGGACCACATCCTGCTCTCTGCAGGCCTCCTTGGCAGCCCGATCAGCCTGTTCATTGCCCCATATGCCGACATGACCAGGCACCCAGCAGAAGGATACCTCTTTACCCCGCTGTTGGAGCAAGTACAGTTGGTCATGTATCAGCTGGACCATCTCCTCAGTCGGGTATAGGTTCTGCAGTGATTGTAAGGCACTAAGAGAATCGGAGCAGAGAAGAAATCGAACGCCCCGAACACGATTCATCTGCTCCAGTGCCTTCAAGATCGCGTGGAGCTCCACTGCGAAAACGGTATATTCAGCAGGGAGGCGAATCCGGGTAACATTATCAGGGAACACGACAGAACATCCAAGGAAATTCTCCTGTTCTGAGCCATCAGTGTAAACGACAGTGAAACCGTGATGCACATCTAAAATGTAAAAAAACAGTGACTGGAATGTAAAATCTGGCGTGCCATCCTTCTTAAAACGAGTCAAATCTAAAATATGTTTGGGTCTTCGGAGGAGCCAAGGTGGAGATCTGCTCCAAAAAACACGAAGACTAGCCATAGACATTGCAGCGAGGCAATCCTGTGCGCGAATCCCATAGGGCTGCGTCGCACGTTGCCGGTTATGAAATAACCGTGCCAGAGGAGGCTGAGCAACGGTATGGTATGCAGGGGTGTATGGTGTGGACAAAGTTTTATACGCCTGGCGGACCGTAAGTAGCCGTCGCCGCATATGAAGTGGCCGTTCACCAGCCTCTGCACAGAGGCTTGGTATGGGGCTAGTTCGGAATGCCCCAGTGGCCAACCGAAGCCCTTCATGGTGCACAACGTCCAAAATCTTTAAGTACGAAGGCCTCGCAGACCCATACACCGTGCACCCATAATCGAGCCGAGATCGCACAAACGCCCTGTAAAACTGGAGCAGACAAGTCCTGTCAGCTCCCCATGTACTGTGGCTAAGACATTTTAAAATACTTAAAGCCTGAAGCGACCGCCGTTTCAGGTCTTTAAGATGAGGTAACCACGTGAGCCTCGAGTCAAAAATGAGCCCCAGAAATCTCACCGTGTCTTTAAAAGACAGAATAGTGTCCCTCAAGCGCAACTCAGGAAAGGTGAAAATCGAACGAGAACGGTTAAAAAGAACACATACAGACTTCTCGGTGGAAAACTTAAAGCCACTCTTCAGCGCCCAGTCATCCAAACGCCTAATCGTACGTTGCAACTGACGAGTTGTCGTTGCAGGGCTTGAAGAAGAGCAGAACAAGGAGAAATCATCCACAAACAAAGAACACTGGACAGGACTTTTCACTATGGACGTAATGCTATTAATAGCGATGGCAAAGAGAGTCACACTTAAAACGCTACCCTGAGGGACACCATTCTCCTGCTCAAAGCGATCAGACAGGACGTCACCAATTCGGTATCTAAAATATCGTGGCGAGAGGAAAGACTGAATAAAAAGAGGAAGACAACCACGAAAACCCCATTCGTGAAGCTGCTCCAGGATGAGACGCCTCCAAGTGGTATCGTAGGCCTTCTCGATGTCGAAAAATACACCTATAAGGTGATGACGGCGTAGGAAAGCTTGTTGTATAGCCGCCTCCAGGAGGGCAAGGTTATCGAAGGTGGAACGAAACCCCCTGAACCCACACTGAAAGCGACTAAGGAGTTGCCGGGATTCTAACATCCAGACAAGGCGGCGGTTGACCATCCGCTCCAAGGTCTTCCCTATGCAACTAGTGAGAGCAATACTGCGGTAGCTACTTGGGCTCGTGCGGTCTTTCCCAGGTTTTAAAAAAGGGATTAAAACTGCCTCACGCCAAGCGTCAGGAAAATGACCCGACGCCCAAATGTCATTAAAAAGTGTGAGGAGGAGTTCTCTGTTGCGCATTGTGAGGTGCCATAGCATACTGTAATGGATCCTGTCGTGACCAGGGGATGTGTCACGGGCTCCAGACAATGCAGAATCCAGCTCCCACATAGAAAAAGGGCAGTTGTAAGCTTCATGAGAGGTGGACTGGAAGTTCAGACTACACCTCTCAGCAACCGCTCTATGGCGCTGGAAACCTGGATCCTGACTGGTTGTGGCAGTAACTGTCGCAAAATATGCTGCCATAGTCTGGGCAATGTCTCGCGGATCTGTGTGGAGAGTGCCGTTATTCATCACAGCAGCTATGGGGCACCTCCCTCCTCCGCCAGAAATTCTCCTGATGGTCTCCCACACAATGGAACTTTTGGTGGAACGATTAATGGTGTTCAGGAACTTTTGCCACGACCTCTTCTTGCTCTCACGAATAATGCGGCGACATCTTGCCCTCGCCACCCCAAAGGCTGCAAGATTCTCAGCAGTCGGCCGACACTTGAACCGACGCAGAGCCGCACGCCTGATCCTGATTGCAGAGCGGCATTCGTCACTCCACCAAGGCACAGGTGGCCTTTTCCGGTGGCCTGTGGACTGTGGAATGGATGCTGCAGCGGCGTGGTGGACCGTTTTGGTAATATGATCCACCCACACCTCAACATTCGCACAGTGTTCGAATTGGGCCAACTGGCTATAAAGTGTCCAGTCAGCTCCACTGAGCACCCATCGTGGTGGTCTCCTTTCGGGCCCCACGCCATCTGGCAGGTGAATCCAGATTGGGAAATGATCACTGCCGTGCAAGTCAGCAACCACTTCCCAGTGAGCACTGGCGGCAAGAGCTGGAGAGCAAAGCGAGAGATCAATGGCAGAGAACGACCCAGTCGCTGTGCAGAAATGAGTACTCTGTCCTCCATTGAGCAAGTAGGCACAGGATGACAGGAGAAGCCTCTCAATCGCTCTACCCCTGGGGCAGGTAATTGCAGATCCCCAAAGCACATTGTGGGCATTAAAATCACCACAAATAATGAATGGCTGGGGGAGCTGTGTAAGAAGGTCGGTGAGGACCGCGTCATCAAGAGCATCATGTGGGGGCAAGTAAAGTGAACAGACAGTCAATGGATGACGCACGTGCACGGACACAGCGACGGCCTGTAAAGTCGTCGTAAGTGAGAGAGGCGAGGAGTGGTAGTCCGTCCTGACGAAAATACCGACGCCTCCTCTAGCTCTCTCTCCACGCAGGTCGTCCTTTTTGTGGAGTGTATAGCCTCGTATCTCAGGGGAGTATGATGGATGAAAATACGTCTCCTGCAGACGGAGACACAGTGGTCTACCCTGCGATAGTAGACGAAGTTCCTCCACATGCGTCCTGAACCCTTGCAAGTTCCACTGAATTATGGGAGCCATCTATGATGGGGGTAGCACCTTCATCCTGTCTCTCCGACGGGGCGGGGAGACTGCAGCAGGTGGAGGGGCAGGCGTGGGGCGAGATGATTTCCCCACACATACATCGGATTCCATCAACTCTGGGGAAGAGTCAGAGGAAGCCTCACGGAAAACCACATCTGCATGGTCAGACGGTTTACTACGGGATTTGACCCGCTGTTGCTGCTGTATGGGAGCTTTCTGCGGTTTGGTGGGCTTTGGGGGAGCCGATGTGGGAGGGGGAATGGCTGTACTGGGCTTCGGAACATCCTCAGCTGTTGGAGGCGTCAGGGGCTGGCCCAAGTTCGCCACTGTACCTTTGTCTGCCATTCGAATAGGGGGTACTGGCTCTGAAACACTGGCTGCGTTGCAAGTGCACTGACAGCTGCATCTATTAGTGCCAACACTCACCACCTCTGTCTGCGTGGAGGCATCGACTTTTGGAGTAGGCTTCTGTACCAGGGAGGCAAAAGATGTAGCAAATGTGGGAGGTTCCATCGACTTATAAATCTTCTTGGCCTCACCATAGGGGATACGCTTAGTTGTTTTTATTTCCTGGACTTTGCGTTCCTCTAAAAATATTCGGCAGTCCCTACTCCAAACAGGGTGGTTCCCAGAGCAATTGATACATTTGGCTGGAGAGGAGCAACCAACTCCGTCATGAGCAGCTTTACCACAGTTGCCACAAGTCGCGTCGCCTTTGCATCCTAAGGTGGTATGCCCAAAACGCTGGCATTTGAAACAGCGCATTGGGGTCGGGAAATAAGGCCTCACACTAAGGCGAAGAAAGCCAGCTTTCACATGTTCAGGAAGTTGGTTGGTTGGTTGGTTGTTGGGATGTTTAAGGGGGACTAAACAGCTAAGGTCATCAGTCCCCCATTCCAAAAACAGGCAAGACAGGGTCACGAAGCAGGTAAAACCCTAGAGGGAAGGAGACTCCCCCCAGGCACTACAAGAACACAAATGCAACAACGAACACTACAGACAAGAAGAGGACAGACAAACACCAGACACTAACAAACAGAAGAAAAGAAGATGGCTGGAAACTGGTTGACTGACCGCGACACAAAAAAAAGGGAAAGAGTCAACCAGCAGACTATACACCAAAACAGCAACAAATGTAAAGAGACGCGAGGACAAAAGACACAGAATGGGAAGGTGCAGGACCTCCCTAAATCGAACCATAAAAAGGACTACCACGGATAAAATGTAAAACATTGTCAGCCATGGAGGCATCATCAGATAAAACCAAAGCCAAAGTGCCCGGGAGATTAAAAGATTGCCGGAGTGTGCGCAGTCGAGGACACTTCAGCAAAATGTGGCCGACCGTCAGCTGGGACCCACACCGACACAGAGGGGGATCCTCCTGACGCAACAGATGGCCGTGCGTCAGGTATGTATGGCCGATGCGCAGCCGACACAGGACCACCGAGTCCCTGCGAGAAGCCCGCAGGGAGGAACGCCACACATCGGTCGTCTCCTTGACAGCCCGCAGTTTATTCGGGGCTGTCATGCCACGCCACTCAGCAGCCCACATCCCAAGCACCTTACGGCGCAACACCAGCTGCTGGTCGCGAGCCGTAAGGCCGATCTCCAAAGCTGGGGCGTCTATCGCCCCTTTGGCCAGCCTGTCAACACGTTCGTTCCCCGGGATGCCAACGTGACCTGGCGTCCAAACAAAAACCACCGAACGACCAGAACGGGTAATGATGGAAACAGACTCCCGAATAGAGGACACCAGAGGAGAACAGGGATAGCAGCGGTCGATGGCCTGGAGGCTGCTCAGGGAGTCACTGCAGATGACGATGGACGTACCTGAGCAGGAACGCATATGCTCAAGAGCGCGCAAGATGGCCTCCAGCTCTGCAGTAAAAACACTACAGCCAGCTGGCAAGGAGCGCTGTTCAACATGGGCAGCGTGAGCAAAAGCGTAGGCAGTGCGACCATCAACCAGGGAACCATCGGTGTAGACAGGCTCACAGCCCGGAAATGAGGCGAGGAGCGCAAGAAAACGGCGACGGAGGGCCACAGGCGGAACCGAGTCCTTGGGTCCCTGTGCCAAGTCCAGACGGACGGACGGCCGGGACAAACACCAGGGAGGCGTAGGTGCACGGACCCGGAAGGGAGGCGGAAGAGGGAATGAACCCAGTTCAGACAGCAGGGACCGGACACGGACAGCTATGGAAAGCCCAGACCGAGGTCGCCGTTCGGGCAGATGGAGGACCGTGACGGGGAAAAGCAGGCGATGATTGGGATGGCCTGGCGAGCAATGAACGTGGACAGCATAGTCGGCGAGCAGTCGATGGCGGCGAAGCCGCAGCGGGGGAACCCCGGCCTCCACCAGTAGACTATCCACGGGGCTCGTACGAAATGCGCCAGTTGCAAGCCGAACCCCACAGTGATGTATGGGGTCTAACAACTTCAACACGGAGGGTGATGCAGACCCATAGGCCAGGCTCCCATAATCAAGCCTGGACTGCACAAGGGCTCTGTACAGTCGCAACAGCGTGCAGCGATCCGCACCCCAAGATGTGTGGCTGAGGCAGCGGAGGGCGTTGAGGTGCCGCCAGCATTTTTGCTTCAGCTGAGTAATATGAGGAACCCATGTGAGCCGGGCATCAAACACGAGCCCCAAGAAGCGGCAAGTGTCCACCACTTCAAGCAGGTGGCCGTCGAGGTAAAGTTCAGGATGAGGGTGGACCGTCCGACGCCTGCAGAAGTGCATAACTCGAGTCTTGGCTGCAGAGAACTGAAGACCGTGAGTCAGAGCCCATGATGCTGCCTTCCGAACGGCTACCTGCAGCCTGCGTTCGGCGACTCCCGTAGTCGTGGAGCTAAATGAGATGCAGAAGTCGTCGGCATACAAAGAAGGAGACACCGACGACCCCACGGCTGCAGCCAGACCATTAATGGCCACTAGAAATAAGGACACGCTCAACACCGAGCCCTGCGGGACCCCATTTTCCTGTGTATAAGAAGAACTAGAGGCGGCACCGACTAGCACCCGGAAAGAGCGGTGCAATAGAAAGGTTTGAAGAAAAGCCGGGAGCCGACCACGAAGACCCCACGCATGCAGCGTGGCAAGAATGTGATGCCTCCATGTGGTGTCATACGCCTTCCGCAGATCAAAAAATACAGCAACGAGATGCTGACGTCGGGCAAAGGCCGTACGGATAGCAGATTCCAGCCGCACCAAACTGTCCGCTGCAGACCGGCCCCGACGGAAGCCACCCTGGGATGGAGCGAGGAGACCGCGCGATTCAAGGACCCAACACAAACGCCGCCCCACCATACGTTCGAGCAATTTGCACAAAACGTTGGTGAGGGTAATGGGACGATAGCTGTCCACCGCCAGTGGGTCCGCATCGGGCTTCAAAATGGGGACAATAAGACCCTCACGCCATTGCGACGGGAACACGCCCTCGCTCCAAATGCGGTTGAAGATGGTGAGGACGTGTCGCTGGCAGTCCCTGGAAAGATGCTTCAGCATCTGCGCGTGTATTACGTCTGGTCCTGGTGCTGTATCTGGGCAGTCGGCGAGGGCAGCAAGGAATTCCCGCTCGCTGAAAGGAGCATTGTATTTCTCAGAACGACGCGTGTGGAACGATAACGGCGTCCGCTCGGCTCGCTCCTTTAGAGAGCGAAAGGCGGGGGGATAAGTTGCAGTCGCAGAGCTCTGAGCAAAGTGCGCAGCAAGGTGTTCAGCAATGGCGGCAGCGTCCGTGCAGACAGCGCCGTCCAAGGAGATCCCAGCGACACCCATAGGGGTCTGGTGTCCATAAATCCGCCGTATCCGGGACCACACGAGCGAGGGGGAGACACGAGAGCCCAAGGATGAAACATACCGCTCCCAGCACTCCTGCTTACGCTGGGTAATAAGACGACGGGCGAAGGCACGTAGCCTCTTAAAGGCGATGAGGGTCTCGAGAGACGGGTGCCGCCGATGACGCTGGAGGGCCCGCCGACAGTCGCGAGTAGCTTCAGCAATCTCCGGCGACCACCAGGGTACAGCCTTCCTCCAAGGGAGTCCAGAAGAGCGGGGGATGGCAGCCTCGGCCGCCGAAATGATGGACGTGGTTAAGTCACGGACCACATCGTCAATGTCACCCTGCGGGGGAGACTCAACGGTTGCCGCGGAAGTGAAACTCGGCCAGTCAGCCCTGTGGAGAGCCCAGCGGGGCAGGCGCCCAGAAGAATGACACTGGGGCAGTGACAAATAGATGGGAAAATGGTCACTACCACACAGGTCAGGATGCACTCTCCAGTGGAGAGATGGGACAAGGCCGGGACTGCAAAGAGAGAGATCGATGGCCGAGAACGAGCCGTGGGCCACACTGAAATGTGTGGGAGCACCGGTATTCAGGAGGCTAAGGTCGAGCTGAGCCAACAAATGCTCCACGGCACGACCGCGGTCATCGGAGACAGTCCCACCCCATAGAGGGTTGTGGGCATTGAAATCGCCCAGCAACAAGAAAGGTGGCGGCAGTTGGGCTATCAGAGCAGCCAGGACATGCTGCCCGACAGCACCATCCGGTGGAAGGTAAATACTGCAGACGGTAACAGCCTGTGGCGTCCACACCCGAACAGCGACAGCCTCTAAAGCTGTTTGTAGTGGTACAAACTCGCTGTGTAGAGAGTTAAGGACATATATGCAGACGCCACCAGACACCCTTTCATAAGCTGCCCGGTTCTTAAAATAACCCCGATAGCCACGGAGGGCGGGGGTTCGCAGTGCTGGAAACCAAGTTTCCTGCAGAGCAATGCAAAGGAAAGGATGAAGGCTGATAAGTTGGCGGAGCTCAGCTAGACGGTGGAAGAAACCGCTGCAGTTCCATTGGAGGATGGTATTAGCCATGGATGGGAAAGGCGTGAGGGACTGGGGAGGCAGATTACGCCTCCGAGGCCCCTGCTGCTACTGAGTCACCACCTGGAGAACAGCCAGCCAGTGCGTCCGAGGGACTGGCGAGATCCATGTCCTCAGCGGACGCCAGAATCTCCACCTCATCCTCAGACCCAGAGCTTGTAGGAAGCGGTGGAATGGGTGCCACCGCATTGTCGGTGGCCTTGGGGAGTTTCTTCTTCTTCTGCTTCTCGCGCTGAGCCTTTGGTGGTTCAGGCTGGGAGGGCGTCACCGGGTCAGTCTCAGGGACAGACGACGACCGTGTGTCCCGACGACCAGGGACCGGCGGTTGTTTGAGCCACTTGCGGCTGTCGGCTTTGGAACCGGTCGGAACGTGTGAAGGGAGGTCCCCAAGGGACCCCTTCCGGACGAGAGTAGCCGAAGAAGTCTTACGCTTCTCCGGCTGGGAAGGGGGAACTGATGCCCCCGATGGTTGGGGGGGTGTTGCTCCTGAAGTAGATGGAGCAGGAGCAACAGTGGGTTTAGTGCCCCCCACCATCAAGGGGGCAGGTGCGGGACTGCAACTCTGCGAGCTGGCTGGAGAGGATTGAACCGTAGCAGGAGAGACAGTTGCGGCATAAGGAGCCGTCATGCGCACTGGGTGAAGCCGGTCATATTTCCGCTTCGCCTCAGTGTACGTCAGGCGGTCGAGAGTCTTCATCTCCATGATCTTCCGCTCCTTCTGCAGAATCGGACAGTCTGGCGAGCAAGGCGGATGGTGCGCACCACAGTTCACACAGATTGGAGGTGGGGCACAGGGATGATCAGGATGGGATGGTCGACCGCAATCGCGACAGACGAGGTCGGAAGCACAGCGTGAAGACATGTGGCCGAACTTCCAACACTTGAAGCACCGCATCGGGGGAGGGATATAAGGCCTGACATCACAACGGTACACCATCACCTTGACCTTCTCAGGTAACGTGTCACCCTCGAAGGCCAAGATGAAGGCACCGGTGGCAACTTGACGATCCCTCGGACCCCGGTGGACGCGCCGGACGAAATGGACACCTCGGCGCTCCAAGTTGGCGCGCAGCTCGTCATCGGACTGTAAAAGGAGATCCCTGTGGAAGATAATGCCCTGGACCATGTTCAGACTTTTATGGGGCGTGATAGTGACGGAGACATCCCCCAGCTTAGTACAAGCGAGCAAGGCCCGCGACTGGGCGGAGGACGCCGTTTTTATCAACACCGATCCGGACCGCATCTTTGACAAGCCCTCCACCTCCCCAAACTTGTCCTCTAAATGCTCGACAAAGAACTGAGGCTTCACGGACATAAAAGGTTCCCCATCAGCTCTGGTACAGACAAGATATCTGGGCGAATACTGCTCACTTGCATTTAATGCCTTTCGTTCCTCCCATGGTGTTGCGAGGGAGGGGAACGATTTGGGGTCATAAACGTTACCTTTGAAATGGGCCCTCGAACGCTTAGAGACTGCTGGTGGCTGGCCACCAGCAAGAGAAGAAGTGCCACGCTTCATTGCGTGTCATCCACCCTGATGCCACCTACTCCGACCAAGGGCCCTCCCCACGGGCGCCACCCAGCCACAGCAAAGGCCACCTGGCAGGATGGCCATTGCCGGGAGTCCCGATGCCCCAAGGAGATGGGCATCAACTCCTTGGCATACGTGGGGAGTTAACGGCGCAGGCATCAGTAGAGCGATCCCTGTGTTGTCAGGGGGCTACAACCAAGAGGGTACATGGCGGCCCCACCACAACGGACTGGCTACCGTGCTGGATCTTAGGTGCAAAACTGACCAAGGTCGTCGTCGCAGATAAAAGAAACACTGCAGAGTGCAGCGTGGTAATCGCCCAAGAGATCGAAAACGAGCGGGACACCATTGCAACGACGAGAAAGCCGGCTAAAGGTCTAATTGCACGACGGATACAGTGCACCATGTAAGGCGCCCTTCCCCAATTGGCTCGCTCTTCGGAATAATTTAGAAAGATGGAGGTCAAACCCGAGAGGGGACCATCACATATGGCCGAAACATTTGAGACTCCTTTTAGTCGCCTCTTACGACAGGCAGGAATACCGCGGGCCTATTCTAACCCCCGAACCCGCAGGGGGTTGTTCAGGAAGTTTCGTGCTACTGAAGGTTAGAATAAAGGAGTCGGATTTGACAAGATTGCCATCAACCCTCCTCATGATATGTTGAACATCAACGATACCTTCCGGAGCCCACTCACATTGCAGTTCTTCCTTGGGAATATCAGCTAGATCCCGGCATGTCACAACACCTTTGCTATAGTTCAAGGTGCTGTGCAGTTCAGTGTCTATGGCATACTCTCCAAGGCATTTAGCAGATTGGAGGTTAGTTGCTTGCTGAGAAGTGGAAGTTTCCACTAGCAAGGTCCCATTACGTAAGCGCTTCACCGATTTTAAGGAGCCACAGATTCCCTCCAATCCCTTTTGAATATAGAAGGGCGAAACCTTCTCGAAACTACCCTCCTTCCGTTTCACAATGAGAAACACATTCGGATTACCAGAATGCATTCTGTTACCTAAGACTGGACTTTTCAAAGAAGCGCCGGAAGTCAGGGGGACTGACTGCACGGGCCCTCTTAAGAGACTGGGTGTTAGAACCTTCCAGCGGCCCACCCTTTCCGCTGGGAGGAAGAAAAGAGGATTTCGAAGGATCCATCTCGGTCCCACGAGCAGCTATGTAACTAGAAGTCCACCTAGACAGAGCCCCGCATGCCTAGGTAAGCCTTATACAACTGAGGTGCGGCAGGTTCCCCAGAGGTTGCCCGCTATCGACTGTTCCACCTCAACAGCCATGCATCTCATCGGCGCGCAGCACACCTTGAGATTGAGGGGTTTTTTATAGAGGTTTATTCCATCCTCGCGATCCGGGCGGTCAAGCCAAGATCCCCATTCCCTGAGACACACAACGTTCCACCGCCGCGCCGCACGGTGGTCGTTGAAGTATGCCCAGAGGTTACGGTGACAGGGGACTGGCGGCGCTTACCAGTCCCCAGCTCAGGAACCCCGGGGTCGCCAAGCCCGTACCCAGCAAATGAATGCTGAGCCCCTGGGGGCTTGTCTAGTTAAAATTCGCAGTTTAATTTCAGTTTTTAACAGTCCATCATTTATTTGCCATTAGTTCGATAAGCTTTCCTCCCATAGTTTGAAAGTAAAATTAAATATAATTTTGATGACACTCCTTGCATTACAGCGTGATAAGCACTCCTGGCAACATATCAATCCTTATTGTCAAGCAGTTAAAGCAAATCTTAAGGCAAATAGCTGCTGAGTGATTTCTTTCGGGCACTTAACAGTTAACAGTTTTAATTCAGACATTAAATCAGAGCAGAACAGCTTTTTCCTTTGCGCGGGTAAGAATCGAAGGGGTGGAGATAACTTTGTGAGGAAGAACGAGGGAAACATCTCCTTTCCATATGACGCAGAAGTTGCATTTTCTTACACCGCACAGTTTTAATACAAGATGGAGAGCTATTGCGGTGGTGGTTGTTGGGATGTTTAAGGGGGACTAAACAGCAAAGGTCATCAGTCCCCCATTCCAAAAACAGGCGAGCCGAAAATCGGCGCAGCACGTAAAAACCAAAGGAGGGGGGACGCCCCTCCCCCAGGCGTTAAAAGAACACAAATGAGGCAACGAACACTACAGACAAGAAGAGTACAGATAAACACCAGAAAAAAGGAAACAGAAGAAAAGAAAATGGCCGGAAACTGGTTGACTGACCACGAAAAAAAAAAAAAGGGAAAGAGTCAACCATCCGACTATACACCATAACAGCAACAAATTTTGAGAAACGCGAGGACAAAAGACACAGAAAGGGAAAGGTTCAGGACCTCCCTAAATAGAAGCATAAAAAGGACTACCACGGATAAAATTTAAAACGTCATCAGCCATGGAGCCATCGTCGCATAAAACCAAAGGCAAAGTGCCCGGGAGATTAAAAGACTGCCGGAGAGTGCGCAGTCGGGGACACTCCAATAAAATGTGGGCGACCGTCAGCTGGGATCCACACCGACACGGGGGGGATCTTCCTGACGCAAAAGATGGCCGTGCGTCAGGTAGGTATGGCCGATGCGCAGCCGACACAGGATTACAGAGTCCCTGCGAGAAGCCCGCAGGGAGGAGCGCCACACATCGGTCGTCGCCTTAACAGCCCGCAGTTTATTCAGGGATGTCAGGCCACGCCACTCAGCCACCCACATCCCAAGAACCTTACGGTGCAACACCAACTGCTGATCTCGAGCTGGGAGGCCGATCTCCAAAGCTGGGGCGTCGATCGCCCCTTTGGCCAGCCTGTCGACACGTTCGTTCCGCGGGATACCAACATGACCTGGCGTCCAAACAAAGACCACTGAACTTCCAGAGCGGGTAATGGTGGAAACAGACTCCCGAATAGAGGACACCAGAGGAGAAGAGGGATAGCAGCGGTCGATGGCCTGGAGGCTGCTCAGGGAGTCACTGCAGATGACGATGGACGTACCTGAGCAGGAACGCATATGCTCAAGAGCGCGCAATATGGCCACCAGCTCTGCAGTAAAAATAGTGCAGCCAGCCGGCAAGGAGCGCTGTTCAACATGGGCAGCGTGAGCAAAAGCGTAGGCAGTGCGACCATCAACCAGAGAACCATCAGTGTAGACAGTCTCACAGCCCGGAAATGAGGCAAGGAGCGCAAGAAAACGGCGACGGAGGGCCACAGGTGGAACTGAGTCCTTGGGTCCCTGTGCCAAGTCCAGACGGACGGACGGCCGGGGCAAACACCAGGGAGGCGTAGGTGCACGGACCCGGAAGGGAGGCAGAAGAGGGAAGGAGCCCAGGTCCGACAGCAGGGACTGGACGCGGACAGCTAAGGAAAGCCCAGACCGAGGTCGCCGTTCGGGCAGATGGAGGACCGTGACAGGGAAGAGCAGGCGACGATTGGGATGGCCCGGCGAGCAATGCACGTGGACAGCATAGTCGGCGAGCAGTCGATGGCGGCGAATCCGCAGCAGGGGAACCCCGGCCTCCACCAGTAGACTATCCACGGGGCTCGTACGAAAAGCGCCAGTTACAAGCTGAACCCCACTGTCGTGTACGGGGTCTAACAACTTCAACACTGAGGGTGATGCAGACCCATAGGCTAGGCTCCCATAATCAAGCCTGGACTGCACAAGGGCTCTGTATAATCGCAACAGCATGCAGCGATCCGCACCCCAAGATGTGTGGCAGAGGGAACGGAGGGCGTTGAGGTGCTGCCAGCACTTTTGCTTCAGCTGAGTAATATGAGGAACCCATGTGAGTCGGGCATCAAACACTAGTCCTAAGAAGCGGCAAGTGTCCACCACTTCAAGCAGGTGGCCGTCGAGGTAAAGTTCAGGATGAGGGTGGACCGTTGACGCCTGGAGAAGTGCATAACTCGAGTCTTGGCTGCAGAGAACTGAAAACCATGAGTCAGAGCCCATGATGCTGCCTTGCGAACGGCTACTTGCAGCCTGCGTTCGGCGACACCCGTAGTCGTGGAGCCAAACGAGATACAGAAGTCGTCGTCATACAAAGAAGGAGACACTGACGACCCCACGGCTGCAGCCACACCATTAATGGCCACTAGAATGAAGGAGTCTGGTCCTGGTGCTGTATCAGTGCAATCGGCGAGGGCAGCGAGGAATTCCCTCTCGCTGAAAGGAGCATTGTAGTTTTCAGAACGACGCGTGTGGAATGATAACGGCGTCTGCTCGGCTCGCTCCTTTAGAGAGCGAAAGGCGGGGGGATAAGTTTCAATTGCAGAGCTCTGAGCAAAGTGCGCAGCAAGGTGTTCAGCAATGGCGGCAGCGTCCGTGCAGACAGCGCCGTCCAGGGAGATCCCAGGAACACCCATAGGGGTCTGGTATCCATAAATCCGCCGGATCCGGGACCACACGAGCGAGGGGGAGACACGGGAGCCCAGGTATGAGACGTGCCTCTCCCAGCACTCCTGCTTACGCCGTGCAATAAGACGACAGGCCAAGGCACGGAGCCTCGTAAAGGCGATGAGGGTCTCTAGAGACGGGTGCCGCCTATGACGCTGGAGGGCCCGCCTACGGTCGCGAATAGTCTCAGCAATCTCCGGCGACCACCAACGTACAACCTTCCTCCGAGGGAGTCCAGAAGAGCGGGGGATGGCAGCCTCGGCCGCCGAAATGATTGACGTGGTGAAGACACGGACCACCTCGTCATTGTCACCCTGTGGGGGAGACTCAATGTTTGCAGCGGAAGTAAAAGCCGCCCAGTCAGCCCTGTGGAGAGCCCAGCGGGGCAGGCGCCCAGAAGAGTGACACTGGGGCAGTGACAAATAGATGGGAAAATGGTCGCTACCGCACAGGTCAGGGTGCACCCTCCAGTGGAGGGATGGGACAAGTTGGTTGGTTGGTTGGTTTGTGGGATTAAAGGGACCAGACTGCAATGGTCATCGGTCCCTTTTCCCAAAAAAACACGAAGACAGCCCAAAGAGAATAAAAAACAAACAGCAGGAAAGACGTCAGACGACACAGGACGAAAAAGACGCCGACAGATCAGACAAAACAAAGTAAAACACACAGAGTGTGACGGTGGTTGGCCGACCATAGAGAAAAAGGAGGAGAAGCCAACCACCAAGAACACATTAAAAACTCAGTTTAAAATCAGAGGCTAAAAGCCAGAATCAACGCTAAAAAACAAACACTCAGATTAAACTATAAAAACCCCCACCATGGCAGAGTCATCTAGTAAAAGGGCAGGGAGCGTGTCAGGCAGTGCGAACGTCTGCCTGAGCACAGCTAAAAGCGGGCACACCAATAAAATGTGCACCACAGAAAAACGGAGCCGAAGCGACACAGAGGTGGGTCCTCACGGCGCAATAAGTGGCCGTGTGTCAGCCGAGTGTGCCCAATGCGCAGCCGGAAGAGGGCAACAGACTCCTGGCGGGAGACCCGAATGGACGACCGCCACACAGTCGTCGACGCCTTGATACAACGGAGTTTGCTCGGTACGGGCAGGTTGCGCCATTCAGCGTCCCATAAAGCGAAAATTTTGCGGCGTAATAGTGCCCGCAAATCAGTCGCCGGGAGGCCAATCTCCAGAGGTGGTTGACTGGTGGCCTCTTTCGCCAGGCGGTCAACATTCTCATTCCCGGGGATCCCAACATGGCCTGGGGTCCAAACAAAGACCACAGAGCGGCCGCAACGGTCAAGAGTAGACAGGGACTCCTGGATAGCCATCACCAGGCGGGAACGAGGGAAACACCGGTCGAGAACTCGGAAACTGCTCAGGGAGTCGCTACAGATAACAAAGGACTCACCTGAGCAGGAGCGGATATACTCTAGGGCTCGAAAGATAGCGACCAGCTCAGCAGTGTAAACGCTGCAGCCAGTCGCCAAGGAACGTTGTTCGGACTGGTCCCCTAGAGTGAGCGCATATCCGACACGACCAGCCACCATCGAACCGTCAGTGTAAACAATTCCAGAGCCCTGATACGTGGCCATGATGGAAGAAAAGCGGCGGCGGAAGGCCTCTGGAGGGACCGAGTCCTTCGATGGGTGGTTGGTTTGTGGGATGAAAGGGACCAGACTGCGATGGTCATCGGTCCCTTTTTCCAAAAAAAAATTAAAACCGCCCAAAGAGAATAAAAAACAAACAGCAGGAAAGACGTCAACGACACAGGACGAAAAAGACTCCAACAGAGATCAGACAAAACAAAGTAAAACACACAGAGTGTGATGGTGGTTGGCCGACCATAGAGAAAAAAAGAGGAAAAGCCAACCACCAAGAACACATTAAAAACTCAGTTTAAAATCAGAGGCTAAAAGCCAGAATCAACGCTAAAAGAACACTCAGATTAAACTATAAAAACCCCCTGCCCGAATAAAACGCAAAACTAAGTCCACCATGGCGGAGTCATCTAGTAAAAGGGCAGGGAGCGTATCAGGCAGCGCAAACGTCTGCCTGAGCACAGTTAAAAGCGGACAAGTTAATAAAATGTGCACCACCGACAAAACCGCCCCACAGCGACAGAGAGGCGGGTCCTCACGACGCAATAAATAATTGTGAGATAGTCGGGTGTGGCCAATGCGGAGCCGACAAAGAACAACTGAATCTCTGCGAGTGGCTCGCATGGATGACTGCCACACACGCGTCGTCGCCTTGAGAGAACGGAGTTTGTTTGGCGTGGGCAGATTGCGCCATTCCATGTCCCAAAGCGAGAAAACTTCGCGGCGGAAGACTGCCCGCAAATCAGTCTCCGGGAGGCCAATGTCCAGGGTGGGTTCAGTGGTGGCCTGCTTGGCCAGGCGGTCAACACGTTCATTGCCCGGGATACCGACGTGACCGGGGGTCCACACAAAGACCACAGAGCGGCCGCAACGCGCAAGAGTATGCAGGGACTCATGGATAGCCATCACCAGACGAGAACGAGGAAAACACTGGTCGAGAGCTCGTAAACTGCTCAGGGAATCGCTACAGATAACGAAGGACTCACCTGAGCAGGAGCGGATATACTCTAGGGCACGAAAGATGGCGACCAGCTCAGCAGTGTAAACGCTGCATCCATCCGGCAAGGAACGTTGTTCGGAATGGTCCCCTAGAGTTAGCGCATACACGACACGACCAGCAACCATCGAACCGTCGGTGTAAACAATTTCAGAGCCCTCATACGTGGCCAGGATGGAAGAAAAGCGGCGGCGGAAGGCCTCTGGAGGGACCGAGTCCTTCGAGCCCTGTGCCAAGTCGAGCCGAAGGCAAGGGCGAGGACAACACCATGGGGGTGTACGCGAAGTGGCCCGGAAAGGAGGTGGAACAGGGAAAAATCCAAGCCCGGAGAGAAGCTCCTTAACGCGTACGGCGATCGGACAACCCGACCGGGGCCGACGCTCTGGCAGATGGACGACCGACTGTGGGAACAGCACACGGTAATTTGGATGCCCGGGCAAGCTAAAAACATGGGCAGCATAAGCAGCCAGTAATTGTTGGCGTCGGAACCGCAGTGGAGGGACTCCTGCCTCCACTAGGACGCTGTCCACAGGGCTGGTGCGGAAAGCACCAGTGGCAAGGCGTATCCCGCTGTGGAGAATTGGGTCCAGCACCCGCAACGCAGACGGGGATGCTGAGCCATAAGCCAGGCACCCATAATCCAGGCGGGACTGGATTAACGCCTGGTAGAGCCGTAACAGGGTAGAGCGGTCGGCGCCCCAGCGGGTGTGGCTCAAACATCGCAGTGCATTGAGATGCCGCCAAAACGCCTGTTTGAGCTGCCGAATATGAGGCAGCCAAGTCAACCGAGCATCAAAAACGACCCCCAAAAACCTGTGGGTCTCAACCCCTGCAAGGAGTTCGTCGGCAAGATAAAGCTGCGGCTCAGGATGGACTGTCCGGCGCCGGCAGAAATGCATAACGCAGGTCTTGGCTGCCGAAAACTGAAACCCATGCGCTACAGCCCAAGACTGCGCCTTACGGATAGCGCCCTGTAGCTGACGTTCAACAGCTGCAATGCCTGTAGAGCTGTAGTAAAGGCAAAAGTCGTCAGCATACAGGGAAGCGGAGACAGAAGTTCCCACGGCCGCAGCAAGCCCGTTAATGGCTATTAAAAACAGACAGACACTTAAAACAGAACCCTGTGGCACACCGTTCTCCTGGACGTGGGAGGAACTATACGAGGCCGCCACTTGCACGCGGAAGGTACGACACGACAGAAAATTGCGGATAAAAATCGGCAGAGGACCACGAAGACCCCATCCATGAAGCGTAGAAAGGATGTGATGACGCCATGTCGTATCGTACGCCTTCCGCATGTCGAAAAAGACAGCGACCAGGTGCTGACGGCGGGCGAAGGCAGTACGAATGGCCGACTCCAGGCTCACCAGATTGTCGGTGGCGGAGCGGCCTTTACGGAACCCACCCTGAGATGGAGCCAGAAGGCCCCGAGACTCCAGTATCCAATTCAAGCGCCGGCTCACCATCCGTTCAAGCAACTTGCAAAGAACGTTGGTGAGGCTAATGGGACGGTAGCTGTCCACCTCCAGAGGGTTCTTTCCAGGTTTCAAAACGGGGATGACAATGCCTTCCCGCCATTGCGACGGGCACTGCCCCTCGACCCAAAGACGGTTGTAAAGATCGAGAAGGCGCCGCTGGCAGTCCACTGAAAGGTGTTTCAGCATCTGACAGTGGATGCCATCTGGTCCAGGAGCGGTATCAGGGCAAGCAGCTAGGGCACTGCGAAATTCCCACTCACTAAATGGAGCATTGTAAGATTCTAGGTGGTTGGTGCGAAACGAAAGGCTCCGACGTTCCATCCGCTCTTTAATGGAGCGGAAGGCCTGGGGGTAATTCGCAGAAGCGGAACTCATAGCAAAATGCTCTGCTAAGCGATTTGCAATGACGTCGGTGTCAGTACAAACTGCTCCATTCAGTGAGAGCGCAGGGACGCTGGCAGGGGTCCGATAGCCGTAGACGCGTCGAATCTTGGCCCAGACCTGCGATGGAGTGACATGGAGGCCAATGGTGGATACATACCGCTCCCAACACTCCTTCTTGCCTTGGCGGATAAGGAGGCGGGCCCGCGCACGCAGCCGTTTGAAGGCGATAAGGTGGTCTATGGAGGGATGTCGCTTGTGACGCTGGAGCGCCCGCCGGCGATCTTTAATCGCTTCAGCGATCTCAGGCGACCACCAAGGCACAGCCTTCGGCCGAGGGGTCCCAGAAGAACGGGGAATGGCAGATTCGGCGGCAGTAACGATGCCGGTGGTGACTGATTATTGAAACACCGCATCAATGTCATCACTAGAGAGAGGCTCAATAGCGGCAGTGGAGGAGAACAAGTCCCAGTCAGCCTTATTCATAGCCCATCTGCTAGGGCGCCCAGAAGAGTGGCGCCGTGGTAGTGACAAAAATATCGGAAAGTGGTCACTATCACACAGGTCGTCATGCACACTCCATTGGACAGACGGTAAGAGGCTATGGCTACAGATTGAAAGGTCAATGGCGGAGTAGGTGCCATGCGCCAAACTGAAGTGTGTGAAGGCACCATCATTTAAAATCGAAAGATCGAGCTGCGACAATAAATGCTCAACGATGGCGCCTCGACCTGTTGCCACTGACCCACCCCACAGAGGGTTATGGGCGTTGAAGTCGCCCAATAGCAAGAAAGGTGGCGGCAATTGGGCGACCAGTGCAGCCAGGACATGCTGCGAGACATCACCATCCGGTGGAATGTAAACACTGCAGACGGTAACAGCCTGTGGCGTCCACACGCGTACAGCGACAGCCTCTAAAGGCGTCTGGAGAGGGACAGACTCGCTGTGCAGAGTGTGAAGGACATATATGCAGACGCCACCAGACACCCTTTCATAAGCTGCCCGGTTCTTAAAATAGCCCCGATAGCCACGGAGGGCGGGGGTTCGCATTGCTGGAAACCAAGTTTC
Organism: Schistocerca nitens; assembly: GCF_023898315.1. NCBI lineage: Eukaryota > Metazoa > Arthropoda > Insecta > Orthoptera > Acrididae > Schistocerca > Schistocerca nitens. Next base: position 478,406,680 of record NC_064622.1, on the reverse strand, counting down.
CTGGAGAGCAATGCAGAAGAAAGGGTGAAGGCTGATAAGTTGGCGGAGCTTAGCTAGATGGTCGAAGAAACCTCTGCAGTTCCACTGGAGGATGGTGTTGTCCATGGCTGGGAAAGGCGTGACGGGACTGGGAAGGCAGATTACGCCGCTGGGTCACCTGCTGCCTCCGATGGAGCACCCGTGCAAATGCCATCCATTGCGTCCGAGGGACCGGCAAGAGCGAGGTCCTCAGCGGACGCCAGAATCTCCACCTCGTCTTCAGAGGCAGAGCTTGTAGGAAGCGGTGGGATGGGTGCCACCGCAATATCGTTGGTCTTGGGGAATTTCTTCTTTTTCAGCTTGTCGCGCTGTGCCTTCGGTGGTTCAGGCTTCATGGGCTTCACTGGATCAGTCTCAGGGACAGACGACGACGACCAGGGACCTGCGGTTGTTTGAGCCACTTGCGGCTGTCGGCTTTGGAATCGGTCAGAACTTGTGAAGGGAGGTCCCCAAGGGACCCCTTCTGTACGAGAGTAGTCGAAGAAGTCTTACGCTTCTCCGGCTGGTAATGTGGGACTGATGTCCCCGATGGTTGGGGGGGAGTTCCTCCTGAAGTAGATGGAGCAGGAGCAACAGGGGGTTTAGTGCCCCCCACCATCAAGGGGGCAGGTGTGGGACTTCGACTCTGAAAGCTGACTGGAGCGGATGGAATTGTAGGAGTGACAGTTGCAGCATAAGAAGCTGTCATGCGCACTGGGTGAAGCCGATCATATTTCCGCTTCGCCTCAGTGTACGTCAGGCGGTCGAGAGTCTTTATTTCCATGATCTTCCGCTCCTTCTGCAGAATCGGACAGTCTGGCGAGCAAGGCGGATGGTGCGCACCACAGTTCACACACAGTGGAGGCGGGGCACAGGGATGATCAGGATGGGATGGGCGACCGCAATCGCGACAGACGAGGTCGGAAGCACACCGTGAAGACATGTGGCCGAACTTCCAATATTTGAAGCACCGCATCAGGGGAGGGATATACGGCTTGACATCACAACGGTACACCATCACCTTGACCTTCTCAGGTAACGTGTCACCCTCGAAGGCCAAGATGAAGGCACTGGTGGCAACTTGACGATCCCTCGGACCCCGGTGGACGCGCCGGACGAAATGGACACCTCGGCGCTCCAAGTTGGCGCGCAGCTCGTCATCGGACTGTAAAAGGAGATCCCTGTGGAAGATAATGCCCTGGACCATGTTCAGACTTTTATGGGGCGTGATAGTGACGGAGAAATCCCCCAGCTTAGTACAAGCGAGCAAGGCCCGCGACTGGGCGGATCGCATCTTTGACAAGCCCTCCACCTCCCCAAACTTGTCCTCTAAATGCTCGACAAAGAACTGAGGCTTCACGGATATAAAAGATTCCCCATCAGCTCTGGTACAGACAAGATATCTTCAACGCCTTTCGTTCCCCCCATGGTGTGGCCAGGGATGGGAACGATTTGGGGTCATAAACATTACCCTTAAAATGAGCCCTCGAACGCTTAGAGACTGCTGACGGCTGGCCGCCAGCGAGAGATGATGTACCACGCTTCATTGCGGGTCATCCGCCCTGATGCCACCTACTCCGACCAAGGGCCCTCCCCACGGGCGCCACCCAGCCGCAGCAATAGCCACCTGGCAGGACGGCCATTGCCGGGAGTCCTGATGCCCCAAGGAGATGGGCATCTACTCCTTGGCATACATGGGGAGTTAAAGGCGCAGGCATCAGTAGAGTGATCCCTGTGTTGTCAGGGGGCTACAACCAAGAGGGTACATGGCGGCCCCACCACAACGGACTGGCTACCGTGCTGGATCTTAAGTGCAAAACTGTCCAAGGTCGTCGTCGCAGTTAAAAGAAACACTGCGGAGTGCAGCGTGGTAATCGCCCAATAGATCGAAAACGAGCGGGACACCATTGCAACGACGAGAAAGCCGGCTAAAGGTCTAATTGCACGACGGATACAGTGCACCATGTAAGGCGCCCATCCCCAATTGGCTCGCTCTTCGGAATAATTTAGAAAGATGGAGGTCAAACCCGAGAGGGGACCATCACATAAGGACGAAACATTTGAGACTCCTTTTAGTCGCCTCTTACGACAGGCAGGAATACGGCGGGCCTATTCTAACCCCCGAACCCGCAGGGGGGGTGCAGAGTGTGAAGGACATATATGCAGACGCCACCAGACACCCTTTCATAAGCTGCTCGGTTCTTATAATAACCCCGATAGCCACAGAGGGCGGGGGTTCGCATTGCTGGAAACCAAGTTTCCTGGAGAGCAATGCAGAAGAAATGGTGAAGGCTGATAAGTTGGCGGAGTTCAGCTAGATGGTGGAAGAAACCGCTGCAGTTCCACTGGAGGATGGTATTGGCCATGGATGGGAAAGGCGTGAAGGGACTGGGGAGGCAGATTACGCCTCCGGGGCCCCTGCTGCTACTGAATCACCACCTGCACTACGGCCATCCATTGCGTCCGAGGGACTGGCGAGATCCAATTCCTCAGCGGATGCCAGAATCTCCACCTCATCTTCGGACGCAGAGGGAGAAGGTTGTGGTGAGACAGGTGCCACCGCAATTTCAGGATTCTTGGGAGCCTTTTTCTTTGACTGCTTTGCTTGCTGTGCCTTTGGTGGTTCTGGCTGGGAGGGCGCCACTGTGTCAGTCTCAGGGACTGAAGACGTCCGCGACGCCCTACGACCAGCGACCAGTGGTTGTTTGGCAAACTTGCGGGTGTCCGCTTTGGCACTGGGCAAAGCCTGGGATGGGAGGGCCCCAAGGGACCCCTTCCGGGCGAGAGGAGCCGAAGAAGGCCCACGCTTCTCCGGCTGTGAAGGGGGAACAGATGTCCCTGGTGGTTGGGGTGGTGTTGCTCCTGAAGTAGATGGAGCAGGAGCAACAGGGAGTGAAGTGCCCCCCACAACCAAGGGGGCCGGTGAAGTCTGACAGAGCTGAGTCCGAACTGTTGGGGGCGACACTGAAGAGGTTCGAACAGGTGTTGCAGCAGCAGCATAGGTGGACGGCATGGGCACAGGATGTAGCCACTCAAACTTCCGCCTTGCCTCGGTGTAGGTCAGGCGGTCCAGGGTCTTATATTCCATTATCTTCCTTTCCTTCTGGAAGATCCGGCAGTCCGGCGAGCAGGGGGAATGGTGTTCTCCGCAGTTAACACAGATAGGAGGCGGGGCACATGGAGTATCGGGATGAGATGGGCGTCCGCAATCTCGACATGTGAGGCCGGAAGTGCAGCGGGAAGACATATGGCCGAACTTCCAGCACTTGAAGCACCGCATCGGGGGAGGGATATAGGGCTTGACGTCACATCGGTAGACCATCACCTTGACCTTTTCCGGTAATGTATCACCCTCGAAGGCCAAGATGAAGGCACCGGTAGCAACCTGATTGTCCCTCGGACCCCGATGAACGCGCCGGACGAAATGTGCACCTCTACGTTCTAAGTTGGCGCGCAGCTCGTCATCAGACTGCAAAAGGAGGTCCCTATGGAAAATAACACCCTGGACCATATTTAAACTTTTATGTGGTGTGATCGTAACAGCAACATCCCCCAACTTGTCACAAGCAAGTAACCGCCATGACTGGGCAGAGGATGCCGTTTGTATCAGGACCGATCCAGAGCGCATTTTTGACAAACCGTCCACCTCCCCAAACTTGTCCTCTAAATGCTCGACGAAGAACTGAGGCTTTGTGGAGAGAAAAGACTCCCCAGCAGCTCTCGTACAAACTAAGAATCGGGGCGAATATTTGCTACTGCCATCCTGAGATTTACGTTCCTCCCACGGCGTGGCCAGAGAGGGGAACGTTTTCGGATTGTACTTTTCAGCATTAAATTGAGCCCGAGAACGCTTAGAGACTGCTGGCGGCTGGCCGCCAGCGAGAGATGATGTACCACGCTTCATTGCGTGTCATCCGCCCTGATGCCACCTACTCCGACCAAGGGCCCTCCCCACGGGCGCCACCCAGCCACAGCAATAGCCACCTGGCAGGACGGCCATTGCCGGGAGTCCTGATGCCCCAAGGAGATGGGCATCTACTCCTTGGCATACGTGGGGAGTTAACGGCGCAGGCATCAGTAGAGCGATCCCTGTGTTGTCAGGGGGCTACAACCAAGAGGGTACATGGCGGCCCCACCACAAGGGGCTGGATACCGTGCTGGATCTTAGGTCCAAAACTGTCCAAGGTCGTCGTCGCAGTTGAAAGAAACACTGCAGAGTGCAGTGTGGGAATCGCACCCAGGGACGTATCCTCGCCCAAGAGAAGGCAAACGAGCGGGTCACCATTGCAACGACGAAAAATCCGGCTAAAGGTCTCAACGCACGACGAATTCACCATGTAAGGCGCCCTTCCCTAATTGGCTCGCTCTTCGGAATAATTTAGAAAGATGGAGGTCAAACCTGAGAGGTCGAAACATTTGAGACTCCTTTTAGTCGCCTCTTACGACAGGCAGGAATACCGCGGGCCTATTCTAACCCCCGAACCCGCAGGGGGGATGGGACAAGTCTGGGGCTGCAAAGAGAGAGATCGATGGCCGAGAACGAGCCATGGGCCACACTGAAATGCGTGGGAGCACCGGTGTTCAAGAGGCTAAGGTCGAGCTGAGCCAACAAATGCTCCATGGCCCGACCGCGGTCATCAGAGACAGTCCCTCCCCATAGAGGGTTGTGGGCATTGAAATCGCCCAGAAGCAGCAAAGGCGGCGGGAGTTTAGCCAGCAGCGCAGCCAAGACATGCCGGAGGAATGTAAACAGAGCAAACAGTAATAGCCGGCGAGACCTCAACCCTGGCAGCAACTGCCTCTAAAGGTGTCTGAAGGGGTACTGGCGAGCTACAGACAGAGTGGTGAACAAAGAGGCAAACCCCACCTGATGCTCGTTGACAGGCAGCACGGTTCTTATAGTATCCCCGATAACCGCGAAGGGCGGGGGTCCGCATTGCAGGAAACCAAGTTTCCTGCAGAGCAATGCAGATAACAGGGGAAACACTCAGAAGCATCCAGAGCTCAGGCAGGTGGCGGAAATAACTGCCGCAGTTCCACTGGAGAATGGAAGCAGGAAGGGACTGGGAGGGCGTGAATGCGACTTAGAGGCAGACGGCGCCTCAGAGCCAACTGCAGCCACAGGAGGAGAGTCAGCTGTGTCCATAGGAAAGGCCCCCAAGGGATCCGTGAGGGCGATATCGGTGGCAGAGGCGAGGATCTCCACCTCATCCCCGGAGCCAGGACTATGTACAGCAGGCGGTACTGAAACCGCCGGAACGTCCTTCTTCTTGGACACATTCCGTTCCTTCTTCTCGCGTCGTCCCTTAGGGTGAGAGGGCTGGGAGAACTTCTCTGAAGGAGCGTCGGAGGCTGACGACGATGCAGAAGCCCTACGACCAGCAGGTGGCGGAACCTTCAGCCACTGGCTGACATCCGGCTGGGTAGGAGAAGAAACGGAGGAAGGGAGAGCCCCGAGGGACCCATTCCGCGAGAGAGGAACCGGCAGAGGCAACGCCGGCGGAGGAGGGGGGATCGAGCCCCCCAGTTGTGGAGCAGATGTCGCTCCCAGAGTAAGTGTGGGGGGAGCGACAGAAGAGGGTTTGCCCCCAACTGCTAAGGGGGCAACAGAGGAAGGCTTGCCCCCAGGCACGATGGGGGCAGACAGAGATGCACAGCCCCGAGGGCCCACTGAAGGCGGCACAGATGAGGCGACAACCGTCGCTCGCGTGGGCGACGATAATGTGACTGCAGCATAGGATGTTCGAATGGAAGCAGGATACAACCTTTCATATTTCAGTTTTGCCTCTCGATAAGTAAGCCGGTCCAGGGTCTTAAATTCCATGATCTTCCGCTCCTTATGAAGAACGGGGCAATCCGGCGAGCATGGAGAGTGGTGCTCCCCACAGTTGGCACATACAGGCAGAGGCGCACATGGAGAATCCGGATGAGAGGGGCGTCCGCAATCTCGACATGTAGAGCTGGATGGGCAACGGGAGGACATATGCCCAAACTTCCAGCACTGGAAGCACCGCATCGGGGGAGGTACATATGGCTTGACGTCGCAACGGTAAACCATTACCTTGACCTTCTCGGGCAAGACATCACCCTCGAAGGCCAAGATAAAGGCACCGGTTGCCACCCTGTTAGTCTTGGGTCCTCTATGTACACGACGGACAAAATGTACACCACGTCGTTCCAAATCGGCTCTCAGCTCGTCATCGGATTGTAACAAGAGGTCACGATGGTAAATAAGCGCCTCGACCATATTTAAGCTACTGTGGGGAGTGACGGTAACAGGGACGTCACCCAGCTTATCACACAAGAGCAACGCTCGTGACTGGGCTCGGGAGGACGTCTTGAGGAGGATGGACCCATTCCTCATTTTAGACAACCCCTCTACTTCCCCAAACGTATCCTCCAGGTGTTCCACAAAAAACAGAGGCTTCGTCGTAAGAAAGGAGTCACCATCAGTCCTGCTGCAGACAAGGTATTGTGGTACGTAAGGCTCCCGCTTGGCACTAGATCGGCGTCCTTCCCATGGCGCAGCCAACGAGGGGAACGACTGAGGGTCATATTGCGCAGCATCAAAATCTACTCTACCTCGCTTAGAGACGCTGGTGGCCGTGTGACCACCAGCTTGGTGTGATTTATTGCGCCACATCCGCCCAGATGCAACCTACTCCGAACGAGGGCTCTCCCCACGGGCGCCACCCAGCCACAGCAAAGGCCACCTGGCAGGATGGCCGTTGCCGGGAGTCCTGATGCCCCAGAGAGACGAGCATCGACTCCTTGGCTTACGTGGGGAGGTGTCAGCTCAGGCATCGGCAGTACGATCCCTGTGTTGTCAGGGGGCTACAACCTAGAGGGTACATGACGACCCTACCACAACGGGCTGGCTACCGTGCTGGATTTTAGGTGCCATGGGTAGTCCATAGTGATCGTGGGTGCAGATGGTGACGCACTAAGGGCGTGACGGACACAATCCATCAGGTGTGTATGCCCAAAATGACGGATGGAGGGTGCAGTGACGACGCCAACACGATCAAGAGTGCCAAGGCCTTAGGGCACAGAGGACTGATGGTGCACCACGTAAGGTGTCCTTCCCCAAAAGGCTCGTACTTCTGTGGAATTTGGAAAAATGGAGGTCAAACCCTAATGGGGACCATCACATTAAGGCCGAAACGTTTGAGACTCCTTTTAGTCGCCTCTTACGACAGGCAGGAATACCGCGGGCCTATTCTAACCCCCGAACCCGCAGGGGGGTGAAGCATCAGAAGATTGCCAGTCTCAGTTTAGTGCCTCCTTTTAGTTTATGGGCGCTCAACGGCGAGATTATGAGCACCATTACCCTCATAAAAAAACGAATGTGGATAAAGTCTCTAATTGTTGCAAACAGCGAGGAGGAAATGCATAAAACGACACTAACTCACTCACTCCCACCTCACCTGCCTTCGGCCACTGATTCCTAAAGACGGTGCAAGATAAATGGTTCAAGTTGCTACAGATGTGATCAAACAGGTGTAAATCCATTGCAAATTGCTACAGATGTGATCAAACAGGTGTAAATCCATTGAAGAACTGAAAGTAAGGCATAGGAAGATGCGACTGGCTGACTACTTAGAAAAAACAGGGGTGAGCCAGTCAAGCTGTTAACACATTAACAACATCTCCTTAAAATTTTAGAAAACAAGTTGGGCATCTCACAGAATTTGAAAGTCTAATCACATTCGTGTGAACGTTACCTAAAACAGAGAGCAAATCTATCGAAATCTGCTGCCGCCTTCTGGTCATAAAATAAAACAAAGTCTAATAAAATGTGACGCACAGTTGTCTGTACGCCACAGGCACCACACATTAGACGGCCCTCTTGCCGGAGCAAGAAGCCAAGCCTCTTAGGACTGTGAGTGTGTGTGTGTGTGTGTTGGGGCTTATGGGCGCTCAACATCGAGATCATCAGCGCCCTGACACGCATTAAAAGGAACAAATGTGGACAGACCTAATAAAACTGAAAAACACACTCAAAGAAAGCAGGAAATGAAGGAAAAGACTACATACGAAAGTAAAACCGAAGGAAAGGGAAAACTTAGCAACAAGAATGCCACAGGAAATTGTCATTGGCTGGCCACTTACATAAAATATTGGCGAGCTTGTCACACAGTAACCAAGTTAAAATCCTCTCCCTAGAATCTTTGTAAAAACATGTGACATGGCACAGAACTGTAAAACGTTAACCACATTGGTCCGAGTGTTGCCTAAAAGAGATGGCAGGTCTGCCGGCAAGTCAGACGCGGCCCGCTGGTCAGAAAATAAAACGCAATCCAATAAAACGTGGCGCACAGTGGGCGCACAGTGACCTGGACGCCGCAAGCACCACACATTGGAGGGTCCTCTCGCCGGAGCAGGAAGTCATGCGTCATAGGGCTGTGGCCTATTCGAAGCCGAGGGAGGAGAACCTCGTCCCGTCGATGGGGCTGGAAGGAAGTACACCACACACGCGTTGTGGGCTTGACTATACGGATCTTATTGTCAGTCACTTCCAGCCACTCATCCTCCCACCGACGCATGACTCGGGAGCTCAACAGCGAGGTGAGTGCGTGCAAGGGGATAGCACACTGAGATACTTGTAGTTCGAGACACGCCTCCTTGGCTGCGAGATCCGCCCTTTCATTCCCAGCAATGCCGACATGCCCCGGAACCCAGCAGAAAGCTACAACCTTCCCCAGTGCCCTTGTCTTCAGGTTCTTACCGTGTGGTAACGACTAGAACGTGGAGTCTAAAATGAGATCCAAATACTGCACAGAGTATTCAGAAGGGACGATGGTGTTCAACATGCGCAATTCAGGTAAATGAAAACTATGACGAGAACGATTAAAATGAACACACACAAGCTTCTCCGCAGAAAACGCAAACCAGCCTTTGCAGCTCACTCGTCCAGCCTCTTCAACGTAAGTCGCAACTCATGTATTGCTGTTGTAATATTGGAGGAAGAAGAGAATACTGTAAAATCGTCCACAAATGTGGAGTACTGTACAGGACTCCTTACTGTAGACGTTATAGTGTTTATGGCTATGGCAATGAGAGTAACAGTTAAAACTCTGCTCTGAGGACCACCATTCTCCTGCTCGAAACTATTCGACAGTACCTCAGCAAGTTGGTACCAAAAGAGGCACTGATAAAAAGGACTGAATAAAGGTTGGGAGATGTCCACGAAAGCCCCATAGGTCGAACTGCCATAGAACAAATATTTTGCAACCATTATCGGACGCCATACTAATATCAAAACATATACCTCGACAATTTTGTTTATCTAGGGAAACCTGCTAAATAGTCACCTCTAGCAAGGTCAACTTGTCGACAGTGGATTGGTTGGTTTGTGGGATTAAAGGGACCACACTGCTATGGTCATCGGTCCCTTTTTCCAAATACTAAAAACACCCACAGAGAATAAAAACGAGTAACAGAATAGATCACAGACGAAACAGAACAAGAGAAACTTAGAGAAAGACCAGGAAAGCCGAACTAAAATCACACAGAGTGTGACTGTGGTTGGCCGACCATAGAAACAAAAAAAGGAAAACCCAACCACCGAGAAATGCATTAAAAACTCAGATTAAAATCGTAGGCCAATGGCCACAATCAACACAAAAGAACAGAACAAACACTCAGAGCAAACGATAAAAACCCCCTGCCCGAATAAAACGTAAAACTAAGCCAGCCATAGCAGGGTCATCAGATAAAAGGGCAGGGAGCATATCAGGCAGCGCAAATGTCTTCCTGACCTCAGCTAAAAGGGGGCAGGCCAACAAAATGTGGGCCACTGTCAAAGCCGCCCTGCAGCGACATAGAGGAGGGTTCTCCCGACGCAGTAAATAACTGTGTGTCAGCCGGGAGTGGCCAATGCGGAGCCAGCAAAGGACTACCGACTCCCTGCGAGTGGCTCGCAGGGATGACCGCCACACAGCTGTCGTCTCCTTGACAGCACGGAGTTTATTACGCGATGTCAGTGCGCGCCATTCATCGTGCCAAAGCGCTAAAACTTTGCGGTGTAAGACTGCCCGCAAATCAGTCTCTGGGAGGCCAACATCCAGAGATGGTTTACTGGTGGCCTCTTTCGCCAGGCGATCAACATGTTCATGGCACGGGATACCGACATGACCTGGGGCCCACACAAAGACCACAGAGCGGCCGCAACGGGCAAGAGTATGCAGGGACTCATGGATAGCCATCACCAGACGAGAACGAGGGAACCACTGGTTGAGAGCTCGTAAACCGCTAAGGGAATCGCTACAGATAACGAAGGACTCACCTGAGCAGGAGCGGATATACTCTAGGGCTCGAAAGATAGCGACCAGCTCAGCAGTGTAAACGCTGCAGCCAGCCGCCAAGGAACGTTGTTCGGAATGGTCCCCTAGAGTTAGCGCATACCCGACACGACCAGCAACCATCGAACTGTCAGTGTAAACAATTCCAAGGCCCTGGTAAGTTGCCAGGATGGAATAAAAGCGGCGGCGGAAGGCCTCTGGAGGGACTGAGTCCTTCGGGCCCAGTGCCAAGTCGAGCCGAAGGCAAGGGCGAGGAACACACCATGGGGGTGTATGCAAAGTGTCCCGGAAAGGAGGTGGAACAGTCAAAACCCTAAGCCCGGAGAGAAGCTCTTTGACGTGAACAGCGATCGTACAACATGATCGGGGCCGACGTTCTGGCAGATGGACGACCGATTGCGGGAACAGGAGACGATAGTTTGGATGCCTGGGCAAGCTAAATACATGGGCAGCATAAGCGGCCAACAAACGTTGGCGCCGTAACCGCAGGGGAGGGACACCTGCCTCCACTAGTATGCTGTCCACAGGGCTGGTTCGGAAGGCACCAGTGGCAAGTCATATCCCGTTCTGTAGTATTGGGTCCAGCACCCGCAACACAGATGGGGAAGCAGAGCCATAAGCCAGGCTCCCATAATCCAGACGGGACTGGATTAACGCTTGGTAGAGTAGACCGGTCGGCGTCCCAGCTCGAGTGGCTCAAGCATCTCAGAGCATTTAGATGCCACCAACACGCCTGTTTAAGCTGCTGAATATGAGGCAGCCAAGTCAACCGGGCATCAAAAAGTACACCCAAAAACCTGTGGGTCTCCACCACAGCAAGAAGTTCGCCGTCAAGATAAAGCCATGGCTCAGGATGGACCGTTCGGCGCCGGCAGAAATGCATAACGCGGGTCTTGGCAGCCGAAAACTGAAAACCACGCGCTACAGCTCAAGACTGCGCCTTGCGGATAGCGCCCTGTAGCTGACGTTCAGCAGCTGCAGTGTCAATAGAGCTATAGCAAAGGCAGAAGTCGTCAGCATACAGGGAAGCGGAGACGGAATTTCCCACCGCTGCAGCGAGACCGTTTATGCCAATTAAAAACAAACAGACACTGAGGACAGAACCCTGTGGTACCCCGTTCTCCTGGATGCGGGAGGAACTATGGAAGGCTGTGACTTGCACGCGGAAGGTACGATACGACAGAAGATTGCGGATAAAGATCGGCAGAGAGCCCCGAATGCCCCATCCATGAAGCGTAGAAAGGATGTGATGGTTGGTTGGTTGGTTGGTTTAGGGATGAAAGGGACCAAACTGCAGAGGTCATCGGTCCCTTTTTCCAAAATACTAAAAATACCCACAGAGAATAAAATATGTTCAACAGAATAGGAAACAGACTACACAGAACAAAAGAAACGTAGACAAGGACCAGAAAAAACAAAATAAAATCACACGGAGTGCGACAGTGGTTGGCCGACCATAGGAACAAAAAAAAAGGAAAAGCCAACCACCGAAAACACATTAAAAACTGAGTTTAAAACCGTAGCCCAAAGGCCAGAATCAACACAAAACAATCAAATGAAACAGAAACACTCAGATTAAATGATAAAAAAACCCTGCCCGGATAAAACGTAAAACTAAGTCAGCCATAGCAGAGTCATCTGTTAAAAGGGCAGGGAGCGAGTCAGGCAGTGGGAACGACTGCCTGATCACAACTAAAAGTGGACAGTCTAATAAAATGTGGACCACTGTCAAAACGGAGCCGCAGCGACATAAAGTTGGGCCCTCACGTCGCAATAGGTGGCCATGCGTCATCCATGTGTGCCCAATGTTCAGCCGGCACAGGACAACAGACTCCTTACGAGAGACCCGCAAGGAGGACCGCCACACATCGGTCGTCTCCTTAACAGCCCGCAGCTTATTCGGGGATGTCAGGCCACGCCACTCAGCAGCCCACATCCCAAGCACCTTACGGCGCAACACCAACTACTGATCTCGAGCTGGCAGGCCGATCTCCATTGCTGGGGCGTCGATCGCCCCTTTGGCCAGCCTGTCGACACGTTCGTTCCCCGGGATGCCAACGTGACCTGGCGTCCAAACAAAGACCACCGAACTGCCAGAGCGGGTAATGGTGGAAACAGACTCCCGAATAGAGGACACCAGAGGAGAAGAGGGATAGCAGCGGTCGATGGACTGGAGGCTGCTCAGGGAGTCACTGCAGATGACGATGGACGTACCTGACCAGGAACGCATATGCTCAAGAGCGCGCAATATGGCCACCAGCTCTGCAGTAAAAATACTGCAGCCAGCCGGCAAGGAGCGCTGTTCAACATGGGCAGCGTGAGCAAATGCGTAGGCAGTGCGACCATCAACCAGAGAACCATCAGTGTAGACAGTCTCACAGCCCGGAAATGAGGCGAGGAGCGCAAGAAAACGGCGACGGAGGGCCACAGGTGAAACTGAGTCCTTGGGTCCCTGTGCCAAGTCCAGACGGACGGACGGCCGGGGCAAACACCAGGGAGGCGTAGGTGCACGGACGCGGAAGGGAGGCAGAAGAGGGAAGGAGCCCAGGTCCGACAGCAGGGACTGGACGCGGACAGCTATGGAAAGCCCAGACCGAGGTCGCCGTTCGGGCAGATGGAGGACCGTGACAGGGAAAAGCAGGCGACGATTGGGATGGCCCGGCGAGCAATGCACGTGGACAGCATAGTCGGCGAGCAGGCGATGGCGGCGAATCCGCAGCGGGGGAACCCCGGCCTCCACCAGTAGACTATCCACGGGGCTCGTACGAAAAGCGCCAGTTGCAAGCCGAACCCCACTGTGGTGTATGGGGTCTAACAACTTCAACACTGAGGGTGATGCAGACCCATAGGCCAGGCTCCGATAATCAAGCATGGACTGCACAAGGGCTCTGTACAAACGCAACAGCGTGCAGCGATTAGCACCCCAAGATGTGTGGCTGAGGCAGTGGAGGGCGTTGAGGTGCCGCCAGAACTTTTGCTTCAGCTGAGTAATATGAGGAACCCATGTGAGCCGGGCATCAAACACGAGTCCTAAGTAGCGGCAAGTGTCCACCACCTCAAGCAGGTGCCCGTCGAGGTAAAGTTCAGGATGAAGGTGGACTGTCCGACGCCTGCAGAAGTGCATAACGCGAGTCTTTTCTGCAGAGAACTGACAACCATGAGTCAGAGCCCATGATGCCACCTTGCGAACGGCTACTTGCAGCCTGCGTTCAGCGACTCCTGTAGTCGTGGTGCTAAAGGAGATGCAGAAGTCGTCGTCATACAAAGAAGGAGACACCGACGACCCCACAGCTGCAGTCAGACCATTAATGGCCACTAGAAATAAGGAGACGCTCAACACCAAGCCCTGCTGGACCCCATTATTGTGAGTATAAGATGACCTAGAGGCGGCACCGACTTGCACCCGGAAAGAGCGGCGCAATAAAAAGGTTTGTAGAAAAGCCGGGAGCCGACCACGAAGACCCCACTCATGCAACGTAGCAATGATGTGATGCCTCCATGTGGTGTTATACGCTTTCCGCAGATCGAAAAATAAAGCAACGAAATGCTGACGTCGGGCAAAGGCCGTACGGGTAGCAGATTCCAGCCGCACAAAATTGTCCGGCCCCGACGGAAGCCACCCTGGGATGGAGCGAGGAGACCGCGCGACTCAAGGACAAAACACAAACGCCGCCCCACCATACGTTCGAGCAATTTGCACAAAACGTTGGTGAGGGTAATGAGACGATAGCTGTCCACCGCCAGTGGGTCCGCACCAGGCTTCAAGATGGGGACAATAAGACCCTCTCGCCATTGCGACGGGAACACGCCCTCGCTCCAAATGCGGTTAAAGATGGTGAGGATGTGTCGCTGGCAGTCCCTGGAGAGATGCTTCACCATCTGCGCGTGGATGCAGTCTGGTCCTGGTGCTGTATCAGGGCACTCGGCGAGGGCAGCGAGGAATTCCCTCTCGCTGAAAGGAGTATTGTATTGTTCAGAACGACGTGTGTGGAATGATAACGGCGTCTGCTCGGCTCGCTCCTTTAGAGAGCGAAAGGCGGGGGGGGGGGGGGGGGGTAAGTGGCAGTCGCAGAGCTCTTAGCAAAGTGCACGGCAAGGTGTTCAGCAATGGCGGCAGCGTCCGTGCAGACAGCGCCGTCCAAGGAGATCCCACGGACACCCATAGGGGTCTGGTATCCATAAATCCGCCGGATCCGGGACCACACGAGCGAGGGGGAGATACGGGGTCCCAAGGATGAGACATACCTCACCCAGCACTCCTGCTTAAGCCGTGCAATAAGACGACGGGCAAGGCACGGAGCCTCGTAAAGGCGATGAGCGTCTCTCGAGACGGGTGCCACCTATGATGCTGCAGAGCCCGCCTACGGTCGCGAATAGTCTCAGCAATTTCCACTGACCACCAGGGTACAGACTTCCTCCGAGGGAGTCTAGAAGAGTGGGGGATGGCAGCCTTGGCCGCCGAAATGATTGACGTTGTTAAGACACAGATCACCTCGTCAATGTCACCCTGTGGGGGAGACTCAATGTTTGCAGCAGAAGTAAAAGCCGGCCAGTCAGCCCTGTTGAGAGCCCAGCGGGGCAGGCGCCCAGAAGAATGACACTGGGGCAGTGACAAATAGATGGGAAAATGGTCACTACCACACAGGTCAGGATGCACTCCCCAGTGGAGGGATGGGACGAGTCCAGGGCTGCAAAGATCGATGGCCGAGAACGAGCCATGGGCCACACTGAAATGCGTGGGAGCACCGGTAGTCAAGAGCCTAAGGTGGAGCTGAGCCAACACATGCTGCACGGCCCGACCGTCATCGGAGACAGTCCCACCCCACAGAGGGTTGTGGGCATTGAAATCGGCCAGAAGCAGCAATGGTGGCGGGAGTTGTGCCAGCAGCGCAGCCAAGACATGGCGGGGGAGCTCCCCATACGGAGGAATATAAACAGAGCAAACAGTAATAGCCGGCGAGAGCTCAACCCTGGCAGCGACTGCCTCTAAAGGCGTCTGAAGGGGTACTGGCGAGCTACAGACAGAGTGGTGAACAAAGAGGCAAACCCCACCTGATGCTCGGTGACAGGCAGCACGGTTCTTATAGTATCCCCGATAACCGCGAAGGGCGGGGGTTTGCATTGCAGGAAACCAACTTTCCTGCAGAGCAATGCAGAGAACAGGGGAAACACTCAGAAGTATCCGGAGCTCAGGCAGGTGGCGGCAATAACCGCCGCAGTTCCACGATGGTAAATAATCCCCTGGACCATATTTAAGCTACTGTGGGGAGTGACGGTAACAGGGATGTCACCCAGCTTATCACACAAGAGCAACGCTCGTGACTGGGCTGGGGAGGACGTCTTGAGAAGGATGGACCCATTCCTCATTTTAGACAACCCCGCCACTTCCCCAAACGTATCCTCCAGGTGTTCCACAAAAAAAAGAGGCTTCGTCGGAAGAAAGGAGTCACCGTCAGTCCTGCTACAGACAAGGTATTGCGGTACGTAAGGCTCCCGCTTGGCACTAGATGGCGCAGGCAACGAGGGGAACGACTGAGGGTCATATTGCGCAGCAGCAAACTCAACTCTGCCTCGCTTAGAGACGCTGGTGGCCGTGCGACCACCAGCTTGGTGTGATTTATTGCGCTTCATTGCGCCACATCCGCCCAGATGCCACCTACTCCGAACGAGGGCTCTCCCCAAGGGCGCCACCCAGCCAAAGCATCGGGTACCTGGCCGATATCCCGTTGCCTGGAGTCCCCGTGCCCCTGACAAGATGGGCACATACTCCTTGGCATGCATGGGGAGGAAACAGCTCTGGCATCTGTAGTGCGATCCCTGCATGGTCAGGGGGCTACCACCAAGAGGGTACATGACGACCCCACCACAACGGACTGGCTACCGTGCTGGATTTTAGGTGTTGAAAGGGTCCACAGTTGTCGTGGGCGCTAAGAAGGGGAATGCGTACAAGACGAGAAGGAGGCAACCCAGAAGACGTTTGGTGTAAATCCCGCCACACGACAATAGGTAACATACAAGATGGTGGTGCATGATGGACCAATAGAAAAACACCACGTAAGGTGTCCTTCTCCAAATGGCACGCACTAACAACGGAAATTTGGAAAAAAAGGAGGTCAAACCCAAGAGGGGACCATCACAGAAGGCCGAAACCTTTGAGACTCCTTTTAGTCGCCTCTTACGACAGGCAGGAATACCGCGGGCCTATTCTTACCCCCGAACCCGCAGGGGGGGAGACTTAAGGACATACATGCAGACGCCACCAGACACCCTTTCATAAGCTGCCCGGTTTTTATAATAAGCCCGATAGCCACGGAGGGCGGGGGTTCACATTGCTGGAAACCAAGTTTCCTACAGAGCAAAGGAAAGGAAAGGATGAAGGCTGATAAGTTGTCGGAGCTCAGCTAGATGGTGGAAAAAGCCGCTGCAGTTCCACTGGAGTATGAAATTGTCCATAGCTGAGAAGGCGTGAAGGGACTAGGAAGGCAATTTACGCCGCTTGTTCACTCGCTGCCACCGATTCAGAACCTGCACGAGTGACATCCATGGCGTCTGACGGACCGGCGAGATCCAGGTCTTCAGCATACGCCAGAATCTCGACCGCGTCCTCAGATTCAGAGCTTCTAGGAAGCAGTGGGACGGGTGCCACCGCAATGTGGTTGGTCTTGGGGACTTTCTTCTTTTTCGGCTTCTCCCGCTGTACCTTAGGTGGTTTAGGCTTCATGGGCTTCACTGGGTCAGTCTCAGGGACGGACGACGACCATGAGGCCCTACGACCAGGGACTGGTGGTTGTTTCAGCCACTTTCGGGTGTCCGCGTTTCCACAGGTTGGAACTTGCGAAGGGAGGTCCCCAACGGCCCCCTTCCTGGTGAGAGAAGCCGAAGAAGTCTTACGCTTCCCCGGCTGGGAAGGGGGATCTGATGTCCCCGATGGTTTGGGGGGTGTTACTCCTGAAGTAGATGGAGCAGGAGCAACAGGGAGTGAAGTGCCCCCCACAACCAAGGGGGCCGGTGAATTCTCACAGAGCTGAGGTCGAACTGTAGGTGACGATACGGTAGAGGTTCGAACCGGTGTTGCAGCAACGGCATAGGTGGATGTCATTGGCACAGGATGTTGGTTGGTTGGTTGGTTTGTGGGATTAAAGGGACCAGACTGCTACGGTCATCGGTCCCTTTTTCCAAGTACTAAAAGCACCCACAGAGAATAAAAACGAGAAACAGAAGAGAGCACAGACAACACAGAACAAGAGAAACTGAGACAAAGACCAGACAAAACGAACTAAAATCACACAGAATGTGACGGTGGTTGGCCGACCATAGAAATAAAAAAGGAAAAGCCAACCACTTCAAACACATTTTAAAAAAATCGGTTTAAAACCGGAGGCCAAAGGCCAGAATCAACACTAAAACAACAAGATAAAAGAGAAACACTTAGATTAAATGAGAAAAAACCCCTGCCCGAATAAAATGTAGAACTAAGCCAGCCATAACAGAGTCATCAGATAAAAGGGCAGGGAGCGTGTCAGGCAGTGCGAACGACTGCCTGAGCACAGCTAAAAGCGGACACTCCAATAAAATATGGACCACAGATAAAACGGAGCCGCAGCGACAGAGAGGTGCGTCCTCACGGCGCAATAAGTGGCCGTGCGTAAGCCGAGTGTGCCCAATGCGCAGCCGGCATAGGACAACAGACTCCTTGCGAGAGACCCGCAAGGAGGAGCGCCACACACCGGTAGCCCCCTTGATGGCCCGAAGTTTGTTGCATGAAGGCACGGCGCGCCATTCAGTGTCCGAAAGGTCCAGAATTTTGCGGCGAAGGAACGCTCGCAAATCTGTCTCCGGGAGGCTAACGTCCAGAGACGGTGAACTAGTCGCCTCTTTCACCAGCCGGACAACATTCTCGTTGCCGGGGATCCCAACATGGCCTGGGGTCCACACGAAGACCGCAGAGCGGCCGCAACGCGCAAGAGTATGCAGGGACTCATGGATAGCCATCACCAGACGGGAACGAGGAAAACACTGGTCGAGAGCTCGTAAACTGCTCAGGGAATCGCTACAGATAACGAAGGACTCACCTGAGCAGGAGCGGATATACTCTAGGGCACGAAAGATGGCGACCAGCTCAGCAGTGTAAACGCTGCAGCCAGCCGGCAAGGAACGTTGTTCGGAATGGTCCCCTAGAGTGAGCGCATAACCGACTCGACCAGCAACCATCGAGCCGTCGGTGTAAACAATGCCAGAGCCCTCATACGTGGCCAGGATGGAATAAAAGCGGCAGCGGGATGCCTCTGGAGGGACTGAGTCCTTCGAGCCCTGTGCCAAGTCTAGCCGAAGGCAAGGGCGAGGAACGCACCACGGGGGTGTACGCAGAGGCGCCCAGAAAGGAGGTGGAACAGGGAAAAATCCAAGCCCGCAGAGAAGCTCTTTGACGCGGACCGCTATTGTACAACCAGAGCGGGGCCGACGTTCTGGCAGACGGACGACCGATCGCGGGAACAGGAGACGATAGTTAGGATGCCCGAGCGAGCTTAGAACATGGGCAGCATAAGCGGCCAGCAAACGTTGGCGTCGGAACCGCAGTGGAGGGACACCTGCCTCCACTAGTAAGCTGTCCACAGGGCTGGTGCGGAAAGCACCAGTGGCAAGGCGTATCCCGCTGTGGAGAATTGGGTCCAGCACCTGCAACGCAGACGGGGATGCTGAGCCATATGCCAGGCACCCATAATCCAGACGGGACTGGATTAACGCCTGGTAGAGCCGTAACATGGTAGAGCGGTCGGCGCCCCAGCGGGTGTGGCTCAAACATCGCAGTGCATTGAGATGTCGCCAACACGCCTCTTTGAGCTGCCGAATATGAGGCAGCCAAGTCAACCGGGCATCGAAAACCACCCCCAAAAACCTGTGGGTCTCCACCACAGCAAGGAGTTCGTCAGCAAGATAAAGCCGCGGCTCAGGATGGACTGTTCGGCGCCGGCAGAAATGCATAACGCGGGTCTTGGCTGCCGAAAACTGAAACCCATGCGCTACAGCCCAAGACTGCGCCTTACGGATAGCGCCCTGTAGCCGACGTTCAACAGCTGCAATGCCAGTAGAGCTGTAGTAAACGCAAAAGTCGTCAGCATACAGCGAAGCGGAGACAGAATTTCCCACGGCCGCAGCAAGCCCGTTAATGGCTATTAAAAACAGACAGACACTTAAAACAGAACCCTGTGGCACACCGTTCTCCTAGACGTGGGAGGAACTATATGAGGCCGCGACTTGCACGCGGAAGGTACGACACGACAGAAAATTGCGGATAAAAATCGGCAGAGGACCCCGAAGACCCCATCCATGAAGCGTAGAAAGGATGTGATGACGCCATGTCGTATCGTACGCCTTCCGCATGTCGAAAAAGACAGCGACCAGGTGCTGACGGCGGGCAAAGGCAGTACGGATGGCCGACTCCAGGCTCACCAGATTGTCGGTGGCGGAGCGGCCTTTACGGAACCCACCCTGAGACGGAGCCAGAAGGCCCCGAGACTCCAGTACCCAATTCAAGCGCCGGCTCACCATCTGTTCAAGCAACTTGCAAAGAACGTTGGTGAGGCTAATGGGACGGTAGCTGTCCACCTCCAGAGGGTTCTTTCCAGGTTTCAAAACGGGGATGACAATGCCTTCCCGCCATTGCGACGGAAACTCCCCCTCGACCCAAAGACGGTTGTAAAGATCGAGAAGGCGCCGCTGGCAGTCCACGGAAAGGTGTTGCAGCATCTGACAGTGGATGCCATCTGGCCCAGGAGCGGTATCAGGGCAAGCAGCTAGGGCACTGCGAAATTCCCACTCACTAAATGGAGCACTGTAAGATTCTAGGTGGTTGGTGCGAAACGAAAGGCTCCGACGTTCCATCCGCTCTTTAATGGAGCGGAAGGCCTGGGGGTAATTCGCAGAAGCGGAACTCATAGCAAAATGCTCTGCTAAGCGATTTGCAATGATGTCGGAGTCAGTACAAACTGCTCCATTCAGTGAGAGCGCAAGTTCACTGACAGGTGGCCGATAGCCGTAGACGCGTCGAATCTTGGCCCAGACCTGCGATGGAGTGACATGGAGGCCAATGGTGGACACATACCGCTCCCAGCACTCCTGCTTGCCTTGGCGGATAAGGAGGCGGGCCCGCGCACGCAGCCGTTTGAAGGCGATAAGGTGGTCTATGGAGGGATGTCGCTTGTGACGCTGGAGCGCCCGCCGGCGATCTTGAATCGCTGCAGCGATCTCAGGCGACCACCAAGGCACAGCCTTCCGCCGAGGGGACCCAGAAGAACGGGGAATGGCAGATTCGGCGGCAGTAACGATGCCGGTCGTGACCGATTGAACCACCGCATCAATGTCATCAGTAGAAAGAGGCTCAAAAGCGGCAGTTGAGGAGAACAAGTCCCAGTCAGCCTTATTCATAGCCCATCTGCTAGGGCGCCCAGAAGAGTGGCGCTGTGGTAGTGACAAAAAGATCGGAAAGTGGTCACTACCACACAGGTCGTCATGTACACTCCATTGGACAGACGGTAAGAGGCTATGGCTACAGATTGAAAGGTCAATGGCGGAGTAGGTGCCATGCGCCACACTGAAGTGTGTGAAGGCACCATCATTTAACAGCGAGAGATCGAGCTGCGACAAGAAACGCTCAACGATGGCGCCTCGACCTGTTGCCACTGACCCACCCCACAGAGGGTTATGGGCGTTGAAGTCGCCCAATAGCAAGAAAGGTGGCGGCAATTGGGCGACCAGTGCAGCCAGGACATGCTGCGAGACATCACCATCCAGTGGAATGTAAAGACTGCAGACGGTAACAGCCTGTGGCGTCCACACGCGTACAGCGACAGCCTCTAAAGGCGTCTGGAGAGGGACAGACTCGCTGTGCAGAGTGTGAAGGACATATATGCAGACGCCACCAGACACCCTTTCATAAGCTGCTCGGTTCTTATAATAACCCCGATAGCCACGGAGGGCGGGGGTTCGCATTGCTGGAAACCAAGTTTCCTGGAGAGCAATGCAGAAGAAAGGGTGAAGGCTGAGAAGGTGGCGGAGCTCAGCTAGATGGTGGAGGAAACCGCTTCAGTTCCACTGGAGGATGGTATTGGCCATGTCTGGGAAAGGCGTGACGGGACGGGGAAGGCAGATTACGCCGCTGGGTCACCTGCTGCCTCCAAGTGAGCACCTGTGCCAGTGCTTTCCATGGCGTCGGAGGGACTGGCGAGATCGAGGTCTTCAGCAGACGCCAGGATCTCCACCTCGTCCTCAGATGCAGAGTTTGAAGGTTGCGGTGGGACAGGTGCCACCGCAATGTCAGGATGCTTGGGAGCCTTTTTCTTCAACTGCTTTGCACGCTGTGCCTTTGGAGGGTCTGGCTGGGAGGACCCCACTGGGTCAGTCTCAGGGACCGACGACGACAGTGAAGCCCTATGACCAGCGACCGGTTGTCGTTTCAAACATTTGCGGGTTTCCGCTTTGACACTGGGCGAAGCCTGGGAAGGGAGGGCCCCAAGGGACCCCTTTCTGGCTAGAGTAGCCGAAGAAGCCCCACGCTTCTCCGGCTGGGAAGGGGGGACGAATGTCCCCGATGGTTGGGGTGGTGTTCCTCCTGGAGTAGATGGAGCAACAGAGGGGGAAGTGCCCCCCACAACCAAGGGGGCTGGTTCATTGTGACATAGCTGAGAGGCAACAGTACATGATGACACTGGAGAGGATCGGATCGCTGTTGCAGCAGCGGCATAGGAGGATGTCATGGGCACAGGATGTAGCCGCTCATATTTCCGCCTTGCCTCGGTGTAGCTCAGGCGGTCCAGAGTCTTATATTCCATTATCTTCCTTTCCTTCTGGAAGATCCTACAGTCCAGCGAGCAGGGGGAATGGTGTTCTCCACAGTTAACACAGATAGGAGGCGGGGCACATGGAGTATCAGGATGCGAAGGACGTCCACAATCCCGACACGTGATGCTGGAAGTACAGCGAGATGACATGTGCCCGAACTTCCAGCATTTAAAACACCGCATCGGAGGAGGGATATATGGCTTCACATCACAACGGTAAACCATCACCTTAACCTTTTCGGGTAATACATCACCCTCAAAGGCCAAGATGAAGGCACCGGTGGCTACCTGATTATCCCTCGGACCCCGATGGACGCGCCGGACGAAGTGAACACCTCGTCGTTCGAGGTTGGCGCGTAATTCATCGTCGAACTGCAGAAGAAGATCCCTGTGGAATATAATACCCTGGACCATGTTGAGACTCTTATGCGGCGTGATGCTAACGGAAACATCCCCCAACTTGTCACAATTGAGCAACCTCCGTGACTGGGCAGAGGATGCCGATTGGATGAGCACAGAACCAGAGCGCATCTTGGTTGATTATTAGTGTTTTAGGGCGCACAACAGCGAGGTTATCAGCGCCCGTACCCAAAAGTTCAATTCAGAGCCGAATTGTGAGAGAATTGGTAGTGTTCAAATTGCAAGATGGGACACAGCACATCAAAACAGGGAGATAAAACTAAAATTAAAATAGTAGTACAAACAGGTAAAAAAGGGATTAACGGTGGCTGAGTGACCACTTACAAATAATGGGTGACCAAACCACCGGACAGCACATTAAGACTTCAATCCCAATAGTTTGGGAAGAAGGCCAGACATCACACAAAAACGTAAAACTCTAGCAACACTCGCCTCATTATTAGTTAAAAGAGAGGGTAGGTCTGGTGGGAAACTGAAATCGTCCCTCAAACCCGCATATAAAACACACTCAGTTAAAATATGTCGTATCGACAGCTGTGTCCCACATGTCTGACACGTTGGTGGCTCCTCACGACGTAACAGAAAACCATGTGTCAAAGGACAATGTCCTATTCGAAGCCGTGTAAGGGCTACTTCCTCAGCGCGTCGGTGGCGGAAGGAGGTGAGCCACGGTCGGACAGAATCCTTCACCGCTCGCAACTTATTATCCCTCACGTCCAGCCACTGAGCCTCCCACCAACGCATGACCTTCCGAGTCACGAAAGACGTAATGGCCTGCAGGGGGACGGAACAGCGAGCAGGAGGTGGGATGGAGCAAGCCTCCTTGGCAGCCGCATCTGCAAGTTCATTGCCAGGAATCCCTATGTGCCCTGGAACCCAGCAGAAAATTACATCCTTACCCTGCTGTTGCAAGAGCAGGAGTGCGTCCTGCACCTCTTGCACCATCCGATCTGCTGGGTACATCTGTTCAAGAGCGTGTAGAGCACTTTGGGAATCGGAGCAGATGATGAATTTCGTAGCCGGCCGAAGTGGCCGTGCGGTTACAGGCGCTGCAGTCTGGAACCGCAAGACCGCTACGGTCGCAGGTTCGAATCCTGCCTCGGGCATGGATGTTTGTGATGTCCTTAGGTTAGTTAGGTTTAACTAGTTCTAAGTTCTAGGGGACTAATGACCTCAGCAGTTGAGTCCCATAGTGCTCAGAGCCATTTGAACCATTTGATGAATTTCGTGCCACGATGTCGGCGCATATGCTCTAATGCTTGCAGAATGGCAAACAGTTCTGCACAGTAAACTGAGAACTGCTCCGGGAGCCCTATACGATGGACAGTATCGGGAAACACAGCAGAGCAGCCCATAAAATCACCCTGTTTAGACCCATCCGTGTAAACAGTAATAAAATCGGAATGGCGTTCTAAAATCTCACTAAGTTTAATTTTAAAAAGGTGGTCTGGGGTACAATACTTCCTGTAAGCAGCCAGATCAAGAAGTAATCTTGGCCTTTGTAGTCGCCAGGGAGATCCCCTACTCCATCCCTGGTGGAGTACCTTAATGCCCTCCAGGTGTACTAACTCGAGACTCTCGTTCCAGTGCCGGCTGGGAAAAAGTGTTGGACGCCAATGAAAGAGGAGTGGACTTGGCCCTGTACGCGTGCCGTACCACGAGGAGAAGACGCCGAATGGACGGCGGAGGCTCTCCCACCTCGACACACAGACTAGCAACCGGACTCGTGCGATAAGCCCCCGTTGAAAGCCTAATACCCTCATGGTGAATCACGTCCAACATTTTGAGGTAGGAAGGTCTGGCAGAGCCATAAGCTTGACATCCGTATTCCAGTCGAGGTCGCACAAAGGCCTTATAAAGTTGGAGCAGACGTGCCCTGTCAGCGCCCCAGGATCTATGACTGACGCATTTAAGGACGTTTAATGCCTTGAAACAGCGGACCTTGAGATCCTTTAAGTGTGGCAACCATGTGAGCTTCTCATCAAAAATAAGCCCGAGATATTTCACTTTTCCCATAAAGGGGAGAACAGTGTCTCCTAGTTTTAAAACAGGGAGATTAAAAAGAGAACGGGAACGGTTAAAATCTACACAAACGGTCTTCTCCAAAGAGAATTTAAAGCCCGTTGTCTTAGACCATTCCTCCAATCGCACGAGTGTCAGCTGTAATTGGCGTGTAGCAGCTGTGAGGGAGGAAGACGCACAGAAAATGGAGAAATCGTCCACAAACAAGGAGCACTGCACGGGCCGTCGCACTGTGGACGCAATACTATTGATGGCAATTGCGAAAGCTGTCACACTGAGGACACTTCCTTGAGGGACACCGTTCTCCTGCTTAAAACGGTCAGACAGGACATTCCCAACCTTATATTTAAAATATCTGTCCGACAGAAAGGATCGGATGAGTGTGGGTAAACGCCCACGGAAACCCCACTCATAAAGCTGCCGCAAAATGGTATGCCTCCAGGTAGTATCGTACGCCTTCTCCAGGTCGAAGAAAACCCCGATAAGGTGTTGCTTACGTAGGAAAGCATCTTGTATCGCTGTTTCGAGTAGGATCAGGTTATCGAGGGTGGAATGATACCTCCTGAACCCACACTGGCAGCGGGTAAGTAAGCATCTGGATTCGAGAACCCACACCAGGCGCCGATTGACCATACGCTCAAATGTCTTTCCGACGCAACTCGTGAGACTAATGCTACGGTAGCTACAGGGTTCGGTCCGATCCTTCCCTGGTTTTAAAAGGGGAATTAAAAGCGATTCTTTCCACGAACTAGGAAAGTCGCCTGTCTTCCAAATTTCATTAAAAAGTTGAAGGAGGACTTCCTTCGACCGCAGATCCAACTGATGCAGCATGCTATACGATATCAGGTCTGGACCAGGTGCGGTATCCCGAGATACGGACAGAGCAGAGTCCAACTCCCACAAAGAGAAAGGCTGGTTGTATTCCTCAGCGTTCTTTGAACGGAAATCAAAACCAGCCCTCTCCTGTGTACCCCGATAGCGCAGAAATTCTGGGTCCTGGCTAGAATCGGCCGTAATAGTTTGAAAAGATTCTGCCAACGCCCGGGCGATGTCTCTTGGAGATGTTAGGATACACCCCCGCTCACGTATAGCTGCTATTGGCGGTCGAGAGTATCGCCTTGAGATCCTCCTAATGGCTTCCCATACTTTGTTTGAAGATGTGGACCTATTGATGGAGTTCAGGAACTCACGCCAAGACCTCCGTTTACTCTCCCTAACGATGTGTCTCGCCCGCGCCCGTGCTATCCGGAAAGTTGTCGGATGCGCAGCAGTGGGGCACCGACGGAATCTTCTCAAAGCCGCCCGTCTGTCTCTGATGGCGGTACGACAGTCGTCATTCCACCAAGGGACAGGCTGCCTCACAGGTGTTCCATGTGACTTTGGTATGGATACATCAGCGGCATGGTGCATCACCGCCGTAATGTGATCCACCCAATCCTGGACGCCTTCACACCGTTCAAAAACAGCCAACTGCCGGTAGAGCGTCCAGTTTCCCTTCCGGAACAACCATTTCGGCGGCTGTGCGACACGACCGATTTCAACTGGCAGATGAAGCCAGATAGGAAAATGGTCGCTGCCATGAAGGTCGTCGTCGACGACCCACTGAACAATGTCCGCAAGCACAGGCGAACAAATAGAGAGGTCTATGGCAGAAGACGAACCTGAAGCGGTGCTAAAATGTGTGGCCTGACCTGTGTTCAGCAGTATGACGTCGGAAGTCCTGATCAACTGCTCAATCACCTGGCCTCTGGGGCAGGTTTTGTTGGAACCCCATAATGCATTATGAGCATTAAAGTCTCCTAAAATGAGAAAGGGTCGGGGTAGCTGATCAATGAGCCGTGCGAGGGCTTCACTGTCAATGTGCTCAGCGGGTGGTAGATACAGGGAGCACACTGTGACATCAACCTGGGCCAGGATCCGAGCTGCAACCGCTTGTAGCGTTGTGGTTAAGGTCACAGGTGAGGAGTGGAACGTGTCCTTAATGAACACGGCCACCCCACCCTGAGCCCTATTACCAGCCAGGTCGTCTTTCCTGTACACGCGATATCCTGGAAGTACAGGCCTATCAGTCTCTTTAAAATGTGTCTCTTGCAAGGAGATGCAAAAGGGATTTGCCTGTACTAACAGCCGCAATTCCGCAAAGCGAGGTCTGACTCCATTCAGATTCCACTGAAGTATGGGAGCCATATCAGCGTTTCGGTTTAGATTTCCCCCTGTCTTTGCGCCGCGCTGGTGAGGCACTTGTAGAGCGAGTGGCAGCAGAGGGGCTGCCAGGTTCTGGGGAAGAGGTATCAAAATCCATGACGATTTCCTCCTCATCAGTCAGGGATGCCATGACGACATCCGATGGCGCCTTCGGCAGGTTTGACGTCAAACGCCGTGCCCCTTTCCTTGCTCCCGTTTTCTTTGTGGAAGTCGGGGATGGGGGAAGTGGAGAGGCACTCTGTTTCTGGAGGGCCTTCGAAGGCTTCACTGGAGCTTTCTCAGCAATAGCGGTTGGTGCAGGTGGAGCAGCCTGAATAGCTATATCGTTAGTGGGATTGCTCTGGCAGGTACAAACGCAGGTACAGGTATTGGTGGAAGATACTGCGACGCTGTACACGGTCTGCGTCGAAGCGTCTACTTGCGACGCACGGTTGTGCACCAAGGAGGCATAGGATGTGGCAAAGACAGGGGGTTTTGTAGCCCGATACTCTTTTTTGGCTTCCACATAAGGTAGCCTCTTTGTCACCTTGATCTCCTGAATTTTGCGTTCTTCCGCAAAGACGGGGCAGTCTCTGCTCCAGACGGGATGGCTCCCAGAGCAGTTGATACACAGCGCTGGAGATGTGCAGTTGGTCCCACAACTCATTGTCGTATGGCCAAATCGCTGACATTTGAAACAGCGCATAGGGTTAGGTATATAAGGCCGAACCCTAAGTCGGAGGAAACCAGCCAGAACGTATTCAGGTAAGACAGGCGAATTGAAAGTCACAATGAAGGTGGCAGATTTCTCAAGAACTCCATTATTCCTACGTGTCCTTTGTTCCACGTCTACAATCCCCTGTGTTGCCCATTCTTGCTTCAGCTCGTCGACACCGATATCCATTAAATCACGGCAGGTGACAACGCCTTTACTGGAGTTGAGGGAATTGTGCAACTCGACAGTAATATCATACTCGCCTAACTTGGTTGGCTTTCGAAGTAGCTCCACTTGCTTTGCCCTAGTAGTCTCAACTAACAGGGTACCATTCCTCAGGCGTTTGATAGATTTCAGTGTACCTGCGAGTCCTTCTAAACCTTTTTCAAAGGAGCCCTCCTTCCTCTTAATCACGATGAAAACATTGTCATTGACGACTCCAAGAGCCCTGTTACTCTTTTCCATCTGCATATCTGGAGGACTAGCCTCCCTCATGCGCTTGACTGATTGCGAAGTTGGTGAAGGAAAATACGTGGTTGCCATGTGCGTCCCACGAGCAGCTAGGGAACGAAACGTCAGCCCAGACAGAGCCCCGCATGCCTGGGTAAGCCTTGTACAACTGAGGTGCGGCAGGTTCCTCAGAGGTCGCCCGCTAGCGACTGTTCCACCTCAACAGCCATGCATCTTATCGGCGCGCAGCACACCTTAAGATTGAAGGGTTTTTTATAGAGGTATGTACTATCCTCGCGATCCAGGCAATCAAGCCAAGATCCCCGGTCCCTGCGACACACAACGTTCCACCGTTGCGCCACACGGTGGTCGCTGAAGCATGCCCAGAGCTTACGGTGTCAGAGGACTGGCGGCGCACACCAGTCCACAGCTCGGGGACCCCGGGTTCGCCAAGCCCGTACCCAGCAAATAAATGCTGAGTCCCCTGAGGGGGCGCATCTTGGACAAGCCCTCTACCTCCCCGAACTTGTCCTCTAAATGCTCCACAAAAAACTGGGGCTTGGTTGACATAAACGATTCCCCATCAACTCGCGTACACACAAGGAACCGGGGTGAATATTCTCCACTGCCTTCTTTTGCCATACGTTCCTCCCATGGAGTGGCCAGGGAGGGAAATGATCGTGGTTCGCATTTCCTGCCGTTGAGGTTAGACCTCGATCGCTTAGAGACTACTGGTGGAGGCCCACCAGCGAGAGATGATGTACCA
The DNA here is from genome assembly GCF_023898315.1 of Schistocerca nitens. Taxonomy (NCBI): domain Eukaryota; kingdom Metazoa; phylum Arthropoda; class Insecta; order Orthoptera; family Acrididae; genus Schistocerca; species Schistocerca nitens. The sequence continues at coordinate 478,377,964 of NC_064622.1, read as the reverse complement.
CGCTTCATTGCGGGTCATCCGCCCTGATGCCACCTACTCCGACCAAGGGCCCTCCCCACGGGCGCCACCCAGCCGCAGCAATAGCCACCTGGCAGGACGGCCATTGCCGGGAGTCCTGATGCCCCAAGGAGATGGGCATCTGCTCCTTGGCATACGTGGGGAGTTAACGGCCAGGCATCAGTAGAGCGATCCCTGTGTTGTCAGGGGGCTACAACCAAGAGGGTACATGGCGGCCCCACCACAACGGACTGGCTACCGTGCTGGATCTTAGGTGCAAAACTGTCCAAGGTCGTCGTCGCAGTTAAAAGAAACACTGCAGAGTGCAGCGTGGTAACCGCCCAAGAGATTGAAAACGAGCGGGACACCATTGCAACGACGAGAAAGCCGGCTAAAGGTCTAATTGCACGACGGATACAGTGCACCATGTAAGGCGCCCTTCCCCAATTGGCTCGCTCTTCGGAATAATTTAGAAATATGGAGGTCAAACCCGAGAGGGGACCATCACATAAGGCCGAAACATTTGAGACTCCTTTTAGTCGCCTCTTACGACAGGCAGGAATACCGCGGGCCTATTCTAACCCCCGAACCCGCAGGGGGAGGCACAGGATGTAACCGCTCACATTTCCGCCTAGCCTTTGGGTAGCTCAGGCGGTCCAGAGTCTTATATTCCATTATCTTCCTTTCTTTCTGGAATATCCTACAGTCCGGCGAGCAGGGGGAATGGTGTTCTTCGCAGTTAACACAGATAGGAGGCGGTGCAAATGGAGTACTGGGATGTGAAGGACGTCCACAATCGCTACACGTGATGCTGGAAGTACAGCGAGATGACATGTGTCCGAACTTCCAGCATTTAAAACACCGCATCGGAGGTGGGATATATGGTCTCACATCGGTAAACCATCACCTTGACCTTTTCGGGTAAGACATCACCCTCGAAGGCCAAGATGAAGGCACCGGTGGCCACCTGATTATCCCTCGGATCCCGATGGACGCGCCGGACGAAGTGAACACCTCGTCGTTCTAGGTTGGCGCGAAGTTCATCGTCGGACTGTAGAAGGAGATCATTGTGGAAGAGAATACCCTGGACCATTTTTAAACTTCTATGGGGAGTGATGGTGACACAAACATCCCCCAACTTGTCGCAAGTGAGCAACATCCGTGACTGGGCAGAGGATACTGTTTTGATGAGAACTGATCCAGAGCGCATTTTGGACAAGCCCTCCACCTCCCCGAACTTGTCCTCTAAATGCTCCGCAAAAAACTGAGGCTTGGTTGGCATAAAAGATTCACCATCAACCCGTGTACAGACAAGGTACTGGGGTGAATAATCTCCACTGCTGTCTTTAGCCATGCGTTCCTTCCATGGAGTGGCCAGGGAGGGAAATGATCTCGGATTGTATTTCTTCCCGTTGAGGTTAGACCATGATCGCTTAGAGACTGCTGGTGGAGGCCCACCAGCGAGAGATGATATACCACGCTTCATTACGGGTCATCCGCCCTGATGCCACCCACTCCGACCAGGGGCTCTCCCCACAGTCGCCACCCAGCCGCAGCAAAGACCACCTGGCAGGATGGCCTTTGCCGGGAGTTCCGATGCCCCAGAGGGATAGGCATCTACTCCTCGGCATATGTGGGGAGGTAGCAGCTCAGGCATCGGCAGTGCGATGCCTGTGTAGTCAGGGGGCTACCACCAAGAGGGTACATGACGACCCCACCACAACAGACTGGCTACCGTGCTGGATGTCGGGTGTCGAAATATCCATGTACATCGCGAGGGCAAAGATGGAAGTGCACAATGGAGGGAATGTATGCTAACCGGAACACACTGCAGCCAATGTGGCCAGAAGCTCGATGGAAGTTCAACTCCTTGACAATATCGGGTGGGCCAGATCTTAGGGCAAGATGGATGTATAATACACCACATAGGGCGTCCTTCCCCAAATCGTACGCACTAACAGAACATTTGGAAAGGTAGAACCCCTTAGGGGACCAACACATTAAGGCCGAAACGTTTGAGACTCCTTTTAGTCGCCTCTTACGACAGGCAGGAATACCGCGGGCCTATTCTTACCCCCGAACCCGCATGGGGGTGTCGACAGTGGATCGAAATCTCCTGTATGCAGACTGAGAGCGACTTAGGAGCTACACGGTCTCCACCATGCAGATCAGAAGACAGTTAACCAGTTGCTCCAATGTCTTTCCTACACACCTTGTTAAGCGACACTCTGGTAACTACTAGGACACGTCTGGTATAAAAATTGCCTCCGTCAATGAGTCTGCCATAGCGAATTAAAACATTGTGAGACGACTTCTTTGGACACTGGTTTCAAGTTGTTTAGCATGATGTATCGGATTTGGTCGTGACCGAACGCAGTATCACGAGCCACACTGAGTGCCGAATCGAGCTCCCAAATGGAGAATGGGTAGTTACAGGTCTCCCAATCGTTACAACTGAGGACCACCTCACCCCTTTCCATGGTGGCATCGTAACGACGAAACGCTGGATCTTGGTAGGCAGTCCCATTAGTCAGAGAAAAACGCACTGCCATTATGAAATTTGTCCAAGTGTTGATTCGTTGGTTGGTTGGATGGAGGATTAAAGGGACCAAACTGCAGAGGTCATCGGTCCCTTGTTTCATAAACACATAGAGCACAGGGAAACCATCCATTAGTCATTCGAAGCACAAGATAAAAATTCCAGGGGAAGAAAATCCCCAAGGTCAATAATAAAAAAACATGGAAGACGGAGCACAGCAACAAAAACAACATAGAGAAGAAAAGCAGAAAGAGTTAAAACTGTACAGCAGAGGACTGTGGCTGGCTGATCACGAAAATAATGGGATGAGCCAGCCACTCTGCAACACGTTAAAACCACCAGCCTAAAAGATTAGGGTGGAGTCGAATTACAACACAAAACTAATTAAAAGATACAGCTCAAAAGAGGGTGATGTTAAAAAAATTTAAATGGACCTATAAAAGCCGCTTGCGCGAATAAAACTTAAAACCCGATCTGCCATACAGACATTGTCACCTAAGAGAGAGGTTAAATCACCCAGGAGATTAAGATCACGCCTGAGAGCGGTTAAAAGAGGACATTCCAACAATATATGGGCCACCGTCATGTTCGCACCACAGCGACAATGAGGGGGGTCCTCTCGACGCAGCAGATGACCGTGAGTCAGCCAAGAGTGACCAATGCGGAGCCTACACAGAACAACAGAATCCCTGTGAGAGGCCCGCATGTAGTAGTAGTAGAAGGGGTTGGTGGGCGCACGACAGCAAGGTCTTCAGCGCCCGTTCAGTATCATAGTGAGACGGGTGTCAAGAAAAAAAAACTCAGAACATTGACATAAAACGGAACATAAAACACGGGGAACAATCATTGAAGAATATGTGCTCACCCACACCGAAGCGTGGGATGAAGCAGGGCGTCTGCAGTAAAACATGGACAACACAGGAAGAAAAAGGTAGAGGGAGCTAAAACAATGTAGCAGATGGAAGTGGCTGGCTGACCGCAAGGAAAAAGGGGAGGAGTCAGCCACTCTGCAATACACTAAAACCTCCAGCCTAAAAGTTTAGGCCAGAGTCCAGACACATCACAAAACTTAAAAACCCTAGACACACACGTCTCATCGTTTGCTAAAACACAAGGCAGATCCCCATCAACTTGTGCTTCTGCCCTTGCATCACGATATAAAATGCAGTCCGTTAAAATGTGCCGGACAGAGATGTGCACACCACAGGCAGCACAAAACGGAGGAGCCTCCCGCCGTAATAAATAGCTATGCGTCAGAGGACAGTGCCCGATCCGAAGACGTGTGAGGGCGACCTCTTCCCGCCTGAGCAACCGGCAGGAGGAACGCCACGGCCGAGTGGTTGACTTTACCGACCGCAGTTTATTGGCCGTCACCGCCAGCCATTCGTCCTCCCACAACTCCATGCACTTCCTGTGGAGTGCAGCGATGACTGACTGCAAGGGGATAGGACACTGGACCACATCCTGCTCTCTGCAGGCCTCCTTGGCAGCCCGATCAGCCTGTTCATTGCCCCATATGCCGACATGACCAGGCACCCAGCAGAAGGATACCTCTTTACCCCGCCATTGGAGCAAGTACAGTTGGTCATGTATCAACTGGACCATCTCCTCAGTCGGGTATAGGTTCTGCAGTGATTGTAAGGCACTAAGAGAATCGGAGCAGAGAAGAAATCGAACGCCCCGAACACGATGCATCTGCACCAGTGCCTTCAGTATCGCGTGGAGCTCCGCTGCGAAAACGGTGTATTCAGCAGGGAGACGAATCCGGGTAACATGATCAGGGAACACCACAGAACAGACAAGGAAAGTCTCCTGTTTGGAGCCATCAGTATAAACAACAGTGAAACCGTGATGCACATCTAAAATGTTAAAAAACAGAGATTGGAACGTAAAATCTGGTGTGCCATGTTTCTTAAAATTAGTCAAATCTAAAATAGGTTTGGGTCTCCGGAGGAGCCAAGGTGGAGATCTGCTCCAACCGCGACGTCAAACACGAAGACCAGCCATAGACATCCCACCGCGGCAATCCTGTGCGCGAATCCCATAGGGCTGCGGCGCACGTTGCCGGTTATGAAACAATCGTGCCGGAGGAGGCTGAGCAACGGTATGGTATGCAGGGGTGTATGGTGTGGACAAAGTTTTATACGCCTGGCGCACTGTAAGTAGCCGTCGCCGCATATGAAGTGGCGGTTCACCAGCCTCTGCACAGAGGCTTGGTATGGGGCTAGTTCGGAATACCCCAGTGGCCAACCGAAGCCCTTCATGGTGCACAACGTCCAACAACTTTAAGTAAGAAGGCCTCGCGGACCCATACACCGTGCACCCATAATCGAGCCGAGATCGCACAAACGCCCTGTGAAACTGGAGCAGACAAGTCCTGTCAGCTCCCCATGTACTGTTCCTAAGACATTTTAAAATACTTAAAGCCTGAAGCGACCGCCGTTTCAGGTCTTTAAGATGAGGTAACCACGTGAGCCTCGAGTCAAAAATGAGCCCCATAAATCTCACCGTGTCTTTAAAAGTAAGAATAGCGTCCCTCAACCGCAACTCAGGAAAGGTTAAAATCGAACGAGAACGGTTAAAAAGAACACATACAGACTTCTCGGTGGAAAACTTAAAACCACTCTTCTGCGCCCAGTCATCCAAACGCATAATCGTACGTTGCAACTGACGAGTTGTCGTTGCAAGGCTTGAAGAAGAGCAGGACAAAGAGAAATCATCCACAAACAAAGAACACTGGACAGGACTTTTCACTATGGACGTAATGCTATTAATAGCGATGGCAAAGAGACACTTAAAACGCTACCCTGAGGGACACCATTCTCCTGCTCAAAGCGATCAGACAGGACGTCACCAATTCGGTATCTAAAATATCGTGGCGAGAGGAAAGACTGAATAAAAAGAGGAAGACAACCACGAAGACCCCATTCGTGAAGCTGCTCCAGGATGAGACGCCTCCAAGTGGTATCGTAGGCCTTCTCGATGTCGAAAAATACACCTAGAAGGTGATGACGGCGGAGGAAAGCTTGTTGTATAGCCGCCTCCAGGAGGGCAAGGTTATCGAAGGTGGAACGAAACCTCCTGAACCCACACTGAAAGCGACTAAGGAGTTGCCGGGATTCTAACATCCAGACAAGGCGGCGGTTGACCATCCGCTCCAAGGTCTTCCCTATGCAACTAGTGAGGGCAATACTACGGTAGCTACTTGGGCTCGTGCGGTCTTTCCCAGGTTTTAAAAAAGGGATTAAAACTGCCTCACGCCACGCGTCAGGAAAGTGACCCGACGCCCAAATGGCATTAAAAAGTGCGAGGAGGAGTTCTCTGTTGCGCATTGTGAGACGCCATAGCATACTGTAATGGATCCCGTCGTGACTAGGGGATGTGTCACGAGCTCCAGACAATGCAGAATCCAGCTCCCACATGGAAAATGGGTTGGTTGGTTGGTTTGGGGGGGATGAAAGGGACCAGACTGCTACGGTCATCGGTCCCTTTTTCCAAAGACAAAGAACACCCACAGAGAATAAAAACGAGGAACAGAATAGAACACAGACGAAACGGAACAAGAGAAACTCAAAGACAAGACAAAACGAACTAAAACCACACAGAGTGTGACGGTGGTTGGCCGACCATAGAAATAAAAAAAAGGAAAAGCCAACCACTTAGAAACACGTTAAAAAACCAGTTGAAAAGCATAAGCCAAAGGCCAGAATCAACAAAACAATAACATAAATCAAACACTCAGATTAAATGATAAAAGCCCCCTGCCCGAATAAAACGTAAAACTAAGTCAGCCATAGCCGAGTCATCTGTTAAAAGGGCAGGGAGCGTGTCAGGCAGTGCGAACGACTGCCTGAGCACAGCTAAAAGTGGACAGTCCAATAAAATGTGGACCGCCGTCAAAATGGAGCCGCAGCGACATAAAGGTGGGTCCTCCCGACGCAGTAAATAACTGTGTGTCAGCCGGGAGTGGCCAATTCGGAGCCGACAAAGGACGACTGAGTCCCTGCGGTTGGCTCGCATGGATGACCGCCACACAGTCGTCGTCTCCTTAATGGCACGGAGTTTATTGTGCGTGATCCGATCGTGCCATTCAGCGTCCCAAATCGCAAAAACTTTTCGGCAGAGGACTGCCCGCAAATCAGTCTCTGGGAGGCCAACATCCAGAGACGGTTGTCCCGTGGCCTCCTTCGCCAGGCGGTCAGCATGTTCATTGCCCGGGATACCGACATGACCGGGGGTCCATACAAAGACCACAGAGCGGCCGCAACGCGCAAGAGTATGCAGGGACTCATGGATAGCCATCACCAGACGGGAACGAGGAAAACACTGGTCGAGAGCTCGTAAACTGCTCAGGGAATCGCTACAGATAACGAAGGACTCACCTGAGCAGGAGCGGATATACTCTAGGGCTCGAAAGATGGCGACCAGCTCCGCAGTGTAAACGCTGCAGCCAGTCGGCAAGGAACGTTGTTCGGAATGGTCCCCTAGAGTGAGCGCATAACCGACTCGACCAGCAACCATCGAGCCGTCGGTGTAAACAATGCCAGAGCCCTGATACGTGGCCAGGATGGAATGAAAGCGGCGGCGGAAGGCCTCTGGAGGGACATCCTTCGGGCACTCTGCCAAGTCGAGCCGAAGGCAAGGGCGACGAACACACCACGGGGGTGTATGCAAAGTAGCCCGGAAAGGAGGTGGAACAGTGAAAACCTGAAGCCCAGAGAGAAGCTCTTTGACGCAGACCGCTATTGTACAACCAGAGCGGGGCCGACGTTCTGGCAGACGGACGACCGATCGTGGGAACAGGAGACGATAGTTAGGATGCCCGGGCGAGCTTAGAACATGGGCAGCATAAGCGGCCAGCAAACGTTGGCGTCGGAACCGCAGTGGAGGTACACCTGCCTCAACTAGTACGCTGTCCACAGGGCTGGTGCGGAAAGCACCAGTGGCAAGGCGTATCCCGCTGTGGAGAATTGGGTCCAACACCCGTAACGCAGATGGGGATGCTGAGCCATAAGCCAGGCACCCATAATCCAGGCGGGACTGGATTAACGCCTGGTAGAGCCGTAACAGGGTAGAGCGGTCGGCGCCCCAGCGGGTGTGGCTCAAACAGCGCAGAGCATTGAGATGCCGCCAACACGCCTGTTTGAGCTGCCGGATATGAGGCAGCCAAGTCAACCGGGCATCGAAAACCACCCCCAAAAACCTGTGGGTCTCCACCACAGCAAGCAGTTCGTCGGCTAGATAAAGCCGCGGCTCAGGATGGACTGTTCGGCGCCGGCAGAAATGCATAACGCGGGTCTTGGCTGCCGAAAACTGAAACCCATGCGCTACAGCCCAAGACTGCGCCTTACGGATAGCGCCCTGTAGCTGACGTTCAACAGCTGCAATGCCAATAGAGCTGTAGTAAAGGCAGAAGTCGTCAGCATACAGGGAAGCGGAGACAGAAGTTCCCACAGCCGCAGCAAGCCCGTTAATGGCTATTAAAAACAGACAGACACTTAAAACAGAACCCTGTGGCACACCGTTCTCCTGGACGTGGGTGGAACTATACGAGGCCGCGACTTGCACGCGGAAGGTACGACACGACAGAAAATTGCGGATAAAAATCGGCAGAGGACCCCGAAGACCCCATCCATGAAGCGTAGAAAGGATGTGATGACGCCATGTCGTATCGTACGCCTTCCGCATGTCGAAAAAGACAGCGACCAGGTGCTGACGGCGGGCAAAGGCAGTACGGATGGCCGACTCCAGGCTCACCAGATTGTCGGTGGCGGAGCGGCCTTTACGGAACCCACCCTGAGACGGAGCCAGAAGACCCCGAGACTCCAGTACCCAATTCAAGCGCCGGCTCACCATCCGTTCAAGCAACTTGCAAAGAACGTTGGTGAGGCTAATGGGACGGTTGGTTGGTTTGTGGGACTAAAGGGACCAGACTGCGATGGTCATCGGTCCCTTTTTCCAAAAAAAATTAAAACCGCCCAAAGAGAATAAAAAACAAACAGCAGGAAAGACGTCAGACGACACAGGACGAAAAAGACGCCGACAGAGATCAGACAAAACAAAGTAAAACACACAGAGTGTGACGGTGGTTGGCCGACCATAGAGAAAAAAAGAGGAGAAGCCAACCACCAAGAATACATTAAAAACTCAGTTTAAAATCAGAGGCTAAAAGCCAGAATCAAAGCTAAAAAAAACAAACACTCAGATTAAACTATAAAAACCCCCTGCCCGAATAAAACGCAAAACTAAGTCCACCATGGCAGAGTCATCCAGTAAAAGGGCAGGGAGCGTGTCAGGCAGTGCGAACGTCTGCCTGAGCACATCTAAAAGCGGACACTGCAATAAAATGTGCACCACAGAGAAAACGGAGCCGCAGCGGCACAGAGGTGGGTCTTCACGGCGCAACAAGTAGCCGTGCGTCAGCCTAGTGTGCCCAATGCGCAGCCGGCAGAGGACAACAGACTCCTGGCGGGAGACCCGAATGGACGACCGCCACACAGTCGTCGACGCCTTGATACGACGGAGCTTGTTTGGCACAGGCAGGTTGCGCCATTCAGCGTCCCATAAATCGGAAATTTTGCGGCGGAATAGTGCCCGCAAATCAGTCTCTGGGAGGCCAATCTCCAGAGACGGTTGTCTCGTGGCCTCCTTCGCCAGGCGGTCAGCATTTTCATTGCCCGGGATACCGACATGACCGGGGGTCCACACAAAGACCACAGAGCGGCCGCAACGCGCAAGAGTATGCAGGGACTCATGGATAGCCATCACCAAACGGGAACGAGGAAAACACTGGTCGAGTGCTCGGAAACTGCTCAGGGAATCGCTACAGATAACGAAGGACTCACCTGAGCAGGAGCGGATATACTCTAGGGCACGAAAGATGGCGACCAGCTCAGCAGTGTAAACGCTGCAGCCATCCGGCAAGGAACGTTGTTCGGAATGGTCCCCTAGAGTTAGCGCATACCCAACACGACCAGCAACCAGCGAACCGTCGGTGTAAACAACGCCAGAGCCCTGATACATGGCCAGGATTGAATAAAAGCGGCGGCGGAAGGCCTCTGGAGGGACCGAGTCCTTCGAGCCCTGTGCCAAGTCGAGCCGAAGGCAAGGGCGAGGAACACACCATGGGGGTGTATGCAAAGTAGCCCGGAAAGGAGGTGGAACAGTGAAAACCTGAAGCCCAGACAGAAGCCCTTTGACGCGGACCGCTATTGTACAACCAGAGCGGGGCCGACGTTCTGGCAGACGGACGACCGATCGTGGGAACAAGAGACGATAGTTAGGATGCCCGGGCGAGCTTAGAACATGGGCAGCATAAGCGGCCAGCAAACGTTGGCGTCGGAACCGCAGTGGAGGGACACCTGCCTCCACAAGTAAGCTGTCCACAGGGCTGGTGCGGAAAGCACCAGTGGCAAGGCGTATCCCGCTGTGGAGAATTGGGTCCAGCACCCGCAACGCAGACGGGGATGCTGAGCCATAAGCCAGGCACCCATAATCCAGGCGGGACTGGATTAACGCCTGGTAGAGCCGTAACAGAGTAGAGCGGTCGGCGCCCCAGCGGGTGTGGCTCAAACATCGCAGTGCATTGAGATGCCGCCAACACGCCTGTTTGAGCTGCCGAATATGAGGCAGCCAAGTCAGCCGAGCATCAAAAACGACCCCCAAAAACCTGTGGGTCTCAACCACTGCAAGGAGTTCATCGGCAAGATAAAGCTGCGGCTCAGGATGGACTGTCCGGCGCCGGCAGAAATGCATAACGCGGGTCTTGGCTGCCGAAAACTGAAACCCATGCGCTACAGCCCAAGACTGCGCCTTACGGATAGCGCCCTGTAGCTGACGTTCAACAGCTGCAATGCCAGTAGAGCTGTAATAAAGGCAAAAGTCGTCAGCATACAGGGAAGCGGAGACAGAATTTCCCACGGCCGCAGCAAGCCCGTTAATGGCTATTAAAAACAGACAGACACTTAAAACAGAACCCTGTGGCACACCGTTCTCCTGGACGTGGGAGGAACTATACGAGGCCGCGACTTGCACGCGGAAGGTACGACACGACAGAAAATTGCGGATAAAAATCGGCAGAGGTCCCCGAAGACCCCACCCATGAAGCGTAGAAAGGATGTGATGACGCCATGTCGTATCGTACGCCTTCCGCATGTCGAAAAAGACAGCGACCAGGTGCTGACGGCGGGCAAAGGCAGTACGGATGGCCGACTCCAGGCTCACCAGATTGTCGGTGGCGGAGCGGCCTTTACGGAACCCACCCTGGGACGGAGCCAGAAGGCCCCGAGACTCCAGTACCCAATGCAAGCGCCGGCTCACCATCCGTTCAAGCAACTTGCAAAGAACGTTGGTGAGGCTAATGGGACGGTAGCTGTCTACCTCCAGAGGGTTCTTTCCAGGTTTCAAAACGGGGATGACAATGCCTTCCCGCCATTGCGACGGAAACTCCCCCTCGACCCAAAGACGGTTGTAAAGATCGAGAAGGCGCCGCTGGCAGTCCACTGAAAGGTGTTTCAGCATCTGACAGTGGATGCCATCTGGCCCAGGAGCAGTATCAGGGCAAGCAGCTAGGGCACTGCGAAATTCCCACTCACTAAATGGAGCATTGTAAGATTCTAGGTGGTTGGTGCGAAACGAAAGGCTCCGACGTTCCATCCGTTCTTTAATGGAGCGGAAGGCCTGTGGGTAATTCGCAGAAGCGGAACTCATAGCAAAATGCTCTGCTAATCGATTTGCAATGACGTCGGAGTCAGTACAAACTGCTCCATTCAGTGAGAGCGCAGGGACGCTGACAGGTGGCCGATAGCCGTAGACGCGTCGAATCTTGGCCCAGACCTGCGATGTAGTGACATGGAGGCCAATGGTGGACACATACCGCTCCCAGCACTCCTTCTTGCTTTGGCGGATAAGGAGGCGGGCCCGCGCACGCAGCCGTTTGAAGGCGATAAGGTGGTCTATGGAGGGATGTCGCTTGTGACGCTGGAGCGCCCGCCGGCGATCTTTAATCGCTTCAGCGATCGCAGGCGACCACCAAGGCACAGCCTTCCGCCGAGGGGACCCAGAAGAACGGGGAATGGCAGATTCGGCGGCAGTAACGATGCCGGTGGTGACCGATTGAACCACCGCATCAATGTCATCAGTAGGGAGAGGCTCAAAAGCGGCAGTGGAGGAGAACAAGTCCCAGTCAGCCTTATTCATAGCCCATCTGCTAGGGCGCCCAGAAGAGTGGCGCTGTGGTAGTGACAAAAAGATCGGAAAGTGGTCACTACCACACAGGTCGTCATGCACACTCCATTGGACAGACGGTAAGAGGCTATGGCTACAGAGTGAAAGGTCAATGGCGGAGTAGGTGCCATGCGCCACACTGAAGTGTGTGAAGGCACCATCATTTAACAGCGAGAGATCGAGCTGCGACAATAAACGCTCAACGATGGCGCCTCGACCTGTTGCCACTGACCCACCCCACAGAGGGTTATGGGCGTTGAAGTCGCCCAATAGCAAGAAAGGTGGCGGCAATTGGGCGACTAGTGCAGCCTGGACATGCTGCGAGACATCACCATCCGGTGGAATGTAAAGGCTGCAGACGGTAACAGCCTGTGGCGTCCACACGCGTACAGCGACAGCCTCTAAAGGCGTCTGGAGAGGGACAGACTCGCTGTGCAGAGTGTGAAGGACATATATGCAGACGCCACCAGACACCCTTTCATAAGCTGCTCGGTTCTTATAGTAACCCCGATAGCCACGGAGGGCGGGGGTTCGCATTGCTGGAAACCAAGTTTCCTGGAGAGCAATGCAGAAGAAAGGGTGAAGGCTGATAAGTTGGCGGAGCTCAGCTAGATGGTGGAAGAAACCGCTGCAGTTCCACTGGAGGATGGTGTTGTCCATGGCTGGGAAAGGCGTGACGGGACTGGGAAGGCAGATTACGCCGCCGGATCACCTGCTGCCTAAGACTGAGCACCCGCGCTAGTGCCATTCATGGCGTCTGAGGGACCGCCGAGATCGAGGTCCTCAGCGGACGCCAGAATCTCCACCTCATCTTCGGACGCAGAGGGAGAAGGTTGCGGTGGGACAGGTGCCACCGCAATTTCAGGATTCTTGGGAGCCTTTTTCTTTGACTGCTTTGCTCGCTGTGCCTTTGGTGGTTCTGGCTGGGAGGGCGTCACTGGGTCAGTCTCAGGGACTGAAGACGACCGCGACGCCCTACAACCAGTGACCGGTGGTTTTTTGGCAGACTGGCGAGTGTCCGCTTTGGCACTGGGCAAAGCCTGGGATGGGAGGGCCCCAAGGGACCCCTTCCGGGCGAGAGGAGCCGAAGAAGGCCCACGCTTCTCCGGCTGTGAAGGGGGAACAGATGTCCCCGGTGGTTGGGGTGGTGTTGCTCCTGAAGTAGATGGAGCAGGAGCAACAGGGAGTGAAGTGCCCCCCACAACCGAGGGGGCCGGTGATGGCTGACAGAGCTGAGTTCGAACTGTTGGGGACGACACTGAAGAAGTTCGAACAGGTGTTGCAGCAGCAGCATAGGTGGACGGCATGGGCACAGGATGTAGCCTTTCAAACTTCCGCCGTGCCTCGGTGTAGGTCAGGCGGTCCAGGGTCTTATATTCCATTATCTTCCTTTCCTTCTGGAAGATCCGACAGTCCGGCGAGCAGGGGGAATGGTGTTCTCCGCAGTTAACACAGATAGGAGGCGGGGCACATGGAGTATCGGGATGAGATGGGCGTCCGCAATCTCGACATGTGAGGCTGGAAGTGCAGCGGGAAGACATATGGCCGAACTTCCAGCACTTGAAGCACCGCATCGGGGGAGGGATATAGGGCTTGACGTCGCATCGGTAGACCATCACCTTGACCTTTTCCGGTAACGTATCACCCTCGAAGGCCAAGATGAAGGCACCGGTAGCAACCTGATTGTCCCTCGGACCCCGATGAACGCGCCGGACGAAATGAACACCTCGTCGTTCGAGGTTGGCGCGCAGCTCGTCATCAGACGGCAAAAGGAGGTCCCTATGGAAAATAACACCCTGGACCATATTTAAACTCTTATGCGGTGTGATCGTAACAGCAACATCCCCCAACTTGTCACAAGCAAGTAACCGCCGTGACTGGGCAGAGGATGCCGTTTGTATCAGGACCGATCCAGAGCGCATTTTGACAAACCCTCCACCTCCCCAAACTTGTCCTCTAAATGCTCGACGAAGAACTGAGGCTTTGTGGAGAGAAAAGACTCCCCATCAGCTCTCGTACAAATTAAGAATCGGGGCGAATATTTGCTACTGCCATCCTGAGATTTACGTTCCTCCCACGGCGTGGCCAGAGAGGGGAACGTTTTCGGATTGTACTTTTCAGCATTAAATTGAGCCCGAGAACGCTTAGAGACTGCTGGCGGCTGGCCGCCAGCGAGAGATGATGTACCACGCTTCATTGCGGGTCATCCGCCCTGATGCCACCTACTCCGACCAAGGGCCCTCCCCACGGGCGCCACTCAGCCGCAGCAATAGCCACCTGGCAGGATGGCCATTGCCGGGAGTCCCGATGCCCCAGGGAGATGGGCATCTACTCCTTGGCATACGTGGGGAGTTAACGGCGCAGGCATCAGTAGAGCGATCCCTGTGTTGTCAGGGGGCTACAACCAAGAGGGTACATGGCGGCCCCACCACAACGGACTGGCTACCGTGCTGGATCTTAGGTGCAAAATGTCCAACGTCGTCGTCGCAGTTAAAAGAAACACTGCAGAGTGCAGCGTGGTAATCGCCCAAGAGATCGAAAACGAGCGGGACATCATTGCAACGACGAGAAAGCCGGCTAAAGGTCTAATTGCACGACGGATACAGTGCACCATGTAAGGCGCCCTTCCCCAATTGGCTCGCTCTTCGGAATAATTTAGAAAGATGGAGGTCAAACCCGAGAGGGGACCATCACATAAGGCCGAAACATGTGAGACTCCTTTTAGTCGCCTCTTACGACAGGCAGGAATACCGCGGGCCTATTCTAACCCCCGAACCCGCAGGGGGACATAGAAAATGGGCAGTTGTAAACTTCATGAGAGGTGGACTGGAAGTTCAGACTACATCTCTCAGCAACCGCTCTATGGCGCTGGAAACCTGGATCCTGACTGGTTGTTGCAGTAACTATGGCAAAATACGCTGCCATAGTCTGGGCAATGTCCCGTGGATCCGTGTGGAGAGTGCCGTTAGTCATTACAGCAGCTATGGGGCACCTCCCTCCTCTGCCAAAAATTCTCCTGATGGTCTCCCACACAATGGAACTTTTGGTGGAACGATTAATGGTGTTCAGGAACGTTTGCCACGACCTCTTCTTGCTCTCACGAATAATGCGGCGACATCTTGCTCTCGCCACCCGAAAGGCTGGAAGATTCTCAGCAGTCGGCCGACACTTGAACCGACGCAGATCCGCACGCCTGGTCCTGATTGCAGAGCGGCATTCGGCACTCCACCAAGGGACAGGTGGCCTCTTCCGGTGGCCTGTGGACTGTGGAATGGATGCTGCAGCAACGTGGTGGACCGTTTTGGTAATATGATCCACCCACACCTCAACATTCGCACAGTGTTCGAATTGGGCCAACTGGCTATAAAGTGTCCAGTCAGCTCCACTGAGCACCCATCGTGGTGGTCTCCTTTCGGGCCCCACGCCATCTGGCAGGTGAATCCAGATTGGGAAATGATCACTGCCGTGCATGTCAGCAACCACTTCCCAGTGACCACTGGCGGCAAGAGCTGGAGAGCAAAGCGAGAGATCAATGGCAGAGATCGACCCAGTCGCCGTGCAGAAATGAGTTTTCTGTCCTCCATTGAGCAAGTAGGCACAGGATGACAGGAGAAGCCTCTCAATTGCTCTACCCCTGGGGCAGGTAATTGCGGAGCCCCAAAGCACATTGTGGGCATTAAAATCACCACAAATAATGAATGGCTGGGGGAGCTGTGTAAGAAGGTCGGTGAGGG
Source organism: Schistocerca nitens (assembly GCF_023898315.1). Taxonomy (NCBI): domain Eukaryota; kingdom Metazoa; phylum Arthropoda; class Insecta; order Orthoptera; family Acrididae; genus Schistocerca; species Schistocerca nitens. The sequence continues at coordinate 478,362,469 of NC_064622.1, read as the reverse complement.
CTGCTTCATCAAGAGCATCATGTGGGGGCAAGTAAAGTGAACATACAGTCAATGGATGACGCACGTGCACGGACACAGCGACGGCCTGTAAAGTCGTCGTAAGTGAGAGAGGCGAGGAGTGGTAGTCCGTCCTGACGAAAATACCTGCGCCTCCTCTAGCTCTCTCTCCACACAGGTCGTCCTTTTTGTGGAGTGTATAGCCTCGTATCTCAGGGGAGTATGATGGATGGAAATAAGTCTCCTGGAGACATAGATATCCTGAGATAGTAGACGAAGTTCTTCCACATGCGTCCTGAACCCTTGCAAGCTCCACTGAAGTATGGGAGCCATCTATGATGGGGGTAGCACCTTCATCCTGTCTCTCCGACGAGGCGGGGAGGCCGAAGCAGGTGGAGGAGCAGGCATGGGGCGAGATGATTGCCCACACATACATCGTATTCCATCAACTCCGGGGATGAGTCAGAGAAAGCTCTCGTAAAACAACATCCGCATGATCAGATGGTTTACCACGGGGTTTGACCCGCTGTGGCTGCTGTACAGGAGCTTTCTGTGGTTTGGTGGGCTTTGGGGGAGCGGATGTGGGAGTGGTAATCGGCGCACTGGGCTTGGGAACAGCAGCAGCTGTTGGAGGCGCCAGGGGCTGGCCCAAGTTCGCCACTGTACCTTTGTCTCCCAGTCGAGTAGGGGCTACTGGCTCTGAAACACTGGCTGCGTTGCAAGTGCACTGACAGCTGCAGGTGTTAGTGCCAACACTCGCCACCTCAGTCTGCGTTGAGGCATCGACTTTTGGAGTAGCCTTCTGAACCAGGGATGCAAAAGATGTAACAAATGTGGGAGGTTGCATCGACTTATAGATCTTCTTGGCCTCACCATAGGGGATACGCTTGGTTGTTTTTATTTCCTGGACTTTGCGTTCCCCTAAAAATATTCAGCAGTCCCTACTCCACACAGGGTGGTTGCCAGAGCAATTTATACATCTAGGTGGAGACGAGCAACCAACTCCTTCATGGGCAGCCTTACCACAGTTGCCACAAGTCGCGTCGCCTTTACACCCGAAGGTGGTATGCCCAAAACGCTGGCATTTAAAACAGCGCATTGGAGACGGGAAATAAGGCCGCACACTAAGGCGAAGGAAGCCAGCTTTAATATGTTCTGGAAGTTTCGTGCTACTGAAGGTCAGAATAAAAGAGTCGGATTTCACAAGATCGCCATCAACCCTCTTCATAATATGTTGAACATCAACGATGCCTTCCGGAGCCCACTCACGTTGCAGATCGTCTTTGGGAAAGTCGACTAGATCCCGGCATGTCACAACACCTTTGCTATAATTCAAGGTGCTGTGCAGTTCAGTGTCTATATCATACTCCCCAAGGCATTTAGCAGCTTGCAGGTTAGTGGCTTGCTGGGAAGTGGAAGTTTTCATGAACAAGGTCCCATTACACAAACGCATCACTGATTTTAAGGAGCCACAGATGCCCTCCAGACCCTTTTGTATATAGAAGGGCGAAACCTTCTCAAAACTACCCTCCTTCCGTTTTACAATGAGAAACACATTCTGATTACCAGAATGCATTCTGTTACTAAAGACTTGACTTGTCAAAGATGTGCTGCAGTCAGGGGGACTGACTGCACGAGCCCTCTTCAGAGACTGGGTGTTGGAACCTTCCAGCGGCCCACCCTTTCCGCTGGGAGGAGGAAAAGAGGAATTCGAAGGATCCATCTCGGTCCCACGAGCAGCTAGGGAACTAGAAGTCCACCTAGACAGAGCCTCGCGTGCCTAGGTAAGCCTTATACAACTGGGGTGCGGCAGGTGCCCCAGAGGTTGCCCGCTTGCAACTGTTCCACCTCAACAGCCATGCATCTCATAGGCGCGGAGCACACCGGAAGTTTAAGGGGTTTTTATAGAGGTTGGCCTTCCTCGCAATCCAGGCGGTCAAGCCAAGATTACCATTCCCCGCAGCACACAACATTCCACCGCCGCCCCATACGGTGGTCGCTGAAGCATGTCCGGGGGTTACGGTGACAGGAGATCGGCGGCGCCGACCAGTCCCCAGCTCAGGACCCCGGTTGGTTGGTTGGTTGGTTTGGGGGATCAAAGGGACCAGACTGCTACGCTCATCGGTCCCTTTTTCCAAATACAAAGAACACCCACAGAGAATAAAAACGAGGAACAGAATAGAACATAGACGATACAGAACTACAGAAACTGAGACAAAGACAAGACAAAACGAACGAAAACCACACAGAGTGTGACGGTGGTTGGCCGACCATAGAAATAAAAAAAGGAAAAGCCAACCACTTAGAAACACGTTAAAAAACCAGTTTAAAAGCATAGGCCAAAGGCCAGAATCAACACAAAACAATAACATAAAACAGAAACACTCAGATTAAATGATAAAAGCCCCCTGCCCGAATAAAACGTAAAACTAAGTCAGCCATAGCCGAGTCATCTGTTAAAAGGGCAGGGAGCGTGTCAGGCAGTGCGAACGACTGCCTGAGCACAGCTAAAAGTGGACAGTCCAATAAAATGTGGACCGCCGTCAAAATGGTGCCGCAGCGACATAAAGGTGGGTCCTCTCGTCGCAATAAGTGGCCGTGCGTCAGCCACGTGTGCCCAATGCGCAGCCGGCAGAGGACAACAGACTCCTACACACCGGTAGCCCCCTTGATGGCCCGAAGTTTGTTGCGCGAAGGCAGGGCGTGCCATTCAGTGTCCCAAAGGTCCAGAATTTTGCGGCGTAGGAACGCTCGCAAATCTGTCTCCGGGAGGCCAACGTCCAAAGATGGTGCACTAATCGCCTCTTTCGCCAGCCGGTCGACATTTTCGTTGCCGGGGATCCCAACATGGCCTGGGGTCCACACGAAGACCGCGGAGCGGCCGCAACGCGCAAGAGTATGCAGGGACTCATGGATAGCCATCACCAGACGGGAACGAGGAAAACACTGGTCGAGAGCTCGTAAACTGCTCAGGGAATCGCTACAGATAACGAAGGACTCACCTGAGCAGGAGCGGATATACTCTAGGGCACGAAAGATGGCGACCAGCTCAGCAGTGTAAACGCTGCAGCCAGCCGGCAAGGAACGTTGTTCGGAATGGTCCCCTAGAGTTAGCGCATACCCGACACGACCAGCAACCATCGAACCGTCGGTGTAAACAATTCCAGAGCCCCCTTCGTGGCCAGGATGGAAGAAAAGCGGCGGCGGAAGGCCTCTGGAGGGACCGAGTCCTTCGAGCCCTGTGCCAAGTCGAGCCGAAGGCAAGGGCGAGGACAACACCATGGGGGTGTACGCAAAGTGGCCCGGAATGGAGGTGGAACAGGGAAAAATCCAAGCCCGGAGAGAAGCTCCTTAACGCGTACGGCGAACGGACAACCCGACCGGGGCCGACGCTCTGGCAGATGGACGACCGACTGTGGGAATAGCACACGGTAATTTGGATACCCGGGCAAGCTAAAAACATGGGCAGCATAAGCAGCCAGTAATTGTTGGCGTCGGAACCGCAGTGGAGGGACACCTGCCTCCACTAGTAAGCTGTCCACAGGGCTGGTGCGGAAAGCACCAGTGGCAAGGCGTATCCCGCTGTGGAGAATTGGGTCCAGCACCCGCAACGCAGACGGGGATGCTGAGCCATATGCCAGGCACCCATAATCCAGACGGGACTGGATTAACGCCTGGTAGAGCCGTAACAGGGTGGAGCGGTCGGCACCCCAGCGTGTGTGACTCAAACATCGCAGGGCATTGAGGTGCCACCAACACGCCTGTTTGAGCTGCCGAATATGAGGCAGCCAAGTCAACCAGGCATCGAAAACCACCCCCAAAAACCTGTGTGATTCCACCACCGAAAGAAGTTCGCCGTTAAGAGAAAGCTGCGGCTCCGGGTGGGCAGTACGTCGCCGGCAGAAATGCATAACGCAGGTCTTGGCTGCCGAAAACTGAAACCCATGCGCTACAGCCCAAGACTGCGCCTTACGGATAGCGCCCTGTAGCTGACGTTCAACAGCTGCAATGCCAGTAGAGCTGTACTAAACGCAAAAGTCGTCAGCATACAGGGAAGCGGAGACAGAATTTCCCACGGCTGCAGCAAGCCCGTTAATGGCTATTAAAAACAGACACACACTTAAAACAGAACCCTGTGTCACACCGTTCTCCTGGACGTGGGAGGAACTATACGAGGCCGCGACTTGCACGCGGGAGGATCGACACGACAGAAAATTGCGGATAAAAATCGGCAGAGGACCACGAAGACCCCATCCATGAAGCGTAGAAAGGATGTGATGACGCCATGTCGTATCGTACGCCTTCCGCATGTCGAAAAAGACAGCGACCAGGTGCTGACGGCGGGCAAAGGCAGTACGGATGGCCGACTCCAGGCTCACCAGATTGTCGGTGGCGGAGCGGCCTTTACGGAACCCACCCTGAGACGGAGCCAGAAGTCCCCGAGACTCCAGTACCCAGTTCAAGCGCCGGCTCACCATCCGTTCAAGCAACTTGCAAAGAACGTTGGTGAGGCTAATGGGACGGTAGCTGTCCACCTCCAGAGGGTTCTTTCCAGGTTTCAAAACGGGGATTACAATGCCTTCCCGCCATTGCGACGGAAACTCCCCCTCGACCCAAAGACGGTTGTAAAGATCGAGAAGGCGCCGCTGGCAGTCCACTGAAAGGTGTTTCAGCATCTGACAGTGGATGCCATCTGGCCCAGGAGCGGTATCAGGGCAAGCAGCTAGGGCACTGCGAAATTCCCACTCACTAAATGGAGCATTGTAGGATTCTAGGTTGTTGGTGCGAAACGATAGGCTCCGACGTTCCATCCGCTCTTTAATGGAGCGGAAGGCCTGGGGGTAATTCGCAGAAGCGGAACTCATAGCAAAATGCTCTGCTAATCGATTTGCAATGACGTCGGAGTCAGTACAAACTGCTCCATTCAGTGAGAGCGCAGGGACACTGACAGGTGGGCGATAGCCGTAGACGCGTCGAATCTTGGCCCAGACCTGCGATGGAGTGACATGGAGGCCAATGGTGGACACATACCGCTCCCAGCACTCCTTCTTGCCTTGGCGGATAAGGAGGCGGGCCCGCGCACGCAGCCGTTTGAAGGCGATAAGGTGGTCTATGGAGGGATGTCGCTTGTGACGCTGGAGCGCCCGCCGGCGATCTTTAATCGCTTCAGCGATCTCAGGCGACCACCAAGGCACAGCCTTCCGCCGAGGGGACCCAGAAGAACGGGGAATGGCAGATTCGGCGGCAGTAACGATGCCGGTGGTGACCGATTGAACCACCGCATCAATGTCAGAGGCTCAAAAGCGGCAGTGGAGGAGAACAAGTCCCAGTCAGCCTTATTCATAGCCCATCTGCTAGGGCGCCCAGAAGAGTGGCGCTGCGGTAGTGACAAAAAGATCGGAAAGTGGTCACTATCACACAGGTCGTCATGCACACTCCATTGGACAGACGGTAAGAGGCTATGGCTACAGATTGAAAGGTCAATGGCGGAGTAGGTGCCATGCGCCACACTGAAGTGTGTGAAGGCACAATCATTTAACAGCGAGAGATCGAGCTGCGACAATAAATGCTCAACGATGGCGCCTCGACCTGTTGCCACTGACCCACCCCACAGAGGGTTATGGGCGTTAAAGTCGCCCAATAGCAAGAAAGGTGGCGGTAATTGGGCGACCAGTGCAGCCAGGACATGCTGCGAGACATCACCATCCGGTGGAATGTAAAGACTGCAGACGGTAACAGCCTGTGGCGTCCACACGCGTACAGCGACAGCCTCTAAAGGCGTCTGGAGAGGGACAGACTCGCTGTGCAGAGTGTGAAGGACATATATGCAGACGCCACCAGACACCCTTTCATAAGCTGCTCGGTTCTTATAATAACCCCGATAGCCACGGAGGGCGGGGGTTCGCATTGCTGGAAACCAAGTTTCCTGGAGAGCAATGCAGAAGAAAGGGTGAAGGCTGATAAGTTGGCGGAGCTCAGCGAGATGGTGGAAGAAACCGCTGCAGTTCCACTGGAGGATGGTGTTGTCCATGGCTGGGAAAGGCGTGACAGGACTGGGAAAGCAGATTACGCCGCTGGGTCACCTGCTGCCTCCAAGTGAGCACCTGTGCCAGTGCTTTCCATGGCGTCGGAGGGACCGGCGAGATCGAGGTCTTCAGCAGACGCCAGGATCTCCACCTCGTCCTCAGACGCAGAATTTGAAGGTTGCGGTGGGACAGGTGCCACTGCAATGTCAGGATGCTTGGGAGCCTTTTTCGTCAACTGCTTCGCACGCTGTCCCTTTGGAGGGTCTGGCTGCGAGGGCCCCACTGGGTCAGTCTCAGGGACCGACGACGAACGTGAAGCCCTATGACCAGCGACAGGTTGTTGTTTCAAACCTTTGCGGGTTTCCGCTTTGACACTGGGCGAAGCCTGGGAAGGGAGGGCCCCAAGGGACCCCTTTCTGGCTAGAGTAGCCGAAGAAGCCCCACGCTTCTCCGGCTGGGAAGGGGGGACGAATGTCCCCGATTGTTGGGGTGGTGTTGCTCCTGGAGTAGATGGAGCAACAGAGGGGGAAGTGCCCCCCACAACCAAGGGGGCCGGTTCATTGTGACATAGCTGAGAGGCAACAGTACGTGACGACACCGGAGAGGATCGGATCGCTGTTGCAGCAGCGGCATAGGAGGATGTCATGGGCACGGGATGTAGCCGCTCATATTTCCGCCTTGCCTCGGTGTAGCTCAGGCGGTCCAGAGTCTTATATTCCATTATCTTCCTTTCTTTCTGGAAGATCCTACAGTCCAGCGAGCAGGGGGAATGGTGTTCTCCGCAGTTAACACAGATAGGAGGCGGGGCACATGGAGTATCAGGATATGAAGGACGTCCACAATCCCGACACGTGATGCTGGAAGTACAGCGAGATGACATGTGCCCGAACTTCCAGCATTTAAAACACCGCATAGGAGGAGGGATATATGGCTTCACATCACAATGGTAAACCATCACCTTAACCTTTTCGGGTAATACATCACCCTCAAAGGCCAAGATGAAGGCACCGGTGGCTACCTGATTATCCCTCGGACCCCGATGGACGCGCCGGACGAAGTGAACACCTCGTCGTTCGAGGTTGGCGCGTAATTCATCGTCGGACTGCAGAAGAAGATCCCTGTGGAATATAATACCCTGGACCATGTTGAGACTCTTATGCGGCGTGATGCTAACTGAAACATCCCCCAACTTGTCACAATTGAGTAACCTCCGTGACTGGGCAGAGGATGCCGTTTGGATGAGCACAGAACCAGAGCGCATCTTGTACAAGCCCTCCACCTCCCCGAACTTGTCCTCTAAATGCTCCACAAAAAACTGGGGCTTGGTTGACATAAACGATTCCCCATCAACTCGCGTACACACAAGGAACCGGGGTGAATATTCTCCACTGCCTTCTTTTGCCATACGTTCCTCCCATGGAGTGGCCAGGGTGGGAAATGATCGTGGTTCGTATTTCCTGCCGTTGAGGTTAGACCTCGATCGCTTAGAGACTGCTGGTGGAGGCCCACCAGCGAGAGATGATGTACCACGCTTCATTGCGGGTCATCCGCCCTGATGCCACCTACTCCGACCAAGGGCCCTCCCCACGGGCGCCACCCAGCCGCAGCAATAGCCACCTGGCAGGACGGCCATTGCCGGGAGTCCTGATGCCCCAAGGATGTGGGCATCTACTATTTGGCATACGTGGGGAGTTAACGGCGCAGGCATCAGTAGAGCGATCCCTGTGTTGTCAGGGGGCTACAACCAAGAGGGTACATGGCGGCCCCACCACAACGGACTGGCTACCGTGCTGGATCTTAGGTGCAAAACTGACCAAGGTCGTCGTCGCAGATAAAAGAAACACTGCAGAGTGCAGCGTGGTAATCGCCCAAGAGATCGAAAACGAGCGGGACACCATTGCAACGACGAGAAAGCTGGCTAAAGGTCTAATTGCACGACGGATACAGTGCACCATGTAAGGCGCCCTTCCCCAATTGGCTCGCTCTTCGGAATAATTTAGAAAGATGGAGGTCAAACACGAGAGGGGACCATCACATAAGGCCGAAACATTTGAGACTCCTTTTAGTCGCCTCTTACGACAGGCAGGAATACCGCGGGCCTATTCTTACCCCCGAACCTGCAGGGGGTACAGGACCCCGGGGTCGCCAAGCCCGTACTCAGCAAATGAATGCTGAGCCCCTGGGGGCGCCCGCATGGAGGAACCCCACACAGTCGTGGTCGCCTTTACCTGCCGCAGCTTGTTGGGTGCAGACAGAGTACGCCATTCGTCTCCCCGCATCCCAAATACCGACGGTTAAAAACCGTTTGGAGATCAGTTGCCGGGAGGCCGATCTCCAACGGCAGTTTGCGGGTAGCTTCTTTGGCTAACTTGTCGGCGAGTTCGTTTCCCGCTATCCCAACGTGTCCCGGGGTCCATATGAACACCACCGAACGACCACGCTGTTCAAGAGCGTGAATGGACCCCTGGATGGCACCAACAATGGGATGGCGTGGGTAGCACAGGTCAAGAGCCTGCAAACTACTGAGCGAGTCACTGCAAATGATGAAGGACTCTCCAGTGCTCGTACGAATATGCTCAAGGGCAAAAAATGGCTGTCAGCTATGCGGTATAAACACTGCAGCCTTCCGGCAAGGAGCGCTGGTCCACATAGTCCGCATGAGCATAAGCGTACCCCACACGGCCATCAACCATCGAGCCATCGGTATAGATAACCTCCGAGGCATGGTATGCGCTTAGGAGAGCAAGGAATTGGCGGCGCAAGGCTGCAGGAGGAACTGAATCTTTTGGCCATCGGGAAAGTTCCAGCCGAAGCTGCGGCTGACGAATACACCAAGGTGGTGTATGTGGGCGGACCTGGAAAGCAGATGGAAGAGGCAAACACTCGAGTTCATTAAGGAGCACCCAACCACGGATCCCAATTGTATGGCCTGATCGCGCCCGCCGGTGTGGGATATGGACTGCCGCCACACTCCCATAATCCAGTCGGGACAGCACGAGGGCTTTGTAGAGCTGCAGCTGCGTGTTACGATCTGCACCCCAAGTTGTGTTGTTGAGGCAGCGGAGGGCATTCAGATGCTGCCAGCACTGACGCTTGAGCTGAAGAATATATGGAAGCCAAGTAAGCCGGGCATCGAACAGAAATCCCAGAAAACGGTAAGTGTCAACAACCCTGAGCATGGCATCCTGAAGATAGAGCTCATGGTGGGGATGGGCAGTTCGACGCCGACAAAAGTGCATAACACAAGTCTTTGCAGGAGAAAACTGAAACCCATGGGCTAGGGCCCACTCCTGCGCCTTGCGTATGGCTCCTTGCAACCGACGTTCTGCAACACCAATGGTGGAGGAGCTGAAAAAGATGCAGAAATCGTCAGCATATAACGTGGGTGAGACGGACGACCCTACTGCAGCTGCAAGGCCATTAATGGCCACAAGGAAAATAGGCACTCTCAATACAGAGCCCTGTGGAACGCCGTTCTCCTGGATATGAAGTGAACTATGGGATGTGCCAATTAAAACGCGGAATGTCCGAACAGATAAAAAATTCTGATTAAAAATGGGGAGAAAGCCCCGGAGACCCCACCCATGCAACGTGGCGAGACTATGGTGCCGCCACGTCGTGTCATATGCTCTGGAGAGGTCGAAAAAGACGGAGACGAGGTGTTGGCGCCTGGAAAAGGCAGTGCGGATTGCAGACTCAAGGAAGACCAAAGTATCGGCGGTGGAACGGCCCTGGCGGTAGCTGCTCTGGCACGTAGCCAGAAGACCCCGAGACTCGAGCAGCCAACACAGCCGTCGACTCACCATGCGTTCCAGTAGCTTCCACAGAGTGTTTGTCAAGCTGATGGGCCGTTAGCTATCCACATTAAGTGGGTCCTTACCAGGCTTCAGCACCGGCACAATGGTACTCTCTCGCCAATGCGACGGAAAGACACCATCGCCCCATATGCGGTTGAAGATGGCAAGAACACACCGCTGACAGTCCGGGGACAGGTGTTTGAGCATCTGATTGTGGATGCCATCTGGCGCAGAGGCTGTATCAGGGCACTGTGCCAGGGCACTTTGGAGTTCCCACAAACTAAATGGGGTGTTATACGCCTCAGGGTGGCGAGAGGCAAAAGAAAGCCGTTTGCATTCCTCCTGGCGTTTTAGCGCGCGAAACGCGGGCGGGTAATTCCCCGACGCAGAGGCCCGAACATAGTGCTGTGCGAAATGCTCGGCGATTGCATCGGCATCGGTGGATACCGTCCCGTTGATGGTAAGCCCTGGACACCTGTAGAGTGCTGCACTCCAAAGATGCGCCGAATCTTCATCCACACCTGGGAGGGTGAAGTACGGGAACCAATAGTGGAAACGTACCTCTCCCAGCACTCCTGTTTCCGCCTCTTGATGAGCTGCCGTGCCTGAGCACGGAGACGTTTGAACAAATGAGGTTCTCCAAAGACGGGTGCCGCTTATGTCGCTGAAGAGCCCGCCGACGTTCTTTAATGGCTTCAGCGACCTCCGGAGACCACCAAGGCACTGACTTTCGCCAGGGGCACCCTAACGAACGAGGAATGGTACGTTCCGCAGCGGAAACAATCGCTGCAGTCAGTGTCTCAACCGCCACATCGGTGGTACCGTGGGGGAGAGGTTCAAAAGTGGCAGCAGAGGAGAACGTTTCCCAGTTTGCCTTGCTAAATGCCCATCTAGGCGAGCGTGCAAGGGAGCGACGCTGTGGTAGTGAAAGGAAGATGGGAAAATGGTCACTACCACACAAGTCGTCATGGACTCTCCAGTGGACCGATGGTACAAGCCCTGGGCTGCACAACGACAGATCTATGGCCGAGAACGTGCCATGCGCCACACTGAAATGTGTGGCAGCGCCAATGTTTAAGAGGCAGAGGTAGAGTTGGGAGATGAGATTCTCGACATCTCTGCCTCGACCAGTAATCTTCGATCCACCCCACAGGGGATTGTGAGCGTTAAAATCCCCCAGGAGAAGAAAAGGCGTGGGAAGTTGGGTGACAAGTGCAGCCAATTCGGTCAGGGAGACTGTACCACCTGGAGGGAGATAGACACTGCAGACGGTTGTGTCCTGGGTAGTCCTTACGCGGACAGCCACAGCTTCCAATGATGTTTGAAGGGGCACAGGAGCACTATATACAGAGGTAAGGACATACACGCAGGCTCCACCTGACACACAATTGTAAGTGCTACGGTTACAGTAATAACCCCTGTATCCACGAAGGACAGGGGTCCGCATTGCCGGGAACCAGGTTTCCCGGAGGGCAATGCAGAAAGCAAGTGTCATGCTTATAAGCTGTTGTAACTCAGGTAGATCGCTAAAATAACCGCCACAATTCCACTGGAGGATTGTACAAAGTGTGTCCTGTAGGGGCATGTAGGCACTGAAAAATCAAATTACTTCTCAAGGTCACATGCTGCCATCGACTGAGAGACGGACGTCGCTACGTCCATTGTATTTGAGGAGACAGCGAGATCTAGGACATCAGGGGACGCAGAGAGCTCGACCTCATCCTCAGAGGCTGAGCTGACAGGAAGCAGTGGCGCGGGAACCACTGGGTCCTTAGACTTCTTAGAGAGCTTTCTCTTCTCTCTCGTCTTTTGGAGGAGGGTTTACAGCCCACATCTCGTGGTCGTGCGGTAGCGTTCTCGCTGCCAACGCCCGGGTTCCCGGGTTCGATTCCCGGCGGGGTCAGGGACTTTCTCTGCCTCGTGATGGCTGGGTGTTGTGTGCTGTCCTTAGGTTAGTTAGGTTTAAGAGTTCTAAGTTCTAGGGGACTTATGACCACAGCAGTTGAGTCCCATAGTGCTCAGAGCCATTTGAACCATTTTTTGGAGGGTTTACATGCTGGGACGGCTTTCCTGACGCATTATCAGGAACAGACGAAAAGCGCAAAGCCCTTCGACCAGCAGCTGGTGGCTTCTTCAGCCACTGGCTAGTGTCTTGTGAGACACTGGGGAAGTCCTTGGAAGGGACTCCCCCACGGGATCCCTTCCGAACAAGTGAGGACGGAGGAGGCACGTGCGTCCCCGGCTGATCAGCCGGAGAGGACTGTCGCCCCTCCGGCTGAGTAGCCGGAGAGGGCAGTTGCCTCTCCAGCTGAGAGGTGGGGACTGACATCACCAGTTGTTCGGGGCGCACTGCTCCCAAACTGGGTGTTTTAGGAGCAGTGGAAGAGAGAGTGGCCCCCACCTGTGGTGGGGCAGGAGTAACGTGACTGTTCGGTGGGTCAACTGTGAGAGGAATCATTGCAGGAACTGGTGGCGGCAGTGTAACAGCAGCATAACTCCTCAACATAGGTGTGGGGTTGAGCCGTTCTAATTTCTTCCTCGCCTCTTGGTAAGTTAAGCGGTCCAGGGTCTTAATCTCTTGTATCTTCCGCTCTCGTTGGTAGACTGCACAGTCTGGTGAGCAGGGAGAATGATGCTCCCCACAGTTAACGCAGGTGGGAGGTGGAGCACACGGAGCATTGGGATGAGAATGTCGTCCACAATCTCGACACGTGGGGCTGGCAGTGCATCTGGAGGACATGTGTCCGAATTTCCAGCACTGGAAGCATCGCATAGGGGGCGGGACATAGGGCTTGACATCGCACCGGTAGATCATGACCTTGACCTTCTCAGGCAAGCAGTCGCCCTCAAAGGCCAGGATGAAAGCACCGGTAGCGATCCTATTATCCTTGGGTCCCCTAAAGACACGACGAACGAAGTGTACACCTCGTCGTGCCAAGTTCTCCCGTAGCTCGTCATCAGACTGTAGCAGAAGATCTTTATGAAAGATAATCCCCTGGACCCAATTTAGTGACTTATGGGGAGTGACGGTAACGGGTATGTCACCAAGTTTCTCACAGGCGAGTAACGCCCTTGACTGCGCAGAGGAAGCTGCTTGTATCAAAATGGCCCCACTCCGCATTTTGGAAAGAGATGCCACTTCCCCGAACCTATCTTCAAGATGGGTCACAAAGAACAGAGGCTTCGTCCCCAAAAATGAATCCCCATCAGTTCTGCTGCACACAAGGTATCGCGGTGAATATGGCTCGTGTCTGTCTGCAGCCCGACGTTCCTCCCATGGTGTGGCTAGGGAAGGGAACGATTTCGGGTTATATGTCACAGCGTTAAATTCCACCTTACCACGCTTAGAGACATTGGCGGTCGGGCGACCACCAGATTGAGATTTCACCCGCTTCATTGCGGGGTATCCGCCCCGATGCCACCCACTCCGACCAGGGGCTCTCCCCACGGGCGCCACCCAGCCACAGCAAAGGCCACCTGGCAGGATGGCCGTTGCCGGGAGTCCTGATGCCCCAGACAGACGGGTATCTACTCCTTGGCTTACGTGGGGAGGTGTCAGCGCAAGCATCGGCAGTACGATCCCTGTGTTGTCAGGGGGCTACAATATAGAGGGTACATGACGACCCCACCACAACGGGCTGGCCACCGTGCTGGATTTTGGGTGCCATGGGTAGTCCATAGTGATCGTGGGTGCAGATGGTGACGCACTAAGGGCGTTACGTACACAATCCATCAGGTGTGTATGCCCAAAATGAGGGATTGAGGGTGCAGTTACGACGCCAAAACGATAACGTGTGCCAAGGTCTTAGGGCACAGAGGACTCATGGTGCACCACATAAGGTGTCCTTCCCCAAAAGGCTCGTACTTCTGTTGAATTTGGAAAAATGGAGGTCAAACCCCAATGGGGACCATCACATTAAAGGCCGAAACATTTGAGACTCCTTTTAGTCGCCTCTTACGACAGGCAGGAATACCGCGTGCCTATTCTTACCCCCGAACCCGCAGGGGGGTGAGAATACTTGTATCGCCTCATTTTTGTATGCATTCAATATGCCCCATAAGTCATATTTCTTGTTGGTCCCACATACTTACGAATAAATCTAGCATGTGTTGCACTCTTCTTTTTGTACGTAATCACCTTTGTACATTATACCAAGGAACCACAGTCCGACATCTGCTTTACCTAAGTAATCCTTAGATGCCATCCTGTCACAACTTGATATTCCCTTGCATCTGAATGAGATGATTGATCCCAGTTATCATGTCACTGATACTACTTTTGTGTTATCTGAAGCGCACAATTTTACATTTCTGAATATTTGAAGAAAATTACTAAATACATCACGTTTTGCACATCTTACCACGTTCTGGCTGAATAATTTGCAAGATTTTATAAATAGAACTTTGATGTAATTCTGCAAGATCTGTGAAAATTATGAGGGTACTACTAATATATTGTCTTATGGATCATTAATGTACAACAGAAAATACTAAGGTCCCAACAGACATCCCTGCGGTGCGTAAAAACTTCCTTCTACTTCTGTCGGAGGGTCTCCGTTCGAGATAATATCCAAATTCCTCCTTACTAAGAAATTGTCAGTCCAGTCACACATATCATTTGATACTAACAATATTGTACTTCCCTACATAATAGGCATGATTCCTTGCTCGAGCTATCTTTGGTATATTACGGTTAATGCAAGAGCTAGCTCAGACGAAAATTGCGTGTACAATTTGATATGGGAACTAATATCTACATTATACTTCATTACATTGTTACGAGAACTACACGGAAGAAGGATTTTCTTTTGTAAAAGAATATCTGAAAACGGGCTTCAGCATTTCTTATTTTGCTTTCCTACGCTCAAATTAAATTCTTGTGTCATCCATGGCTCTCGGGAAAGTAATTTAGTTATTACTAGTAGCCTTTACTTGTAACAAGAATTCCTCTGGGTTTTCTGAGTGATCTTGCGATAATATTCTGCTACGGCAGTCGTTGAAGGCATCATAATGCTCTCACCTCTAGACAACTAAACGCGTTTCATTTACGCTATCCCTATCTTTCGCCCTGTGCAGTATTTTTCACCTATATTGCAGTAGTCGCTGCTTCGAGAGAAGATTATTTACAGGGGCTGTATAGTATGGAAGTTTTCTTCCAACACGAATTGTTGTTCTAGATACATATTACGTAAACTCTCGTTCTAGACTTAACCCACAGTTCCTCTATATGTTCTCGTCCCCTTCATACAGCATGCCGAACATATAAACCTTTCTATTTGTTTTATCTGTCATTTTTATTTCGACTGTCACAGTTGCTACAGGAGACTCATAGCCACTGGTACCAGTTTCAACGTGTACGTCATCTGTATAAGAGGTCAGTTCTACTGACTGGCCTTAAAGTCGAATACAAACTGACGGAAAAAGATCGGAAGACAAAAGCAGGAGTTGTGCGATGTAAAGGAAAGTTGGTAGGCGTGTTTCTACATCTGAAAGATGATGTCCACTCGAGCTTCTCGCCACTCGTATAAGAGTGGTGCTAGAAGCGTCACTATGGGGATGCAAATCAGGTTTGCTTTAAATACAAGCTGTAACGGTCGTGAGCGTTAGTTACGTTTAAGACTGGTCGTGGTGAGTTGATGCTAGTCATGAGTGACGGGGTAGCACGTCAAACGGGCCGACTTGGAGCAGGAGAGGCACCAAAGAACATTTTAATTTCCACTGTCTATATTTTTAAAAGTAAATTCATAAAATTTTGTCAGCATGACCAGGAAGGATTCAGGATTCACATTCATAACAGCTGAGGTTCAAAAACGTAAGAAAATAACATTTTTTGCAAGTGAATTTCCTCATTTTTTTCACTTACTATTGACTACATTTGTTGTTATAGGTACACTTTTCTTCATAAGTAAGAGAGATTCTTCGATGAATTTTGCATAGCATAAAAATCACACTAACAGGTGTATGAAACTCTAGAATTTTCCAAATCTATTAAAAACTGTGGTAAAAACTGAGACAATTAACTACAAAATTTGAGTTTTTTTCTAAACATGAGTAGTAGTAGTAGTAGAGGGGTTTGGTGGGCGCACGACAGCGAGGTCTTCAGCGCCCGTTCAGTAGCATAATAAGACGGGTGTCAAGAAAAAAAAACTCAGAACATTAACATAAAACGGAACATAAAACACGGGGAAATTTCATTGAAAAATATGTGCTCACCCATACCGAAGCGTGGGATGAAGCAGGGCGTCAGCAGTAAAACATGGACAACACAGGGAGAAAATGGTAGAAGGAGCTAAAACAATGTAGCAGGTGGAAGTGGCTGGCTGACCGCAAGGAAAAAAGGGAGGAGTCAGCCACTCTGCAATACACTAAAACCTCCAGCCTAAAAGTTTAGGCCAGAGTCCAGACACATCACAAAACTTAAAAACCCTAGACACACACGTCTCATCGTTAGCTAAAACACAAGGTACATGCCCATCAACTTGTGCTTCTGCCCTTGCATCACGGTATAAAATGCAGTCTGTTAAAATGTGCTGGACAGAGATGTGCACACCACAAGCATCACAAAACGGAGGATCCTCCCACCGTAATAATAGCTATGCGTCAGAGGACAGTGCCCGATCCGAAGACGTGTCAGGGCCACCTCTTCCCGCCTGAGCAACCGGCAGGAGGAACGCCACGGCCGAGTGGTTGACTTGACCGACCGCAGTTTATTGGCCGTCACCGCCAGCCATTCGTCCTCCCATATCTCCATGCACTTCCTGTGGAGTGCAGCTATGACTGACTGCAAGAGGATAGGACACTGGACCATATCCTGCTCTCTGCAGGCCTCCTTGGCAGCCTGATCGGCCTGTTCATTGCCCCATATGCCGACATGACCAGGTACCCAGCAGAAGGATACCTCTTTACCCCGCTGTTGGAGCAAGTACAGTTGGTCATGTATCAGCTGGACCATCTCCTCAGTCGGGTAGAGGTTCTGCAGTGATTGTAAGGCACTAAGAGAATCGGAGCAGAGAAGAAATCGATCGACCCAAACACGATGCATCTGCTCCAGTGCCATCAGGATCGCGTGGAGCTCCGCTGCGAAAACGGTATATTCAGCAGGGAGGCGAATCCGGGTAACATGATCAGGGAACACCACAGAACAGCCAAGGAAAGTCTCCTGTTTGGAGCCATCAGTATAAACGACAGTGAAACCGTGATGCACATCTAAAATGTTAAAAAACAGAGATTGGAACGTAAAATCTGGTGTGCCATGTTTCTTAAAATTAGTCAAATCTAAAATAGGTTTGGGTCTCCGGAGGAGCCAAGGTGGAGATCTGCTCCAACCGCGACGTCAAACACGAAGACCAGCCATAGACATCCCACCGCGGCAATCCTGTGCGCGAATCCCATAGGGCTGCGGCGCACGTTGCCGGTTATGAAACAATCGTGCCAGAGGAGGCTGAGCAACGGTATGGTATGCAGGGGTGTATGGTGTGGACAAAGTTTTATACGCCTGGCGCACTGTAAGTAGCCGTCGCCGCATATGAAGTGGCGGTTCACCAGCCTCTGCACAGAGGCTTGGTATGGGGCTAGTTCGGAATGCCCCAGTGGCCAACCGAAGCCCTTCATGGTGCACAACGTCCAACATCTTTAAGTAAGAAGGCCTCGCAGACCCATACACCGTGCACCCATAATCGAGCCGACGTCGCACAAACGACCTGTAAAACTGGAGCAGACAAGGCCTGTCAGCTCCCCATGTACTGTGCCTAAGACATTTTAAAATACTTAAATCCTGAAGCGACTGCCGTTTCAGGTCTTTAAGATGAGGTAACCACGTGAGCTTCGAGTCAAAAATGAGCCCCAGAAATCTCACCGTGTCTTTAAAAATAAGAGTAGTGTCCCTCATCCTCAACTCAGGAAATGTTAAAATCGAACGAGAACGGTTAAAAAGAACACATACAGACTTCTCGGTGGAAAACTTAAAACCACCCTTCTGCGCCCAGTCATCCAAACGCCTAATCGTAAGTTGCAACTGACGAATTGTCGTTGCAAGGCTTGAAGAAGAGCAAAACAAAGAGAAATCATCCACAAACAAAGGACACTGGAAAGGACTTTTCACTATGGACGTAATGCTATTAATAACGATGGCAAAGAGAGTCACACTTATAAAGCTACCCTGAGGGACACCATTCTCCTGCTCAAAGCGATCAGGCAGGACGTCACCAATTCGGTATCTAAAATATCGTGGCGAGAGGAAAGACTGAATAAAAAGAGGAAGACAACCACCAAAGCCCCATTCGTGAAGTTGCTCCAGGATGAGACTTCTCCAACTGAAAGCGACAAAGGAGTTGCCGGGATGCTAACATCCAGACAAGGCGGCGGTTGACCATCCGCTCCAAGGTCTTTCCTATGCAACTAGTGAGGGCAATACTACGGTAGCTACTTGGGCTCGTGCGGTCTTTCCCAGGTTTTAAAAAAGGGATTAAAACTGCCTCACGCCACGCGTCAGGAAAGTGGCCCGACGCCCAAATGGCATTAAAAACTGCGACGAGGAGTTCTCTGTTGCGCATTGTGAGGTGCCGTAGCATACTGTAATGGATCCTGTCGTGACCAGGGGATGTGTCACGAGCACCAGACAATGCAGAATCCACCTCCCACATAGAAAATGGGCAGTTGTAAACTTCATGAGAGGTGGACTGGAAGTTCAGACTACATCTCTCAGCAACCGCTCTATGGCGCTGGAAACCTGGATCCTGACTGGTTGTGGCAGTAACTGCCGCAAAATACGCTGCCATAGTCTGGGCAATGTCTCGCGGATCCGTGTGGAGAGTGCCGTTAGTCATTACAGCAGCTATGGGGCACCTCCCTCCTCTGCCAGAAATTCTCCTGATGGTCTCCCACACAATGGAACTTGTGGTGGAACGATTAATGGTGTTCAGGGACGTTTGCCACGACCTCTTCTTGCTCTCAGGAATAATGCGGCGACATCTTGCCCTCGCCACCCGAAAGGCTGCAAGATTCGCAGCAGTCGGCCAACACTTGAACCGACGCAGAGCCGCACGCCTGGTCCTGATTACAGAGCGGCATTCGGCACTCCACCAAGGCACAGGTGGCCTCTTCCGGTGGCCTGTGGACTGTGAAATGGATGCTGCAGCGGCGTGGTGGACCGTTTTGGTAAGATGATCCACCCACACCTCAACATTCGCACAGTGTTCGAATTGGGCCAACTGGCTCTAAAGTGTCCAGTCGGCTCCACTGAGCACCCATCGTGGTGGTCTCCTTTCGGGGCCCACGCCATCTGGCAGGTGAATCCAGATTGGGAAATGATCACTGCCGTGCATGTCAGCAACCACTTCCCAGTGAGCACTGGCAGCAAGAGCCGGAGACCAAAGCGAGAGATCAATGGCAGAGAACGACCCAGTCGCCGTGCAGAAATGAGTACTCTGTCCTCCATTGAGCAAGTAGGCACAGGATGACAGGAGAAGCATCTCAATTGCTCTATCCCTGGGGCAGGTAATTGCAGAGCCCCAAAGCACATTGTGGGCATTAAAATCACCACAAATAATGAATGGCTGGGGGAGCTGTGTATTAAGGTCGGTGAGGGCCGCTTCATCAAGAGCATCATATGGGGGCAAGTAAAGTGAACATACAGTCAATGGATGACGCACGTGCACGGACACAGCGACGGCCTGTAAAGTCGTCGTAAGTGAGAGAGGTGAGGAGTGGTAGTCCGTCCTGACGAAAATACCTGCGCCTCCTCTAGCTCTCTCTCCACGCAGGTCGTCCTTTTTGTGGAGTGAATAGCCTCGTATCTCAGGGGAGTATGATGGATGGAAATACGTCTCCTGGAGACAGAGACACAGTGGTCTATCCTGAGAGAGTAGACGAAGTTCCTCCACATGCGTCCTGAACCCTTGCAAGTTCCACTGGAGTATGGGAGCCATCTATGATGGGGGTAGCACCTTCATCCTGTCTCTCCGACAAGGCGGGGAGGCCGCAGCAGGTGGAGGGGCAGGCGTGGGGCGAGATGATTGCCCCACACATACATCGTACTCCATCAACTCTGGAGAAGAGTCAGATGAAGCCTCACGTAAAACAACATCTGCATGGTCAGATGGTTTACCACGGGACTTGAGCCGCTGTTGCTGCTGTACAGTAGCTTTCTGTGGTTTGGTGGACTTTGGGGGAGCTGATGTGGGAGTGGTAATTGGCGCACTGGGCTTGGGAACAACCTCAGCTGTTGGAGGCGCGGGGGCTGTATCAAGTTCGCCACTGTACCTTTGTCTGCCGTTCGAGTAGGGGCTACTGGCTCTGAAACACTGGCTGTGTTGCAAGTGCACTGACAGCTGCAGGTGTTAGTGCCAACACTCACCACCTCAGTCTGCGTTGAGGCATCGACTTTTGGAGTAGGCTTCTGTACCAGGGATGCAAAAGATGTAGCAAATGTGGGAGGTTGCATCGACTTATAAATCTTCTTGGCCTCACCATAGGGAATACTCTTGGTTGTTTTTATTTCCTGGACCTTGCGTTCCTCTAAAAATATTCGGCAGTCCCTACTCCAAACAGGGTGGTTCCCAGAGCAATTAATACATTTAGCCAGAGACGAGCAACCAACTCCTTCATGAGCAGCCTTACCACAGTTGCCACAAGTCGCTTCGCCTTTGCAGCCTAAGGTGGTATGCCCAAAACGCTGGCATTTAAAACAGCGCATTGGGGTCGGGAAATAAGGCCGCACACTAACTCGAAGGAAGCCAGCTTTAACATGTTCAGGAAGTTTAGTGCTACTGAAGGTCAGAATAAAGGAGTCGGATTTGACAAGAGTGCCATCAACCCTCTTCATGATGTGTTGGACATCAACGATACCTTCTGGAGCCCACTCACATTGCAGTTCTTCCTTGGGAATATCAACTAGATCCCGGCATGTCACAACACATTTGCTGCAGTTCAAGGTGCTGTGCAGTTCAATGTCTATGGCATACTCTCCAAGGCATGTAGCAGGTTGGAGGTTAGTTGCTTTCTGGGAAGTGGAAGTTTACACTAGCAAGGTCCCATTACGTAAGCGCTTCACCGATTTTAAGGAGCCACAGATTCCCTCCAATCCCTTTTGCATATAGAAGGGCGAAACCTTCTCAAAACTACCCTCCTTCCGTTTCACAACGAGAAACACATTCGGATTACCAGAATGCATTCTGTTACCTAAGACTGGACTTTTTAAAGAAGCGCCGGAGTCAGGGGGACTGACTGCACGGGCCCTCTTAAGAGACTGGGTGTTAGAACCTTCCAGCGGCCCACCCTTTCCGCTGGGAGGAAGAAAAGAGGATTTCGAAGGATACATCGCGGTCCCACGAGCAGCTAGGGAACCACAAGTCCACCTAGACAGAGCCCCGCGTGCCTAGGTAAGCCTTATACAACTGAGGTGCGGCATATTCCCCAGAGGTTGCCCGCTATCGACTGTTCCACCTCAACAGCCATGCATCTCATCAGCGCGCAGCACACCTTGAGATTGAGGGGTTTTTTATAGAGGTTTATTCCATCCTCCGATCCGGGCGGTTAAGCCAAGATCCCCATTCCCTGAGACACACAACGTTCCACCGCCGCGCCGCACGGTGGTCGCTGAAGTATGTTCAGAGCTTACTGTGACAGGGGACTGGCAGCGCTTACCAGTCCCCAGGTTGGTTGGTTGGTTGGTTTGGGGGATTAAAGGGACCAGACTGCTACGGTCATCGGTCCCTTTTTCCAAAAAAAAAAATTAATTAAAACCGCCCAAAGAGAATAAAAAACAAACAGCAGGAAAGACGTCAGACGACACAGGACGAAAAAGACGCCGACAGAGATCAGACAAAACAAAGTAAAACACACAGAGTGTGACGGTGGTTGGCCGACCATAGAGAAAAAAAAAGAGGAGAAGCCAACCACCAAGAACACATTAAAAACTCAGATTAAAATCAAAGGCTAAAAGCCAGAATCAACGCTAAAAAACACTCAGATTAAACTATAAAAACCCCCTGCCCGAATAAAACGTAAAACTAAGCCAGCCATAACAGGGTCATCGGATAAAAGGGCAGGGAGCGTATCAGGCAGCGCAAATGTCTGCCTGACCACAGCTAAATGGGGGCAGGCCAACAAAATGTGGGACACTGTCAAAGACGCCCCGCAGCGACATACAGGAGGGTCCTCCCGGCGCAGTAAATAACTGTGTGTCAGCCGGGAGTGGCCAATTCGGAGCCGACAAAGGACGACTGAGTCCCTGCGGTTGGCTCGCATGGATGACCGCCACACAGTCGTCGTCGCCTTAATGGCACGGAGTTTATTGTGCGTGATCCGATCGTGCCATTCAGCGTCCCAAATCGCAAAAACTTTTCAGCAGAGGACTGCCCGCAAATCAGTCTCCGGGAGGCCTACATCCAGAGACGGTTGTCCCGTGGCCTCCTTCGCCAGGCGGTCAGCATGTTCATTGCCCGGGATACCGACATGACCGGGGGTCCATACAAAGACCACAGAGCGGCCGCAACGCGCAAGAGTATGCAGGGACTCTTGGATAGCCATCACCAGACGAGAACGAGGAAAACACTGGTCGAGAGCTCGTAAACCGCTCAGGGAATCGCTACAGATAACGAAGGACTCACCTGAGCAGGAGCGGATATACTCTAGGGCACGAAAGATGGCGACCAGCTCAGCAGTGTAGACGCTGCAGCCATCCGGCAAGGAACGTTGTTCGGAATGGTCCCCTAGAGTGAGCGCATACCTGACACGACCAGCAACCATCGAACCGTCGGTGTAAACAATTCCAGAGCCCTGATACGTGGCCAGGATGGAAAAAAAGCGGCGGCGGAAGGCCTCTGGAGGGACTGAGTCCTTCGGGCACTGTGCCAAGTCGAGCCGAAGGCAAGGGCGACGTACACACCATGGGGGTGTATGCAAAGGAGCCCGGAAAGGAGGTGGAACAGTGAAAACCCGAAGCCCAGAGAGAAGCTCTTTGACGCGGACCGCTATTGTACAACCAGACCGGGGCCGACGTTCTGGCAGACGGACGACCGATCGCGGGAACAGGAGACGATAGTTAGGATGCCCGGGCGAGCTTAGAACATGGGCAGTATAAGCGGCCAGCAAACGTTGGCGTCGGAACCGCAGTGGAGGTACACCTGCCTCCACTAGTACGCTGTCCACAGGGCTGGTGCGGAAAGCACCAGTGGCAAGGCGTATCCCGCTGTGGAGAATTGGGTCCAGCACCCGTAACGCAGATGGGGATGCTGAGCCATAAGCCAGGCTCCCATAATCCAGGCGGGACTGGATGAGCGCCTGGTAGAGCCGTAACAGGGTAGAGCGGTCGGCGCCCCAGCGGGTGTGGCTCAAACATCGCAGAGCATTGAGATGCCGCCAACATGCCTGTTTGAGCTGCCGGATATGAGGCAGCCAAGTCAACCGGGCATCGAAAACCACCCCCAAAAACCTGTGGGTCTCCACCACAGCAAGCAGTTCGTCGGCAAGATAAAGCTGCGGCTCAGGATGGACTGTTCGGCGCCGGCAGAAATGCATAACGCGGGTCTTGGCTGCCGAAAACTGAAACCCATGCGCTACAGCCCAAGACTGCGCCTTGCGGATAGCGCCCTGTAGCTGACGTTCAACCGCTGCAATGCCAGTAGAGCTATAATAAAGGCAGAAGTCGTCAGCATACAGGGAAGCGGAGACAGAATTTCCCACGGCCGCAGCAAGCCCGTTAATGGCTATTAAAAACAGGCAGACACTTAAAACAGAACCCTGTGGCACACCGTTCTCCTGGACGTGGGAGGAACTATACGAGGCCGCGACTTGCACGCGGAAGGTACGATACGACAGAAGTGTGTGTGTGTGTGTGTGTGTTGGGGTTTATGGGCGCTCAACATCGAGGTCATCAGCGCCCTGACACACAGTAAAAGGAACGAATGTGGAGAGACCTAATAAAACTGAAAAAACACACTCAAAGAAAGCAGAAAAAGAGGAAAAGCACTACATAAGAATGTAAAACCTAAGGAAAGGGAAAACATAGCAACAAGAACGGCACAGGAAATTGTCATTGGCTGGCCACTTACAGAAAATATGGGCGAGCTTGTCACACAGTGAGCAAATTAAAATCCTCTCCCTAAAATCTTTGTAAAAACATTTGACATGGCACAGAACTTTAAAACTTTAACCACATTCGTCCGAGTGTTGCCTAAAAGAGTTGGCAGGTCCGCTGGCAAGTCAGCCGCGGCCCGCTGGTCAGAAAATAAAACGCAATCCAGTAAAACGTGGCGCACAGTGATCTGGACGCCGCAAGCACCACACAATGGAGGGTCTTCTCGCCGGAGCAGGAAGCCATGCGTCATAGGGCTGTGGCCTATTCGAAGCCGAGTGAGGAGAACGTCGTCCCGTCGATGGGGCTGAAAGGAAGTACACCACACACGCGTTGTGGGCTTGACTAGACGGAGCTTATTGTCAGTCACTTCCAGCCACTCATGCTCCCACCGACACATGACTCGGGAGCTCACCAGCGAGGTAAGTGCGTGCAAGGGGATAGCACACTGAGATACGTGTGGATCAAGACACGCCTCCTTGGCTGCGAGATCTGCCCTTTCATTCCCAGCAATGCCGACATGCCCCGGAACCCAGCAGAAAGCTACAACCTTCCCCAGTCGCTGTAGTCGGAGGAGGGCATCCTGGATGGTCTGGACTACTTTATCTGCCGGATACAAATGGTGCAATGATTGAAGGGCACTGAGTGAATCGGAACAGACAAGAAATTTAGGAGAGGAAGAACGTCTCATCTGCTCCAGCGCCCGCAAGATCGCAGATAATTCTGCATCAAAGACAGTAAAAGTCTGAGGCAGTCGGACCTTGAGGACACGATCCGGAAAAACAACTGAGCAACCAACGGAATCCCCTTGTTTCGACCCATCCGTAAAAACAGCTACATAGTCGTGGTGCTCGGATAAAATAGCAGAAAATGCTGCATTAAAAACGGGGGCGGGAGTGCAATCTCTCTTGTACTGCAATAAATCGAAAATCACACGTGGCCTCTTCAGTAACCAGGGTGGAAGACGGTTAAAACCCAGGATTTGGGGTTGTACAGACTCCACACCGAGGGACTCAAGCACATGTTGTACTCTCACCCCAAACGGCAACGTAGCCCGGGGACGGCGGGAAAAAAGGCGGTCCAGAGGTGGATGGGCAACAAGACGGTGAGAAGGCGAGCTGGGAGCTGCAAGAAACTTACAAGCTTGGCGCACCAGCAGGAGCTGCCGCCGGATGGTAAGTGGCGGTTCACCAGCCTCAGCACAGAGGCTGGGTACGGGACTGGTCCGATAAGCACCCGTGGCCAGTCGAATCCCAGCATGGTGAACAGCGTCAAGGATCCGCAAATAAGACGGCCTGGCTGACCCATATACTGTGCACCCATAGTCCAGCCGTGAGCGCACAAAAGCCCGATAAAACTGAAGGAGACGCGCCCTGTCCGCTCCCCAAGACCTGTGGCTGAGGCACTTGAGGATGTTCAGTGCCTTCAGCGTTCTGGCTTTCAAGTCGCGTAGGTGTGGCAACCATGACAACTTTGAGTCAAAAATGAGGCCCAGAAACCGCACTGTGTCTCCAAAATGTAGGACAGTATCCCCCATATGCAATGCAGGCAACGTAAAAAGACGACGAGAACGATTAAAATGAACACAAACACACTTATCGGCAGAAAACCGAAAACCCGTCTTTGCAGCCCACTCCTCTAACCGCCGCACTGTTAGTTGCAATTGACGGCTCGCGGATGCAACACTAGAGGAGGAACAGAAAACAGCAAAGTCGTCCACAAACAAGGAGCACTGTACTGGACTCCTCACTGTAGACGTTATACTGTTGATTGCTATGGCAAAGAGAGTAACGCTTAAAACACTGCCCTGGGGGACACCGTTCTCTTGCTCAAAGCGGTCAGAGAGTGCGTTACCAACGCGGGTCCGAAAAAACCGCAGAGACAGGAAAGACCGAATGAAAATGGGGAGGCGGCCACGAAAGCCCCATTGATGCATTTGTGCAAGAATACAGTGTCTCCAAGTAGTATCATATGCCTTACTGATATCAAAGAAGATACCGATACAGTGATGCCGACGGAGGAAAGCCTGCTGAATAGCCGCCTCGAGGAGGGTCAGGTTGTCGACTGTGGACCGAAATTTTCGGAATCCACACTGAAAGGGGCTAAGGAGCTGTCTGGTCTCTAGCAGCCAGACCAGACGACGGTTAACCATCCGTTCCAGGGTCTTTCCGACACAGCTTGTCAAGGCGATACTACGATAACTACTGGGACATGTGCGCTCCTTCCCTGGTTTGAGGAGAGGGATGAGGATTGCCTCCCTCCACGAGGTGGGGAGCACTCCTGTCTGCCATATGAGATTAAAACATTCGAGGAGGATTTCCTTTGACGCCGCTGGCAGATGGCGAAGCATGGAGTACCGGATGCGGTCGTAACCTGGTGCAGTGTCAGAAGTCGCAGTAAGTGCCGATTCAAGTTCCCACATGGAGAAAGGGGAGTTGTAGGCCTCAG
This sequence comes from Schistocerca nitens, assembly GCF_023898315.1. NCBI lineage: Eukaryota > Metazoa > Arthropoda > Insecta > Orthoptera > Acrididae > Schistocerca > Schistocerca nitens. The sequence continues at coordinate 478,336,127 of NC_064622.1, read as the reverse complement.
AACTGTTCGACCGAAAGTCCAACTCCGTTCGTTCGACAGTCGCACGGTAGCGACGAAATGCTGGATCCTGGGTTGCAGTGGCAGTACTTTCTGCAAAATGCTCTGCCAGCGTCTGAGCAATGGCTCTGGGTGTTGTTTGGAGGCATCCCTGGTTCAGGACTGCAGCTATTGGTAGACGGCTGCGTTTACCGGATATCCTCCGGATGGCTTCCCATACTTTTGTGGAACAAGTGGAACGGTTGATGGAGTCCAGGAACTCCTGCCATGACCTTTTCTTGCTCTCTTTAATGACACGGCGTGCCCTGGCTCTCGCGATGCGAAAGGCGGTAAGATTGACCGCTGTTGGGCGGCATTTAAATCGGCGAAGAGCCGAACGCCTGTCCCGGATGGCTGAACGGCACTCATCCGTCCACCAAGGCACAAGGCGCCGCTTAGGAGGGCCAGAAGACTGTGGTATGGACAGGTCAGCAGCATGATGGATCACAAGTGTGATGTGATCCACCCATTCCTGTACGCTGTTGTGGCGTTCAAAGACAGCCAACCGAGTGAACAGAGGCCAGTCAGCCCTGCCAATCATCCACGATGGCGGCCTCTGCTCCAGCAATACCCCATCCAGGAGATGAATGCGGATGGGGAAGTGACCGCTGGAATGAAGGTCGTCAATGACCTCCCAGTGAACAGAGTCGGTGAGGGCGGGAGAGCAGAAAGATAGGTCAATGGCTGAGAATGACCCAGTAGCGGCAGAGAAATGAGTTGGAGTACCTGTGTTGAGGATGCACAACACTTGAGATGTTAGGAGGCTCTCCAAAATTCGACCTCGAGTGCAAAGAGAAGTGGAGCCCCACAGGACATGATCGGCATTGAAGTCTCCCAGGAGGAGAAAGGGGCGGGGGAGTTGGTCGATAAGATCCGTGAGAGCGTCTGAGGTTATTGCATCCAGAGGGGGTAAATAAAGGGAGCAAACAGTAAGCCTTCGACGGGAATGAATTTCAACTGCAACTGCTTGCAGGTCAGTATCCAGGGGGAGAGCAGAGGAGTGGTGGTCATTATTGACAAACACTGCGACTCCGCCTTTGGCCCTGTCGCCAGTCAGGTCATCTTTGCGAAATAACGTATAGCCCCTGAGTACAGGAGCATCAGATGGTTTTAGATGTGTTTCCTGTAAACACAAGCACAGGGGGAGTTGCCGTGCTAGGAGGTGCAGTTCCTCCACATGTGCCCGGAATCCATTCATGTTCCACTGTATAATGGGAGCCATTGATCAGGGTGGGAGTACCTTCATTCTCACTTTCTGTCGGGGAGGAGAGCCCACAACAGGTGGAGGCTCAGGTTTGGGGCGAGATGATTGCCCCAGTCTGACATCAACCTCCATCGCCTCTGAAGAGGAGTCGAGAGAGACGTCAGAAAGAATGACGTCAACATCAGCAGACTGTAGAACTTCAGTCTCCTTGAGCGGTCGAGTCTTCACCTTTGGTTTGGGCTTCGATTTTCTGGCCTGAGGTGGCAGTGGAGCCAAAACCTCAGAAGCAGTAGGGGGTGTAGCAGCGCTGGGCATTGCACAAGACTGGACCTGGGAAGGGGCAGGAAGTTCCATGACGTCACCTACCACGGCCTGGTCAGAAGGCCGGGGAGGAGCAGCAGGCTTCACAGGAACAGCAGCAGCACACGTACATTGACAAACGCAGGTGCTAGTGCTGACAGTAGCAACCTCCGTTTGTGTAGCGGCATCAGTTTTCGAGACTGGCTGTTTCAGAACGGAAGAAAAGGAAGCAGCGAACATGGGCGGCTGCAGGGACTTGTAAATTTTCTTTGCCTCACCGTACGGGATGCGTTTGGTGGTTTTAAGTTCCTGGATCTTCCGTTCCTCAAGGAAAACTCTACATTCCCTACTCCACACAGGGTGATCCCCAGAGCAGTTGACACACTTGGGAGGAGAGGAGCAACCGACTCCCTCATGGGCAGCTTTACCACAGTTCCCACAAGTGGCTGCCCCTTTACAGCCGAGAGTAGTGTGTCCAAAGCGTTGGCATTTAAAACACCGCATGGGGTTGGGGTAATAAGGCCGTACACTGAGACGTAGGAAACCTGCCTTCACATGCTCGGGCAATTTGGTGCTGTTAAACGTAAGGATGAACGAGTCAGATTTCAGGAGAGCACCATCCACCCGTTTCATAACGTGTTGCACGTCGACAATTCCTTCCCGGGACCATTCAGCCTTCAGTTCGTCTAGGGGAATATCAACGAGATCTCTGCAAGTCACAACACCCTTGCTGTAGTTCAAGGTGTTGTGAAATTCAGTCTCAATCGCAAACTCCCCAAGAAATTGTGCCTGCTGAAGGTTCTGGACTTGCTGGAAGCTAGATGTTTCAACCAACAAGGTGCCATTTCGCAAGCGCTTTACAGATTTTAATGTACCAGCAATACCTTCTAAGCCTTTCTGGATGTAAAATGGCGAAACTTTTTCGAAACTCCCATCTTTTCTTTTAATTATAAGAAACACATTCTGCGAAGCAGCATGCATTCTGTTACTACCTGAATCAGGAGGACTGGCTACACGAGCCCTCTTGTGAGATTGGGTGTTAGAACCTACCAGCGGCCCACCCTTTCCGCTGGGAGGAGAAGAAGAAAACTTCGAGGGTTCCATCTCGGTCCCACGAGCAGCTAGGGAACTAGGAGTCCACCTAGACAGAGCCCCGCGTGCCTAGGTAAGCCTTATACAACTGAGGTGCGGCAGGCTCCCCAGAGGTTGCCCGCTAACGACTGTTCCACCTCAACAGCCATGCATCTCATCGGCGCGCAGCACACCTTGAGATTGAGGGGTTTTTTAGAGAGGTTTATTCCGTCCTCGCGATCCGGGCGGTCAAGCCAAGATCCCCATTCCCTGAGACACACAACGTTCCACCGCCGCGCCACACGGTGGTCGCTGAAGTATGCTCAGAGCTTACGGTGACAGGGGACTGGCGGCGCTTACCAGTCCCCAGCTCAGGAACCCCGGGGTCGCCAAGCCCGTACCCAGCAAATGAATGCTGAGCCCCTGGGGGGCGATACGACAGAAAATTGCGGATAAAAATCGGCAGAGGACCCCGAAGACCCCATCCATGAAGCGTAGAAAGGATGTGATGACGCCATGTCGTATCGTACGCCTTCCGCATGTCGAAAAAGACAGCGACCAGGTGCTGACGGCGGGCAAAGGCAGTACGGATGGCCGACTCCAGGCTCACCAGATTGTCGGTGGCGGAGCGGCCTTTACGGAACCCACCCTGAGACGGAGCCAGAAGGCCCCGAGACTCCAGTACCCAATTCAAGCGCCGGCTCACCATCCGTTCAAGCAACTTGCAAAGAACGTTGGTGAGGCTAATGGGACGGTAGCTGTCCACCTCAAGAGGGTTCTTTCCAGGTTTCAAAACGGGGATGACAACGCCTTCCCGCCATTGTGACGGAAACTCCCCCTCGACCCAAAGACGGTTGTAAAGATCGAGAAGGCGCCGCTGGCAGTCCACTGAAAGGTGTTTCAGCATCTGACAGTGGATGCCATCTGGCCCAGGAGCGGTATCAGGGCAAGCAGATAGGGCACTGCGAAATTCCCACTCACTAAATGGAGCATTGTAAGATTCTAGGTGGTTGGTGCGAAACGAAAGGCTCCGACGTTCCATCCGCTCTTTAATGGAGCGGAAGGCCTGGGGGTAATTCGCAGAGGCGGAACTCATAGCAAAATGCTCTGCTAAGCGATTTGCAATGACGTCGGAGTCAGTACAAACTGCTCCATTTAGTGAGAGCGCAGGGACGCTGGCAGGGGTCCGATGGCCGTAGACGCGTCGAATCTTGGCCCAGACCTGCGATGGAGTGACATGGAGGCCAATGGTGGATACATACCGCTCCCAGCACTCCTTCTTGCCTTGGCGGATAAGGAGGCGGGCCCGCGCACGCAGCCATTTGAAGGCGATAAGGTGGTCGATGGAGGGATGTCGCTTGTGACGCTGGAGCGCCCGCCGGCGATCTTTAATCGCTTCAGCGATCTCAGGCGACCACCAAGGCACAGTCCGCCGCCGAGGGGACCCACAGGAACGGGGAATGGCTGATTCGGCGGCAGTAACGATGCCGGTGGTGACCGATTGAACCACCGCATCAATGTCATCAGGAGAGATTGGCTCAAAAGCGGCAGTGGAGGAGAACAAGTCCCAGTCAGCCTTATTCATAGCCCATCTGCTAGGGCGCCCAGAAGAGTGGCGCTGTGGTAGTGACAAAAAGATCGGAAAGTGGTCACTACCACACAGGTCGTCATGCACACTCCATTGGACAGACGGTAAGAGGCTATGGCTACAGATTGAAAGGTCAATGGCGGAGTAGGTGCCATGCGCCACACTGAAGTGTGTGAAGGCACCATCATTTAACAGCGAGAGATCGAGCTGCGACAAGAAACCCTCAACGATGGCGCCTCGACCTGTTGCCACTGACCCACCCCACAGAGGGTTATGGGCGTTGAAGTCGCCCAAGAGCAAGAAAGGTGGCGGCAATTGGGCGACCAGTGCAGCCAGGACATGCTGCGAGACATCACCATCCGGTGGAATGTAAACACTGCAGACGGTAACAGCCTGTGGCGTCCACACGCGTACAGCGACAGCCTCTAAGGGCGTCTGGAGAGGAACAGACTCGCTGTGCAGAGTGTGAAGGACATATATGCAGACGCCACCAGACACCCTTTCATAAGCTGCTCGGTTCTTATAATAACCCCGATAGCCACGGAGGGCGGGGGTTCGCATTGCAGGAAACCAAGTTTCCTGGAGAGCAATGCAGAAGAAAGGGTGAAGGCTGATAAGTTGGCGGAGCTCAGCGAGATGGTGGAAGAAACCGCTGCAGTTCCACTGGAGGATGGTAGTAGCCATTGCGGAGAAAGGTGTGACGGGACTGGGAAGGCAGATTACGCCGCTGGGTCACCTGCTGCCTCCGATGGAGTACCCGTGCAAATGCTATCCATTGCGTCTGAGGGATCGGCGAGATCGAGGTCCTCAGCGGACGCAAGGATCTCCACCTCATCCTCAGATGCAGAGCTTTTATGTAGCGGTGGAGTAGGTGCCACCGCAGGTGTCTTTGACTTACGGGTCTTCAGAGTCGTTTTCTCTCGCTGTTCCTTTGGTTGCCGTTGGTGAGAGGGCTTATTGGAGTCAGTCTCTGGGACCGAAGTGGAACGCGAAGCCCGTCGACCAGCGACCTGTGGCTGCTTCAGCCACTGGCTGGTGTCTGCTGTGCCGCTGGTAGGAACCTGGGAAGGGAGGGACCCAAGGGATCCCTTCCGAGCGAGAGAAGCCGAAGAAGACTTACGCTTCTCCGGCTGAGAAGGGGGGACTGGGGTCCCCGATGGTGTAGTGGGTGCTGCTCCCGAGGTAGATGGTGTGGGAGCAACAGCAAGAGAAGGGGCCCCCATTGTCAAGGGGGCAGGTGAGGTCCTCTGGTTCCGAGAGCTGACTGTATATCGTGCAGCTGAAGGAGCTGGAGCAGGAGTGACAGTGGAGGCATAAGATGACATCATGCGCACGGGATGTAGCCGTTCAAATTTCCGCTTGGCCTCGGTGTAAGTCAGTCGGTCCAGGGTCTTATTTTCCATGATTTTGCGTTCTTTCTGTAAGACACTACAGTCCGGCGAGCAAGGGGAATGAGGCTCTCCACAGTTGACACAGACGGGAGGCGGAGCACATGTGAGGCTAGAAGTACAGCGAGAGGACATGTGACCGAACTTCCAGCACTTAAAGCACCGCATCGGGGGAGGGATATAGGGTTTGACGTCACACCGGTAGACCATCACCTTGACCTTCTCTGGTAAGATATCACCTTCGAAGGCCAAGATGAAGGCACCGGTAGCTACCTGATTGTCCCTCGGACCCCGATGAACACGCCGGACGAAATGTACACCTCGTCGCTCTAAGTTAGCGCGCAGCTCGTCATCGGACTGTAAAAGGAGATCGCGGTGAAAAATAATTCCCTGAACCATATTTAAGCTTTTATGGGGGGTGATAGTAACAGAAACATCCCCCAACTTCGTACAAGCGAGCAAGGCTCGTGACTGGGCAGAGGATGCCGTTTTTATTAAGACTGACCCTGACCGCATCTTGGACAAGCCCTCCACCTCCCCGAACTTGTCCTCTAAATGTTCGACAAAGAACTGAGGCTTCACGGACACAAACGATTCCCCGTCAGCTCTGGTACAGACGAGATACCGGGGCGAATACCTGTCGCTCTCATTCACAGCCTTTCGTTCCTCCCATGGTGTGGCCAGGGAGGGGAACGATTTGGGGTCATACACATTAGCCTTAAAGTGAGCTTTGGAACGCTTAGAGACTGCTGACGGCTGGCCGCCAGCGAGAGATGATGTACCACGCTTCATTGCGGGTCATCCGCCCTGATGCCACCTACTCCGACCAAGGGCCCTCCCCACGGGCGCCACCCAGCCGCAGCAATAGCCATCTGGCAGGACGGCCAGTGCCGGGAGTCCTGATGCCCCAAGGCGATGGGCATCTACTCCTTGGCATACGTGGGGAGTTAACGGCGCAGGCATCAGTAGAGCGATCCCTGTGTTGTCAGGGGGCTACAACCAAGAGGGTACATGGCGGCCCCACCACAACGGACTGGCTACCGTGCTGGATCTTAGGTGCAAAACTGTCCAAGGTCGTCGTCGCAGTTAAAAGAAACACTGCAGAGTGCTGCGTGATAATCGCCCAAGAGATCGAAAACGAGCGGGACACCATTGCAACGACGAGAAAGCCGGCTAAAGGTCTAATTGCACGACGGATACAGTGCACCATGTAAGGCGCCCTTCCCCAATTGGCTCGCTCTTCGGAATAATTTAGAAAGATGGAGGTCAAACCCGAGAGGGGACCATCACATAAGGCCGAAACATGTGAGACTCCTTTTAGTCGCCTCTTACGACAGGCAGGAATACCGCGGGCCTATTCTAACTCCCGAACCCGCAGGGGGACCAGTCCCCAGCTCAGGAACCCCGGGGTCGCCAAGCCTGTACCCAGCAAATGAATGCTGAGCCCCTGGGGGCTCTAAACATGAAGCTTAAAATGAAATAGCTGATTCATTTTTTCATAAATTAAATAAATTCTATAGTTTCATGCACCTGTAAGTATGGTTTGTATGTTGTGTAAAATTCATCAAAGAATATCTGTTACTTATGAAGGAAAGTGTACCTTTAGCAACAAATGCAGCCAGTAGTAAGTGAAAAAATAATGAAACTTCATATGTAAAAAACATTATTTTGTTATTTTTCTGAACTTCCACTGCTATTAAGTGTGAATTTTAAATTTGGACATTTGTGGTAAGTTCTGTGGGACCGAACTTCTGAGGTCATCAGATCCTAGGCTTACACACTACTTAACCTAACTTATACTAACTTAGACTAAGGACAACATACACACACCCATGCCCAAGGGAGGACTCGAACCTCTGAAGGGGGGAGCCACGCGAACCGCTACAAGGCGCCCTAGACCGCACGGCTACCCCGCGCTACTGAATTTTAAATCCTTGCTGGTATGGTGACAATGTTTTGTGAATTTATTTGTAAAAGTATAAGCAGTGGAAATTAAAATGTCCTGTGGTGCCTCTTCTGCTCCAACTTGGTCCGTTTGAACTCCTACCCCCCCTTAAGGTTGGTTGGTTCGTGGGATTAAAGGGACCAGACTGCTACGGTCATCGGTCCCTTTTTCCAAGTACTAAAAACACCCACAGAGAATAAAACCGATTATAAGAATAGAGCACAGACGACACAGAACAAGAGAAACTGAGACAAAGACCAGACAAAACGAACTAAAATCACACAGAGAGTGACGGTGGTTGGCCGACCATAGAGATAAAAAGGAAAAGCCAACCACCGAGAACACATTAAAAACTCAGCGTAAAATCGTAGACCAATGGCCAGAATCAACACAAAAGAACAGAACAAACACTCAGAGTAAACGATAAAAACCCCGTGCCCGAAAAAACGTAAAACTAAGCCAGCCATAACAGGGTCATCAGATAAAAGGGCAGGGAGCGTATCAGAACCGTGTGTCAGCCGGGAGTGGTCAATGCGGAGCCGACAAAGGACGACTGAGTCCCTGCGGTTGGCTTGCATGGATGACTGCCACACAGTCATCGTCTCATAATGGCACGGAGTTTATTGGGCGTGATCCGATTGCGCCATTCAGCGTCCCAAAGCGCAAAAACTTATCGGCGGGGGACTGCTCGCAAATCAGTCTCTGGGAGGCCAACATCCAGAGACGGTTGTCTTGTGGCCTCCTTCGCCAGGCGGTCAGCATGTTCATTGCCCGGGATACCGACATGACCGGGGGCCCACACAAAGATCACAGAGCGGCCGCAACGCGCAAGAGTATGCAGGGACTCATGGATAGCCATCACCAGACGAGAACGAGGAAAACACTGGTCGAGAGCTCGTAAACCGCTCAGGGAATCGCTACAGATAACGAAGGACTCACCTGAGTAGGAGCGGATATACTCTAGGGCTCGAAAGATGGCGACTAGCTCAGCAGTGTAAACACTGCAGCCAGCCGCCAAGGACCGTTGTTCGGAATGGTCCCCTAGAGTTAGCGCATACCCGACACGACCAGCAACCATCGAACCGTCGGTGTAAACAATTCCAGAGCCCTGATACGTGGCCAGAATGGAATAAAAGCGGCGGCGGAAGGCCTCTGGAGGGACTAAGTCCTTCGAGCCCTGTGCCAAGTCGAGCCGAAGGCAAGGGCGAGGAACACACCACGAGGGAGTACGCAGAGGCGCCCGGAAAGGAGGTGGAACAGGGAAAAACCCAAGCCCGCAGAGAAGCTCCTTGATGCGTACAACGATCGGACAACCCGACCGGGGCCGACGGCCTGGCAGATGGACGACTGACTGCGGGAACAGGACACGGTAATTTGGATACCCGGGGAAGCTAAAAACATGGGCAGCATAAGCAGGCAGTAATTGTTGGCGCCGTAACCGCAGTGGAGGGACACCTGCCTCAACAAGGATGCTGGCCACAGGGCTGGTGCGGAAGGCACCAGTGAGAAGGCGTATCCCGCTGTGGAGGATTGGGTCCAACACCCGTAACGCAGATGGGATGCTGAGCCATAAGCCAGGCTCCCATAATCCAGACGGGACTGGATTAAAGCCTGGTAGAGCCGTAACAGGGTAGATCGGTCGGCGCCCCAGCTGGTGTGGCTCAAGCATCGCAGAGCATTTAGATGCCTCCAACACGCCTGTTTAAACTGCCGGATATGAGGCAGCCAAGTCAACCGAGCATCGAAAACCACCCCCTAAAACCTGTGGGTCTCAACCACTGGAAGGACTTCGTCGGCAAGATAAGGCCGCGGCTCAGGATGGATTGTTCGGCGCCGGCAGAAATGCATAACATGGGTCTTGGCAGCCGAAAACTGAAAGCCATGCGCTACAGCACAAGACTGCGCCTTGCGGATAGCGCCCTGTAGCTGACGTTCAACAGCTGCAATGCCAGTAGAGCTGTAGTAAAGGCAGAAGTCGTCAGCATACAGGGAAGCGGAGACAGAACTTCCCACGGACGCAGCGAGCCCGATAATGGCTATTAAAAACAGGCAGACACTAAAGACAGAACCCTGTGGCACGCCGTTCTCCTGGACGTGGGAGGAACTACATGAGGCTGCGACTTGCACGCGGAAGGTACGAAGCGACAGGAAATTGCGGATAAAAATCGGCAGAGGGCCCCGAAGACCCCATCCATGAAGCGTAGAAAGGATGTGATGACGCCATGTCGTATTGTACGCCTTCTGCATGTCGAAAAAGACAGCGACCAGGTGCTGACGGCGGGCAAAGGCAGTACGGTTGGCCTACTCCAGGCTCACCAGATTGTTTGTGGCAGAGCGGCCTTTACGGAACCCACCCTGAGACGGAGCCAGAAGGCCCCGAGACTCCAGTACCCAATTCAAGCGCCGGCTCACCATCCGTTCGAGAAGCTTGCAAAGAACGTTGGTGAGGCTAATGGGACGGTAGCTGTCCACCTCCAGAGGGGTCTTTCCAGGTTTCAAAACGGGGATGACAATGCCTTCCCGCCATTGCGACGGAAACAACCCCTCGACCCAAAGACGGTTGTAAAGATCGAGAAGGCGCTTCTGGCAGTCCACTGAAAGGTGTTTCAGCATCTGACAGTGGATGCCATCTGGCCCAGGAGCGGTATCAGGGCAAGCAGCTAGGTCACTGCGAAATTCCCACTCACTAAATGGAGCATTGTAAGATCCTGGGTGGTTGGTGCGAAACGAAAGGCTCCGACGTTCCATCCGCTCTTTAATGGAGCGGAAGGCCTGGGGGTAATTCGCAGAAGCGGAACTCATAGCAAAATGCTCTGCTAAGCGATTTGCAATGACGTCGGAGTCAGTACAAACTGCTCCATTCAGTGAGAGCGCAGGGACGCTGGCAGGGGTCCGATAGCCATTGACGCGTCGAATCTTGGCCCAGACCTGCGATGGAGGGACATGCAGGCCAGTGGTGGACACATTTCGCTCCCAGCACTCCTTCTTGCCTTGGCGGATAAGGAGGCGGGCCCGCGCACGCAGCCGTTTGAAGGCAATAAGGTGGTCGATGGAGGGATGTCGCTTGTGACGCTGGAGCGACCGCCGGCGATTTTTAATCGCTTAAGCGATCTCAGGCGACCACCAAGGCGCAGCCTTCCGCCGAGGGGACCCAGAAGAACGGGGAATGGCAGATTCGGCGGCAGTAACGATGCCGGTGGTGACCGATTGAACCACCGCATCAATGTAATCAGTAGAGAGAGGCTCAAAAGCGGCAGTGGAGGAGAACAAGTCCCAGTCAGCCTTATTCATAGCCCATCTGCTAGGGCGCCCAGAAGAGTGACGCTGTGAGAGTGACAAAAAGAGCGGAAAGTGGTCACTACCACACAGGTCGTCATGCACACTCCATTGGACAGACGGTAAGAGGCTATGGCTACAGATTGAAAGGTCAATGGCGGAGTAGGTGTCATGCGCAACACTGAAATGTGTGGGCACCATCATTTAACAGCGAGAGATCGAGCTGCGACAAGAAACCCTCAACGATGGCGCCTCGACCTGTTGCCACTGACCCACCCCACAGAGGGTTATGGGCGTTGAAGTCGCCCAATAGCAAGAACGGTGGCGGCAATTGGGCGACCAGTGCAGCCAGGACATGCCGCGAGACATCACCATCCAGTGGAATGTAAAGACTGCAGACGGTAACAGCCTGTGGCATCCACACGTGTACAGCGACAGCCTCTAAAGGCGCCTGGAGAGGGACAGACTCGCTGTGCAGAGTGTGAAGGACATATATGCAGACGCCACCAGACACCCTTTCATAAGCTGCTCGGTTCTTATAATAACCCCGATAGCCACGGAGGGTGGGGGTTCGCATTGCTGGAAACCAAGTTTCCTGGAGAGCAATGCAGAAGAAAGGGTGAAAGCTGATAAGTTGGCGGAGCTCAGCTAGATGGTGGAAGAAACCGCTGCAGTTCCACTGGAGGATGGTATTGGCCATGGCTGGGAAAGGCGTGACGGGACGGGGAAGGCAGATTACGCCGCTGGGTCACCTGCTGCCTCCAAGTGAGCACCTGTGCCAGTGCTTTCCATGGCGTCGGAGGGACTGGCGAAATCGAGGTCCTCAGCGGACGCCAGGATCTCCACCTCGTCCTCAGATGCAGAGTTTGAAGGTTGCGGTGGGACAGGTGCCACCGCAATGTCAGGATGCTTGGGAGCCTTTTTCTTCAACTGCTTCGCACGCTGTGCCTTTGGAGGGTCTGGCTGGGAGGGCCCCACTGCGTCAGTCTCAGGGACGGACGACAACCATGAAGCCCTATGACCAGCGACCGGTTGTTGTTTCAAAGCTTTGCGGGTGTCCGCTTTGACACTGGGCAAAGCCTGGGAAGGCAGGGCCCCAAGGGACCCCTTCCTGGCTAGAGTAGCTGAAGAAGCCCCACGCTTCTCTGGCTGGGAAGGGGGAACGAATGTCCCCGATGGTTGAGGTGGTGTTGCTGCTGGAGTAGATGGAGCAACAGAGGGGGAAGTGCCCCCCACAACCAAGGGGGCCGGTTCATTGTGACATAGCTGAGAGGCAACAGTACGTGTCGACACAGGAGAGGATCGGACCGCTGTTGCAGCAGCGGCATAGGTGGAGGTCATGGGCACGGGATGTAACCGCTCATATTTCCGCCTTGCCTCGGTGTAGGTCAGGCAGTCCAGAGTCTTATATTCCATTATCTTCCTTTCTTTCTGGAAGATCCTACAGTCCGGCGAGCAGGGGGAATGGTGTTCTCCGCAGTTAACACAGATAGGAGGCGGGGCACATGGAGTATCGGAATGCGAAGGACGTCCACAATCCCGACACATGATGCTGGAAGTACAGCGAGATGACATGTGCCCGAACTTCCAGCATTTAAAACACCGCATCGGAGGAGGGATATAGGGCTTCACATCACAATGGTAAACCATCACCTTGACCTTTTTGGGTAATACATCAGCTTCGAAGGCCAAGATGAAGGCACTGGTGGATACCTGATTATCCCTCGGACCCCGATGGACGCGCCGGACGAAGTGAACACCCCGTCGTTCGAGGTTGGCGCGTAATTCATCGTCGGACTGCAGAAGAAGATCCCTGTGGAATATAATACCCTGGACCATGTTGAGACTCTTATGCGGCGTGATGCTAACGGAAACATCCCCCAACTTGTCACAATTGAGCAACCTCCGTGACTGGGCAGAGGTTGCCGTTTTGATGAGCACAGAACCAGAGCGCATCTTGGACAAGTCCTCCACCTCCCCGAACTAGTCCTCTAAATGCTCCACAAAAAACTGGGGCTTGGTCGACATGAACGATTCTCCACCAACCCGCGTACACACGAGGTACCGGGGTGAATATTCTCCACTGCCTGCTTTAGTAAGACGTTCCTCCCATGCAGTAGCTAGGGAGGGAAACGATCTCTGATCAAATTTCTTCCCGTTGAGGTTAGACCTATATCGCTTAGAGACTGCTGGTGGAGGCCCACCAGCGAGAGATGATGTACCACGCTTCATTGCGGGTCATCTGCCCTGATGCCACCTACTCCGACCAAGGGCCCTCCCCACGGGCGCCACCCAGCCGCAGCAATAGCCACCTGGCAGGACGGCCATTGCCGGGAGTCCTGATGCCCCAAGGAGATGGGCATTTACTCCTTGGCATACGTGGGGAGTTAACGGCGCAGGCATCAGTAGAGCGATCCCTGTGTTGTCAGGGGGCTACAACCAAGAGGGTACATGGCGGCCCCACCGCAACGGGCTGGCTACCGTGCTGGATCTTAGGTGCAAAACTGTCCAAGTCGCCTCTTACGACAGGCAGGAATAATGCGGGCCTATTCTTACCCCCCGAACCCGCAGGGGACCCCCCCTTAAGGCAGCAAAGACAGCATCATCAACAAGTCACTGAGTTTGAAAGAAGTCATGTAATAGGGCTACATGAATCTGGATGTTGCTTCAGAGATATTGCAGAAAGGCTTGGCAGAAATGTAATTACTGCAGAGGGTTACTAGTAGTGGCGGTCAACGTGAGCGTACAGTCGAAAAAAAAAAGACCGGTGGCACTGCCGAGAGGGAAGACTACTTCGTTCTGCATGTGGCTGTAGAGCATCGTATTCCATCTGAAGCAGGAATTTGAGCAGCAGTTGGTACCACGAACTGTTACAAATCAGTTGCTTCAAGGTCAACTCCGATCCAGACGCCCTTTGGCGTGCAATCCACTGACACCAAACCTCCACTATTTGGTGGTTCAAATGGCTCTAAGCACTATGGGACTTAACATCTGAGGTCATCAGTTCCCTAGACTTAGAGCTACCTAAACCTAACTAACCTAAGAACATCACACACATCCATGTCCAAGACAGGATTCGAATGTGCGACCATAGCAGCAGCGCGGTTCCGGACTGAAGCGCCTAGGACCGCTCGGCCACAGCGGCCCGCTCTAATATTTGTGACCTGAATAGTGTCAAGCCAGAGCTCATTGGAGGGTAGGATGGAGGTCTGTTATCATTTCTGATGAAAGCTGGTTCTGTCTTGGTGCCAGTGATGGCTGTGTGTTGGGCAGAAGGGGACCAGTTCGGTTCTGCAACCAACCACATAGAGTGCTAGACATACTGGATCGACATGTCAAATTATTCTCTGTGGTGCCATTTCTTGTGACATCAGGATCAGTCTCGCGGTTATCCTATGTATCCTGTCAATAAATTTGTACGTCGATTTGGTGATTCGACCTCTCGAGTGTTGATTCCAAGGGGGTGTTTTAGAACGGATAACGCTCGCCCACATATCGCTCTTCTAACCCAACATGCTCTACAGAGTGTCTACATGTTGTCTTTGCCTGCGTAGTCACCAATATACAATCCTGGAAATTGAAATAAGAACACCGTGAATTCATTGTCCCAGGAAGGGGAAACTTTATTGACACATTCCTGGGGTCAGATACATCACATGATCACACTGACAGAACCACAGGCACATAGACACAGGCAACAGAGCATGCACAGTGTCGGCACTAGTACAGTGTATATCCACCTTTCGCAGCAATGCAGGCTGCTATTCTCCCATGGAGACGATCGTAGAGATGCTGGATGTAGTCCTGTGGAACGGCTTGCCATGCCATTTCCACCTGGCGCCTCAGTTGGACCAGCGTTCCTGCTGGACGTGCAGACCGCGTGAGACGACGCTTCATCCAGTCCCAAACATGCTCAAAAGGGGACAGATCCGGAGATCTTTCTGGCCACGGTAGTTGACTTACACCTTCTAGAGCACGTTGGGTGGCACGGGATACATGCGGACGTGCATTGTCCTGTTGGAACAGCAAGTTCCCTTGCCGGTCTAGGAATGGTAGAACGATGGGTTCGATGACGGTTTGGATGTACCATGCACTATTCAGTGTCCCCTCGACGATCACCAGTGGTGTACGGCCAGTGTAGGAGATCGCTCCCCACACCATGATGCCGGGTGTTGGCCCTGTGTGCCTCGGTCGTATGCAGTCCTGATTGTGGCGCTCACCTGCACGGCGCCAAACACGCATACGACCATCATTGGCACCAAGGCAGAAGCGACTCTCATCGCTGAAGACGACACGTCTCCATTCGTCCCTCCATTCACGCCTGTCGCGACACCACTGGAGGCGGTCTGCACGATGTTGGGGCGTGAGCGGAAGACGGCCTAACGGTGTGCGGGACCGTAGCCCAGCTTCATGGAGACGGTTGCGAATGGTCCTCGCCGATACCCCAGGAGCAACAGTGTCCCTAATTTGCTGGGAAGTGGCGGTGCGGTCCCCTACGGCACTGCGTAGGATCCTACGGTCTTGGCGTGCATCCGTGCGTCGCTGCGGTCCGGTCCCAGGTCGACGGGCACGTGCACCTTCCGCCGACCACTGGCGACAACATCGATGTACTGTGGAGACCTCACGCACCACGTGTTGAGCAATTCGGCGGTACGTCCACCCGGCCTCCTGCATGCCCACTATATGCCCTCGCTCAAAGTCCGTCAACTGCACATACGGTTCACGTCCACGCTGTCGCGGCATGCTACCAGTGTTAAAGACTGCGATGGAGCTCCGTATGCCACGGCAAACTGGCTGACACTGACGGCGGCGGTGCACAAATGCTGTGCAGCTAGCGCCATTCGACGGCTAACAACGCGGTTCCTGGTGTGTCCACTGTGCCGTGCGTGTGATCATTGCTTGTACAGCCCTCTCGCAGTGTCCGGAGCAAGTATGGTGGGTCTGACACACCGGTGTCAATGTGTTCTTTTTCCATTTCCAGGAGTGTATGTGTCCACTAGAGGGACATCATAGGACGACATCTCAGCATCATCCACAACGTTAGGCCCAACTGTCCCTGTATTAACCAACCAAGTTCAACAGGCACAGAACTCCATCCCACAAACTCACAACCAACACCTTTACAACCAATGAATGTGCGTTTGAATGCTTGCATTCAACATTCGGGGGGGGGGGGGGTTAACCTGGTTATTAATATTTCGCAATTTCGACGTCTTATCCCGTACTTACATTAACCTGCGATCTTGCAATGTTAATCACTTAAATATGTTACCTATACAAATGTATTCCCGAAATTTCGTTACTCTACATTGGTTGGTTGGTTGGTTTGTGGATTAAAGGGACCAAACTGCAGAGGTCATCGGTCCCTTGTTTCATAAACACACAGAGCACAGGGAAACCATCCATTAGTCATTCGAAGCACAAGATAAAAATTCCAGGGGAAGAAAATCCCCAAGGTCAATAATAAAGAAACATGGAAAACGGAGCACAGCAACAAAAACAACTCAGAGAAAAAAAGCAGAAGGAAGTAAAACTGTACAGCAGAGGACTGAGGCTGGCTGATCACGAAAACAATAGGATGAGCCAGCCACCCTGCAACACGTTAAAACCTCCAGCCTGAAAGTTTAGGGTGGAGTCGGATGACAACACAAAACTAAGTAAAATATACAGCACAAAAGAGGGTGACGCAATAAAATTAGAGGGACCTATAAACCCACTTGCTCGAATAAAACTTAAAACACGATCTGCCATAGAGACATTGTCACCTAAAAGAGATGATATATCACCCGGGAGATTAAAAGTTCGCCTGAGGGCGGTTAAAAGAGGACAGTTCAAATGGCTCTGAGCACTATGGGACAAAAGAGGACAGTCCAACAATATATGGGCCACCGTCATATTCGCAACACAGCGACAATGAGGGGGGTCCTCTCGACGCAGCAGATGACCATGCGTCAGCCAAGAGTGGCCAATGCGGAGCTTACACAGAACAACAGAATCCCTGCGAGAGGCCCGCATGGAGGAACTCCACACAGTCGTGGTCTCCTTTACCTGCCGCAGCTTGTTGGGTGCAGACAGAGTTCGCCATTCGTCTCCCCACAACCCAAAGACCCGACGGTGCAAAACCGTTCGGAGATCAGTTGCCGGGAGGCCGATCTCCAACGGCAGTTTACGGGTAGCCTCTTCGGCTAACGTGTCGGCGAGTTCGTTTCCCGCGATCCCAACGTGTCCCAGGGTCCATATGAACACCACCGAACGACCACGCTGTTCAAGAGCGTGAATGGACCCCTGGATGGCACCAACAATGGGATGGCGTGGGTAGCACTGGTCAAGAGCCTGCAGACTACTGAGCGAGTCACTGCAAATGACAAAGGACTCTCCAGTGCTGGTACGAATATGCTCAAGGGCACGAAAAGTGGCTGTCAGTTCTGCGGTGTAAACACTGCAGCCTTCCGGCAAGGAACGCTGGTCGACATAGTCCGCATGAGCATAAGTGTACCCCACACGGCCATCAACCATCGAGCCATCGGTATAGATAACCTCTGAGGCATGGTATGCGCCTAGGAGAGCAATGAATTGGCGGCGCAAGGCTGCAGGAGGAACTGAAACTTTTGGCCATCGGGAAAGTTCCAGCCGAAGCTGCGGCCGACGAATACACCAAGGTGGTGTATGTGGGCGGACCTGGAAAGCAGATGGAAGAGGCAAACACTCGAGTTCATTAAGGAGCGACCAAACACAGATCCCAATTGTATGGCCTGATCGCGGCCGCCGGTGTGGGAGATGGACTGCCGCATTAGCGAAAAGGGGACGATAGTTAGGGTGACGGGGCGAACAATGGACGTGGGCAGCATAGTTGGCTAACAGCTGTTGACGCCGAATACGAAGTGGAGGAACCCCAGCCTCAGCAAGGAGGCTTTTAACAGGGCTGGTGCGGAATGCTCCTGTCGCCTGTCGAATCCCACAGTGGTGAACGGGGTCCAGCAGTTGCAACGCTGAGGGCGACGCTGAGTCATACGCCACACTCCCATTATCCAGTCGGGACAGCACGAGGGCATTGTAGAGCTGCAGCAGCGTATTACGGTCTGCACCCCACGTTGTGTTGCTGAGGCAGCGGAGGGCATTCAGATGCCGCCAGCACTGACGCTTGAGCTGACGAATATGTGGAAGCCAAGTAAGCCGGGCATCGGACAGCAATCCCAGAAAACGTTAAGTGTCAACAACCCTGAGCATGGCATCCTGAAGATAGAGCTCAGGGTGGGGATGGACAGTACGACGCCGACAAAAGTACATAACACAAGTCTTCGCAGGAGAAAATTGAAACCCATGGGCTAGGACCCACGCCTGCGCCTTGCGTATGGCTCCCTGCAACCTACGTTCTGCAACACTAATGGTGGAGGAGCTGAAAAAGATGCCGAAATCGTCAGCATATAACGTGGGTGAGACAGACGACCCTACTGCTGCTGCAAGGCCATTAATGGCCACAAGGAAAAGGGGCACGCTCAATACAGAGCCCTGTGGAACGCCGTTCTCCTGGATATGAAGTGAACTATGGGATGTGCCAATTAAAACGCGGAATGTCCGAATAGATAAAAAATTCTGAATAAAAATGGGGAGAGAGCCCCGAAGGCCCCACCCGTGCAACGTGGCGAGAATATGGTGCTGCCACGTCGTGTCATATGCTCTGGAGAGATAGAAAAAGACGGAGATGAGGTGTTGGCGCCTGGAAAAAGCAGTGCTGATTGCAGACTCAAGAAAGACCAAAGTATCGGCGGTGGAACGGCCCTGACGGAAGCCGCTCTGGCACGGAGCCAGAAGACCCCGAGACTCGAGCAGCCAACACAGCCGTCGACTCACCATGTGTTCCAGTAGCTTGCACAGATTATTTGTCAAGCTGATGGGCCGATAGCTATCCACATTAAGTGGATCCTTACCAGGCTTCAGCACCGGAATGACGGTACTCTCCCGCCACTGCGACGGAAAGACACCATCGCCCCATATACGGTTGAAGATGGCAAGAACACACCGCTGACAGTCCGGGGACAGGTGTTTGAGCATCTAATTGTGGATGCCATCTGGCCCAGAGGCTGTATCGGGGCACTATGCCAGGGCGTTCTGGAGCTCCCACAAACTAAATGGGGCGTTATACGCCTCAGGGTGGCGAGAAGCAAAAGAAAGCCGTTTGCCTTCCTCCCGGCGTTTGAGCGCGTGAAACGCAGGCGAGTAATTCCCCGACGCAGAGGCCCGAACATAGTGCTGTGCGAAATGCTCGGCGATTGCATCGGCATCGGTGGATACCGTCCCGTTGAGGGTAAGCCCTGCGACACCTGTAGAGTGCTGCAATCCAAAGATGCGCCGAATCTTCATCCACACCTGGGAGGGTGAAGTACAGGAGCCAATAGTGGAAACGTACCTCTCCCAGCACTCCTCTTTCTGCCATTTGATGTGCCGCCGTGCCTGAGCACGGAGACGTTTGAAAAAAATGAGGTTCTCCAAAGACGGGTGCCGCTTATGTCGCTGAAGAGCCCGCCGACGTTCTTTAATGGCTTCAGCGACCACTGGAGACCACCAAGGCACTGACTTTCGCCGGGGGCACCCTAACGAATGAGGAATGGTACGTTCCGCAGCGGAAGCAATCGCTGCAGTCAGTGTCTCAACCGCCACATCAACGGTACCGTGGGGGAGAGAGTCAACAGTGGCAGCAGAGGAGAACGTTTCCCAGTTTGCCTTGCTAAATGCACATCCAGGCAAGCGTTCATGGGAGCGACGCTGTGGTAGTGAAAGGAAGATTGGAAAATGGTCACTACCACACAAGTCGTCATGGACTCTCCAGTGGACCGATGGTACAAGCCCTGGGCTTCACAACGACAGATCTATGGCCGAGAACGTGCCATGCGCCACACTGAAATGTGTGGCGGCGCCAGTGTTTAAGAGGCAGAGGTCGAGTTGGGAGATGAGATTCTCGACATCTCTGCCTCGGCCAGTAATCTTCGTTCCACCCCACAGGGGATTGTGGGCGTTAAAATCCCCCAGGAGAAGAAAAGGCGTGGGAAGTTGGGTGACAAGTGCAGCCAATTCGGTCAGGGAGACTGTACCACCTGGAGGGAGATAGACACTGCAGACGGTTATGTCCTGGGTAATCCTTACGTGGACAGCCACAGCTTCCAATGATGTTTGAAGGGGCACAGGAGCACTATATACAGAGGTAAGGACATAAACGCAGGCTCCACCTGACACACAATTGTAAGTGCTACGGTTGCAGTAGTAACCCCTGTATCCACGAAGGACAGGGGTCCGCATTGCCGGGAACCAGGTTTCCTGGAGGGCAATGCAGAAAGCAGGTGTCATGCTTAGAAGCTGACATAACTCAGGTAGATGGCTAAAATAACCGCCACAATTCCACTGGAGGATTGTACAAAGCGTGTCCTGTAGGGGCATGCAGGCACTGAAAAATCAAATTACTTCACAGGGTCACATGCTGCCATCGACTGAGAGATGGACGTCGCTACATCCATCGTTTCTGAGGAGATGGCGAGATCTAGGTCATCAGGGGACGCAACGAGCTCGACCTCATCTTCAGAGGCTGAGCTGACAGGAAGCGGTGGCGCGGGAACCACTGGGTCCTTATCCTTCTTGGAGAGCTTCCTCTTCTCTCTTTTCTCTTTTGGAGGAGGGTTTACATGCTGGGAGGGCTTTCCTGACACATTATCAGGAACAGACGAAGAGCGTGAAGCCCTTCGACCAGCAGCTGGTAGCTTCTTCAGCCACTGGCTAGTGTCTTGTGAGACACTGGGGAAGTCCTTGGAAGGGACTCCCCCAAGGGATCCCCTCCGAACAAGTGAGGCCAGAGGAGGCTGTTGCGTCTCCGGCTGAGCAGCCGGAGAGAGCTGTCGCTTCCCCGGCTGAGGACCCGGAGAGGGCTGTCGCCGCTCCAGCTGAGAGGTGGGGACTGACGTCCCCGGTTGCTTGGGGCGCACTGCTCCCAAACTGGGTGTTTTGGGAGCAGTGGAAGAGAGAGTGGCCTGTCCCAGCGGTGGCGCAGACGTTACTTGATTTCTCTGTGGGCCAACGGAGAAGGGAGTCTGTGCAGGAGCTGGTGGCGGCAGTGTGATGGTAGCATAACTCCTCAACATAGGTGTGGGGTTGAGTCGTTCTAGCTTCTTCTTTGCCTCTTGGTAAGTTAAACGGTCGAAGGTCTTAATTTCTTGTATCTTCCGCTCTCGTTGATAGACTGCACAGTCTGGTGAGCAGGGAGAATGATGCTCCCCACAGTTAACGCAGGTGGGAGGCGGAGCCCATGGAGCATTAGGATGCGGAGGTCGTCCACAATCACGACACATGGGGCTGGCAGTGCACCTGGAGGACATGTGTCCGAATTTCCAGCACTGGAAGCATCACATAGGGGGCGGGACATAGGGCTTGACATCGCACAGGTAGATCATGACCTTGACTTTCTCAGGCAAGCAGTCGCCCTCAAAGGCCAGGATGAAAGCACCGGTAGCGACCCTATTATCCTTCGGCCCACTAAAGACACGACGGACAAAGTGCACACCTCGTCGTGCCAGGTTCTCACGTAGCCCCCGATGCCACCCACTCCGACCAGGGGCTCTCCCCACGGGCGTCACCCAGCCACAGCAAAGGCCACCTGGCAGGATGGCCGTTGCCGGGAGTCCCAATGCCCCAGAGAGATGGGCATCTACTCCTTGGCTTACATGGGGAGGTGTCAGCTCAGGCATCGGCAGTATGATCCTTGTGTTGTCAGGGGGCAACAACCTAGAGGGTACATGACGACCCCACCACAACGGGCTGGCTACAGTGCTGGATTTTGGGTGCCATGGGTAGTCCATAGTGATCGTGGGTGCAGATGGTGACGCACTAAGGGCGTTACTTACACAATCCATCAGGTGTGTATGCCTAAAATGAGGGATGGAGGGTGCAGTTACGACGCCAAGACGATCAAGAGCTCCAAGGCCTTAGGGCACAGAGGACTGATGATGCACCACGTAAGGTGTCCTTCCCCAAAAGGCTCGTACTTCTGTGGAATTTGGAAAAATGGAGGTCAAACCCTAATGGGGACCATCACATTAAGGCCAAAACGTTTGAGACTCGGTTTAGTCGCCTCGCAGGAATACCGCGGGCCTATTCTAACCCCCGAACCCGCAGGGGGGTTACTCTACATTAGTTAGTTTTTGGTGTTGCGATATTTTTCCGTCAGTGTGGGTTGCGAATGAGTGTCCACGTGCTCCATCCTCCTCCCTCGCCTTCAACGTCCCGTGGGCATGAGGGCCTGGGTTGTTACTCCACTTTAGAGTACCTCTTTCGTCAGTGTATAATCTCAAACATATATTGAAATGAGCAAAATTAATCTATTTTATTCACAATGCCCTGTACTGCTATTATCAACATTATTGGTGTCAACTTTTATTTGCCTTCTTATTATTACACACATCAAGAAGAGCTTTGTATCATACCGGTCCCAGAACTCCTGAACATAGGCGTTGACTGATATTGTATCACAGACACAGTCCCTTTGACTGTTCAGAGATGTCACTAAACCCGCCCAAGGATGTAAACAACCATGCATGAGCAGCGCCTATTAGACGTAGGGGGTCCGTCAGCCGATCAGTTCCAGTCATTCCACCAGGAAGAAGGTACACGGCTCGTGGTGTCTGTAGTTAACCATGCCGAGACGGTCAATAGTTGGT
This sequence comes from Schistocerca nitens, assembly GCF_023898315.1. Classification (NCBI taxonomy): domain Eukaryota; kingdom Metazoa; phylum Arthropoda; class Insecta; order Orthoptera; family Acrididae; genus Schistocerca; species Schistocerca nitens. Next base: position 478,313,620 of record NC_064622.1, on the reverse strand, counting down.
TGGTTGGTTGGTTGAGGGATGAAAGGGACCAAACTGCAGAGGTCATCGGTC